>NW_024609857.1:102287275-102507647 GCF_016920785.2 Ixodes scapularis
ACCATGCGCTTAGTCCAAATTCCAACTTCTTGTGGCAACTGTAAATTTCCCCTCTAACTCCCCATTCCTCCACCTTTGCGCCAACAAAGATCATCTCCGTATATTATTTTTTTTTTCTAAATGTCTCTCTTTCTCTTTCTCTCCTCTTGCTCTAAGCGTAGTCTTCCTCAGTTCAAAGTAATCTCAGTTAAGAAAGGAGACCTCACCGACAATACCGGTGTATTGCAGTTCTGCAACGGTTAAGGAAAAAGATTTCAGCGGTGAGAGGAAAAAAAACAGCACTAAAACAGAGCTAAATTCTGCGCTAATATAGCGACAATTCAAAATGTGCCCTCCATGTGCAAACTGTTCAGTGACAAAAAAAAAAAAGAAAAAGCTGGGCGATCTCCTTCTCTTGTATTTGTAGAGAAACTAGAAGAAAAAAAACGGTTAAAATTAAGGCGTTTTACCTAATTAGAGGTTTTACCTTGAAACCGTTGGAGGTTTCTACGTCTCAACCGTTCTGGTTTGTCGCTCTACCAACATTTTGTGAACTAAACGAGACGGAAGTCGAAAACAGAAAGAGACGAGGACGGAAAAGAGCGACGGAAGCAAGACTCTCAAAATCACAGCGTTAGTTCAGTCTGTTATTAGAAGCAGGGCTCCTTCTGACTCCAGGGCAGTTTTTGAGCCACGTTTCCGTGAAAGCCAAAAGCAGCAAGAGAAAAGTGACAATTTTGCCTTCCAACGCGAGTTTATTATCCTCCTCCTTACTTTCTGCTCTCTTTATTATTTTTTTGTATGCAGCTAATTTTTATTTGCTTTTTCTCCCCACTTTTCTTCTTCTTTTTTTTTCTATCTCGCTCTCCTTCCTTCTTCTTTCGTTCTCTTAATTGCACCTGCTTAGTAGAGCTCAATCCCTGCTTGTGTGCACGTCTTTATTGCCCTTTTTCTAGGATCATATTTTTCTACTATTTTTTTTTTTTGTTACAACGACAGTGACGACCTGACAAGCCATAAGCATCATGGTAAACAAAAAATATTCTTTGTGTTAGCGACTCTTCGTTGAGATAACCAAATCAATTAGAGAATTGAAGGTGAACGCAAAAAGGCTGTAAGAGTTTTGTTGAACTGTAATATGAAGTAGAGTATAAAGTGGCCAAAAAAAAAGCCGACCAGTTTCTTTGGAGTCTTAAATATTATAATTTCGCTTTCTGAGACTAACTGTATGATTTGAGTCACGCCCTTATGTCGTCTAAAGTATATTTGTCAAGATGCGATATACCAACAAATTTCATTCAAGCATACAGCCTTCTACCCCCTAAATTGCACTATCCGGCAAACGGTGCACCGTTTGCCGGACATGTAAGATGCATACCGCCTCTTATATAGTATAAAAGGCGTTATGGTGCCGTGGTCTAGAAAAATACATGAACTGGGAACGTAAATTGGTATCCTTTAATAATTAGACGTCAGATGACCTCAGATCAAATGAAGAAAACACAGGTACTGTAGCTACTGCAAGAAAATGCAAAATTATTTCTACCATTCACAATATGGCTTGCAGATTCGCAACCAAATCCTGACGTTTTCATAAAAAGGTTAAAAAAACATTTTTTTTTTTAATATACGAGATTATAGTCATTTAATCTCTAGTCTGCGTGGTTTCTGGACACTTGCCTGCTCTCGTCCAAACTGAAAGAGTAAGGTTTAAAAAAGCATGTGAATTGAAACCCCTAAGCCATTCGTTCCGATATTTTAACCGCAAGAATCCCCCGCCTCCACCGGCCTTCTTTCTTTTTTTCTTCTGTCGGTGTCTGAGTTTATATTTCAAAAGAAGACGCAATAAGAAAAGCGTTACCACAAAGTCAGTGGAACGCGAAGGAATGCGAGACTTATCGGCCCTAATAAAGAAATCTGACGCCGACAGGCGACGGGGCCCAAAGTGAAATTAACACCCGCGGCGCCCCGTCAGATGTTATTCGAAGTTACCCCACGAATGTCCAAATACACATATACAAAACGCGAATATTCAAAAAGAAAACCTAAAACTCCCTCTGTTCCACCACATACACACACACACGCCACATCCATGCAGCAATAAACAAGCGTGACGCGTTCAAAGCATCGCTAAACATACGGGAAAAAACCCTTTTCACACAGACAAACAAAACGTTGGACACCTCCCCACCTCCCCACCGGCGCACGTACGCACACACATAAGCACGAAAAAAAGAAGAAAAAAAAGAAGGAAAAACTAAGTGTCGCACGCACGAGTAAGTAGAAATGACAGTCGGGACCGTCCCCTTTCCGAATCGATCTACAAATTCGGGGACTTTGTTTGTTGCTTTTGTCTCTCGCGCAGCTGCTTTGCCGCCTGCAGTTTAGTTCTTTCCGCGGACACCATCTCTTTTTATTGTCCGAATGGGACGCTCTACTAGCACCGCCTCCGTGCTCCCCGCGAAAAAGGAGGAAACGCACTCTAATTAGTTGGGGTAATTAAGATTGAGTCTCTTACGAGCGCCCGGATATTCAGCGGCTTGCTCGAGCCTCCCTTTCGCAGCTTTCACTGGGTTAGAACGGCACGGGATTGCCATGCCGCTGCCGCCACTGTGGTATCTCTTTGTCATTGTTTTTTTTTTTTTATTCCGTCGCGTAGCAATAGTTAAACTCGTATCTGCAAACTCTCGTCCCCGGTCATTCGCAACCGACTCGTGCCGAGGAAAAAAAAAATTCAAATCGTATCTTTTCTTTAGCGCTGCCGCCACCGCCTCATTTCGGAGCGGGGAGGAAACAAAAGCGGGCGCGCGCGCGTCTCTTTCTGGGTGTCTATACGGAATCATTGAAGCCCCACGCTTGCGGAACACTAATGGTTTGCCGCCGGCTTCGATTTGATTAGATGGCCCCAGGCTGTTGCTCCTCCTCACTCTCCTCCACTCCTCCCCCCATCTCGGTTTCTCTCCCTCTCTCGTTGTTTCGCTTTTCCTTTCTTTTGCGTCATCCTCCCTTTACTCGCTCCATTATGACTTGGGTGAAAGGGGCGTATTTATTTAGGCCGAACGCGCCTGGCTCTGATTGGGGAGAAGGCAGTCCGAGATGAAAGGAAAGGCAGTTGAGCCTCAGGCAAATGTGTGCCGACGAAAGAAAGTTACACTCCTATGAGAACGGATTCTGATAGCGAGCTCCTCTGACAGAGTTACACGCGTTCGACGAGTGTGTACGGACGAGAGGCCGCTCTTTAAACGGATCGCTTTTGAGAAGAACCCGTCGCGAATGCCCTTGGTTTAGCAGAAGTGCGTGACGGTTAGCCGGGTTTCCCGAATGCGATGCACAGTTACGTTCACGTTATATGCAAGAATTCGTTTCATGCCAGAAACAGCTTTACGTACAACAAAGTTGAATATCACCAAGCAAATGGAGCCCTGCGTGCCCTAAAGAACTATACCAGTCGTAGGGCGAACCATAACCATTGAAAGACCAATAAACGAACGAAGCGGCCCTATAAAGATCAATATGTTTTGGAGTGCCTAAGTTTAACAGAGTTCCTCGTAAATTCGGATAATCTATAACTCAACGAAAAACAAAACAAAAAAGAACGGTGCTCCATTTGCTGGCTACAAAAAAAAAAAAAAAAAAAAAAAAAAAAAAAAGGTCAATATGTTTTGGAGCGCCTGAGTTTAACAGAGTTCCTCCTAAATTCAAATAATCTATAACTCAACGAAAAAAAAAACAGTGCTTCATTTGCTGGTTTCTAAGAAGTGCAACGAAGTTCCCTTAAAGTTGCACCCAATGCACAATGAAACATTTGCGATGATGCAGTATTATGCAATGCAATGCTGTCCCAAGCAATATATGTATGTAAGTGCACTCTACTTGACATTTAAGAGTAACAGGCAAGTATAAAGGAATCGCCGCCCAAGAAAATACGAGACCCAAGCAAAAAGTAGATTGAGATTTAAGTTGTCAGCAACCGCGATTCATACATGCGTCTGTCAAACGGAACAATGTCGTTTCTAGGGAGGCTACCAATGCCTGCAGGATCTAAGGAATGGCTCCCATACTTGAACAATAACGTTTAAATAACACGCTCAAAATAATTATACGTATTGTTTTTATCTTTAGGTGACGTTCAAATTTCTTTGATTTTTTATTTACCATTGAAAAGTGTTTGAGCAAAGGAGTTATGAAAACCACGTAATGACTTTAGGTCGACATCGACCTCGTCCTTCCTTGCCTTACTCACCTTAAGCAGAAACAATGGGATCATTTAGCTCTATTATAGAAAATTACTTCAAAGACGCGTGCACGTTACCTCGGGAACAATAAAAAAATATACTGTCTCGCAGCAGCCAATGCTTGCACCACGTTAATTAAAGGTAGCTGAAGCGGCTCTTTATTGGAAAAAAAAAATTTATATCGTCTTTATTTTGCGTCCAGGAATACGAATATCAAAATTATAGTTCAGATTGATGCACCAAGTAGCCAAAACAGCGCTTTCGAAATAGCGCCGAGGCCCCTCCTTCCCGTCGCGTTCGGTGCGGAAAGGGAACCAGGACGTATTATACAAAGATCTCAACATTTCCGCTCCTTTTCGCAAGGCTTACCCGAGCAGTCAAAAGTGCTGCCCGTGTTCCCTCACATGCGGCAACGCCCGAGGCAGCTGAAACCTTTGGCGTATGATGTCACACTCAACGGTTAGTTTTCTTGGTTTTTCTCGCGTCTATTGACCCGTTCGGCTCAAATGCTCGTGATATTCAAATTCACGGGACAAAAATACGCAAGAATTCACCTCTAACTCTTTCTTTTTTTTCAGTAACCTCTTCAGTTGCTGTTTTTGTTTTTTTGTGTGTGCTCTTTTTTTCTGTTTCTTTTTCTGTCTTTTTTTTTTTTTTTTTAACGAGATGACCGTAAACACTGGCGATACGAATTGCTCTGAAGTTCGCCGGAGACTACGTACGTTTTTTGCAGAGCTCAACGCAAGCTCGCTGATCCACAGTGTTAGTAAAATCTATCGTCAGCCTTTCATGCACGTAGTATGGACTAGTATGGACAAAGGTTGACGATAGTGCAAAAAAAGTAATCTCAGTTTCATATTTAAAAAAAGAAAAGGCCAGTAATATACAGAAGTTCGTCACTTTTTGCTTGTGAAACGTTCGAACTTCGTACGTAATGGCCATTGTAGTTTCAAAATCCACTTTCTGAATGGCCAGTGTTTCTCTAGATACAGATCAGATATCGAAAAAATGTTTATTACCACTGCCGCCCCATTTTTTTTTTTTTTTTTTTTTTGACAACATTATGAGACAGTTGGGCCCTGATCATCCTATTTTTCTGCTGTAACCGTGGTGACCGAAATAGATGCCACGGCAACTTATAAAGCAACTTGTATACATTTTAATTGAAATATATAAGTAAGGGGTGGCCAAACCCGCGGCTCTGATAAACATATCCCGCCTCCCAATCAAAATAAAATACATAAAAAAAGGCAGCTCCCATTTTTCAGTTTTGTGCCATCATACACACATCGTACAAGGCCCTTGTTTTACGAAAGAGGACTAGCAATAAAGAAACGTACTGAGCAATTGCTTTATGTATGTATTTTGCCGTGACCACCAACTCGGAAGAAACAGGGCCAGCTTGCTAGAAACACCGTCTTTTATTCACTGCCATCAAACCACATCCTCTAGAGAATTCCACCGGCGACCTAGCCAGCCCCATAGTCAATGTCGTGACACCTACCCCTGGCCGCGTCACACCATATTGGGGCGTGCCCCTTTACCTCCCTCCCCCGCCCCCCCCACCCCCTTCCACCATCACCGCGAAATCACCGCCTGGGAGGAGTGACTGGCGCCACCCTTAGACATCGCCGAGCAGGCTCTTCAAGCCCTCGCTGCTCATGCCATGACTGTCCTCGGCACAAGTGCTCCAAGAGTACAAGGTCCTTACCCAATCCCCCCCCCCCCCCTTCTAGGAGACCTGGACCAGGTGTTCCTGTGTATAAACGTATAAATAAAGTTTATTTTCTCTCTCAGCTGAGACTGTGAAAAAGAAAGCACTGCCAAAGCCAGCGCACGAGCTGAGCGGTGCTCAAACCGCGTCTTAACACGTTTCCGCGCCCCGGCCTTCGCAGTGCTGTCTTACACGGATTCTCAGCGTTGTTTTAGCAAGCCAGCCCAAATCTAGCAAAGTGCCGCCCCCTCTTTTATTGCGGCTCTTTACTATTTATTTTTTCATTTTTTCAATATGACTATTTGGCCACCACTAATATAGATGTTGGTAGAGTGTAGAAACCAAAGTTCAAAGCTCTTCCGCCTGCTTGCCCCTTTGTGGAAAGTCGAAATCCGTGAGGTCGGGAAACTCCTTCATTCTATTCAAACTCAGTAAGAGACGGTTTAAAGTCAAGACTTCATCAAACAATGATCATCAGTTCGAGGAGCCTTAAAGTCTGAAAAAACGCGAGATCCAAACAGTTGGGTGGCCATGGTAGTCCTACATCTTCAACGAGTTAAGACTGCATGTGTGTGGTATAAAACGGTAATATTTTTGAAAACCTATATTTCCATTTTGTTTGGCATTTTTATGAAGCCTTAAATGCGCGTTTCAGAAAAAAGCAGTCCACAACATGTCGTTTATGCTCTACGACAAATCTGAAGTTGCATGGCATCCTTTACAAACGAGAAGAATGTTTACGTCAAAATGGCGATTCAAGCCTATATATATCGTTTTCTTTTTTTCAGTTATAGCTTGCCGGTGTGTGTTTATACTTCCACGAGGATCTTTTTTCCAAACGCGGAGGGGGAACAGGGGAAAAAAAAAAGGGGGGGGGGGGGGGGGAGGCTAATTCGTTGCTGATTCTAAAATCGATACAAACTATTTTAGCTCCGTGTTGCGCGCTACCGAGCGTTCCACACCCTCCAATCGAAGGAGCGGTATCTTCCCAAAGAAACAGGTAAAAAGATTCATGCTAGGAAAATAAAATATATGTCATTTACAAATAGATAAAAGTAGACACGCGAGCAAATAACGAAAAAAAGTGTTTTCGTCATATACTTGCGGCGGGGGTGATGAACGTTAATCAACTGCACTATCTCCCTCGTACGAAGCTGAAGAGCTTCAACTCAACGATAAGTGAAATAGCGCTCGTGGTGTAAGGCCAAACTTGCTTCCAGCTGCGTCTGGTGCAACTTGTGCAGGGGCGCTCAATCTTGCGCATTAATCTGACAAGGCGGCTCTGATGCGTCGCTCGCTGCACTTTTCTGGTTTGCGGTGTAATCGACATCAAATAGAAAAGAAATACGTCGCGTAATGCTTGCGTGTTACATTTTTCGTTTCTGTATATTATCCGTTTTCATAGAAGATGCGACAGCTAGGGCACAATAAACAAAGCGTCAAAAAAACTAAGACTTTGGTTTTCCCTTCGTTAATCTGGGTGCACACTTTTGCGATCGTGTTTTTGGCAGCAGTCGGTATGTATAGGAAACTTCTTTTATTGAGCACTAGGGCAGTAAAGTAGAGACTTCAAATACTAGCATTGCTTCAGTAGAAATCATACGACACCGCCTCCTCTGAACAGGAAATTTTTTGTCTTCAGAATGCCCAGAAATATGCATTTAATATGGTCCTACTTGTCGAGATAGACACCGCGAGATATGTCTACATTCGACTACAAATTACCAAGGTCAGTTTCTCAGGGCAGCAGCAAGTACGCTGAGAGCACCATAATATTTCCTATTATTCGTTTTTAAAGTATGCATCTTGATGATAATCAAAGTTATATTGCGTATTGATGATTGTCACTTTTGTTTAATACGATGTTTATGTTTATATCCAGGAAATTATTGCAAGGTACGTTTTCTCATTAAGCGCAGCTCTATAGTTATGCGCCAAATATTGGTAATTTCAGCAACACCTACTTTCACATTTTTATGTCTTAGCGTGACATCCATAAGTCACCAAAGCTTGCCGATGTCCAAAGAAATATAACAGTTTTATTAGGAATCATACAAGGCTGCCTTGTCCGTATAGAAGCTCAAAGGAGTCTAATGACAGAAGCATGAAGGTACATAGGTAGGTTCGAAAATCTTCTGCCGGCTTCATCACTGACGCAGTCAACGCTGGATTACCAGCGTTTCCATAGGGTGCGACAAGAAATACCTGACTGTAAAAGAAGAAACGGCGTTTACGCCATTGATGTCGAAGTCTGCCCTCTGCATCAAATAATCGTTATGTGAGACAAATTGTGTTACAGTGATTAAGATACGAGTGACTTAAGAGAAAGCTTTCAGGCATTCAGAAAAATGATTCGCGGCAACACATCTCTGCACTTGAAAAAGGGCGTTGGCAACTGACAATAGCTTAGCAGATAGATTACAAAGGCATGCCATAGACGCATTCAAGCCGCGACATTGAGCCGTCGGCGTTTGCGAAGGGATCGCACCGCAGCGCGCAGTTGTCAGGCGCCGCAGCGTTGCATATGCCTCAGCTTCGCAAACATTCGGACAAATGGTTCGTGGCGACAAAGCGGCGTGCTGTATCATGGTCAAGTAAGCGGAACTCGAAGGCACATGTATACAGTGCTAGTCAACGGAGCGAGCGCGGGCGGCCAAATCACAGCGCACTCGTCTCTCGCGTCACGATTGTTGATTCGGAGCTCTGCCTACCCCTATAACATGTGCGCGGGTGTTCATGAACGGCTCCTTTCGACTGCACGCGGGTTTAATGAACCAAAAATGAACAGCTAATAGAGCGACAGGAATCGGTAGCAACGGTAGTACTTACCCGGGGAACGACGGGCGAAGCGGCGTGTTGCCCGTCGGCGCTCCCATTGAAAAAGGCAAAATAAAGACAGAAATACTATATATATACAAGAAATATCACGCGCCGAAGAGAATGGAAACACTTAGAAGCAATAAAAAAGACACTGGAATAAATAAAAATAGGTAATAGAATCGAAAAACAGAGGATTAAGCGGAGACAAGCGACAAGGCAATGCGATCTCAATGCAGAGCGGCCGGGCGAGGGACAGTCTCTCCCACAATTCCTCGCGCGCAAGCCGGGGCGCTTGGGGGATTTTGCAAAAGGTCTATTCCAAGCTTGTCAGGTATATTCCTCCGCACTGACACCAGTCGTGATGTCTTTTTCTGACTATTTTGAAATAGCAAGAGCGCGCGTGCGTAGCTTTGATAGGTGCTAAAGATAGGCGAGAGCGGAGATCCCGAAAGCTTTGGTTATGACGTCACGCTCCCGGAAGAAGGGGCTTCAGATGTACTTTGAAAATTATTTTCTGCAGCTCCTGTGCACCAAAGTGAAAGATACTCTCGATATTGGTGATCCTGGAGGCCAAATAAGAAGGATATGTACGTGTTTTCACATAAATACAGAGTGGCTTCAGCTTCCCTTTGAAGGGATGCTGAGCCGAAATCTAGATTCGACAAAACACGGCGGCAAAAGCGTGCAACGGGATGCTACAAACATCAGAACCTCACTCGTACAGCGATATCTCGAACGGATGACCCTATTTTTCAAAAAAAGGAGGCGCATTTGACAGATATGTTTACGTCTTGTTTCTTCGAGAAGGAGACGGAACGGCCTTCCGTATTCTCCGCCTCGCCGCTTTGAGGGGGCGAAGCGGAATGAGGAGGAAACGAGATATCTTGACGTCACGCGCCTCGTCGGCCTCGTTTAATCTCAATCTCTTTTTCTGAAAATACGGCCGTCCATTCGAGATATCGCCTTCCGAGTAGCGTTGTAGGGATTGTAGCGTCCCGCCTACAGCTCCTGCATTGTTTTCTGAAATCCGAATTTCGGTTCACCATTCCTTTTAAAGAACGACTTGGTTTGTTGGTTTAAGTAGTAAAACACTGTGGAATCACCCTACGCCCAGCCACCAAACCATCAAATGATTTCAGTTGGAAGTAATCCACTGTTATATCTTACTGTACTCTATGGTTAGGACTACTTATTTTGCGGTCCTGTTAAAGAGGTCACAGCCAGATTTGAACCAGCGCGGCATGCCTCCAGCTATTGCTACAGCCGGAAACATTCCCTTCAGCCAGTATATTACGACCGGTCACGTGTCAAACCCCCCACAAAGCGCAGGTCGCCTAACGAGGTTGATGAGTAAACTAATCATTAAATTGTCAATTATCTGCTTATAACAACAACAAAAATGGCGTGTAAACAGGAACTACAAAGCGGAATTTCACAATATGAAAACGTATCTGAAAATTCTTATACATTTCAAAGATGCGGCCATCGTGGAGCCAACTGCACTCACATCGCAATAGCTGGCATTCACTGAATTCCACGATTCGTTGCCCTGTTTACAACGCATTATCAAAATAAGCGTTTTATTATTTTTTTTTTGTCTGTAATAAACGTTAGGTTTTTCGTGTTTTGTTTTCGTTAAATAAACGTGGCGAATGCATTGTAAAAGCTCTCCGTCAGAACCCAACTCGGCAGCAGGGGTCTAGCTTATGGCCACCGGTCAATGCCACAATTGTTATTAAGGGAAAGCCTTATATGTCTCATGTTTAGTCGACCTTCAAAGCCCTTGAGCGAAAACACGTCGGCGACGCGGAAAGTACGGAAACACTTGGGCGACACAAAAGGTACCCAAAGGAAAGGTACCAATGAAACGGCGCCAAAAGTGAGTCGTCAGAGAGTGCGCTGTTTTGAGAGGTTCGCGATCACGTTTACATCGGCGCTTGGGCTTTCGCCTTCAACTCGTCTTAGGGATAACATAAGAGACCTTGCGAATTTTTTAACTGACATTTGTAGAATCCTGGCAGTGCCGAGTATGTCCCTTGTGGCCGCCATGTTGTGCTACTTGAAGTCATCTGTTAGTTGGTGGCGTATGTCGGGAACACTCGCTTGTCGCTTTCGCATTTCGTGTTCATCCCGTTAAACTACATTTGCAATGCAACGGTTTTTCATATTTCTAGAAACCACTCGCCTCTAACGCGACTGAAACGTTGATCAAAAGTGTAATACATGTGTGATAAGAAAATCTCTGCGCTTTGCGTAGCGCCGCCGAATGGCTTAGCCCTAGCAACCTCCGCTGAAGCTACGAAGAGGCCGAATGTCGCGCCACCAGGTCGCAGCATCAGCGGAGGTTGCATTTGAGGGGTCATAATGGTGCAATTCTACCTGTATCATTTCTTATATTTCTGTTTCCGGAAATGCAGATTGTACTACTTTAGTTTTGATGAACAGAACGTAAGGGCGCGAGTGAGCTGGTGTATATCAAACATTTTAGTGAAAAACCCGAGACTGGGGTATTGAAAGACGGCAACAAGCAAGAGAAGAAGACCGTCTCTTTCTTGTCGTCGTCTATCAATACCTCAGTCTCGGGTTTTTTTCTAAAATATCTTAGTTTGCTGATTTTATAAACCAGCTACTCAGTGCCATCAGGCTGCATAAAAAATTATTATATATATATATATATTTTTTTTTTAGTGACCCAGAAACAGCTTTACGCCTCCTTTTGCGGTGCACTTATCAATGTAAAATAGTATTCAGAATGTTCGGACACGATCAAAAAAAATGGAAAGTTAGGAAGAAACAATGGTAGCAACACACTCTCTAAATTTACTACTTGCATCAGAAATATCTAGACTAATATTCACACAAATTTGTTCTAGATGATTATACGGCACGTCTAAAAGATTATGGAAGGTGTGTCATGGGCGCTTATGGGGTCCTACGACGGACGCCCAAGTAGACGTGACAAGGTAGCGCCGGTGAATAAATTGTACTATTTACGATCGTGTACACAAATATCAATCCACGGATCGTCCTTGTGTTAAGCAGCGTGTCCAATTTCACGAGCTCAGGAATCTTTTTATAACTGTAGAAATAATTGGGTTGAAAATAAAGCTTGATTAGCACAGCAGAAAATAACATGAACCCTTTCTGGGGGCTGCCCATTTGAACCTTCATCCCGTTTGCACACGTGACGCGACGCAAAGTAATTTTTGCTAGCGCGTGTATCATGCTCAGGTCGAGTTAATCTTCCAAAATATTCACAAACGCGCTCCACTGCGCCGTATCCTTTAATACCGCTCGAGTCTCACAGCTCAAGCTGAGCCATTTTTCGGCACGTCGTTTAGTGCGACGCAAGTTAACAGCGTCTCCTTACGGACCCATCGCGTTTCAAGTCGCCAGAAATAACCTTGCCCCTTTCCTCGGACGAGACCGCCCGCGTAGGAGATCGGAAATAAAGTTGAAGTAACCTCTTTCATCTCAGCCAACGCAAAAAGCCTCGCCCTTGATGCGAGACCCAAATATATCCACGGCTGCATATTTATAGCCACGTTAAACGTAATTCAAAGACCGGTCGTTCCTTTAGAAACCGCGCATGTCTGGTAGATGGCGCAGTGGGGCGAGCCAAGAGATGAAGAACGATGCATGGTTGGACAAGGGTGACATGTAGTACCCTTCCAGTGATCGCATCCTACCCGCTACCATGCTGGGCCGTAGAATCCGTTCCGAGCGTGAGCAGTAACCCTTTTCCGCGGGATATGATAAGCCGCGCATTAATCCAGAAACTAATGACTCGGCTTTCTTTTATTGCCTGACTCAGGTAAAAAGAAGACGCCAATGAAGAGGTGTATAGACCGTTTTACTGAAAAAGGGCGAGAAAGGAGAGGCGAAAGAGTTACCGGCGCTGCATTGTTGGGTGTATGCCTTGCCCTAACTTCGTTCGCGCTTTCTTCTCTGTTTTAAACTCCCAAACTTAGAGCAACGGGCTTCGATGGCGACAGACCTCTGGTCATCGGGACACCGTTGCTCGGTTATAGGGTGCACGAATAACGACAGAAAGAGTCGAATACTGCCCGAGGGCATATTTAGCTTGCACGGAATCCGGCAAGTCCGGCTGCAATCGCTTTCCACATGACCCCGAGCTCCGGCGGCAGTGGGTTGTGTACTTTTCCCCAACGCCATCCTCTCGACTGTGCTGGGAACATTTTTTTTAATCGAGCGCGCACTGAACGCTGTAGCGCCGATGAGCATGGGGTACGCTGGGAACATGCGAGCAAATTTTCTCTTGATAATTGCTTTTTCAGCTTGTAACATTTTGTAACGGGTACAGACAACGCCGTTTTCGCTCCATAAAACATTTAATGCTTTCGAATTAAAAAGGGGGGTGGGGAGGGCAAACACAATGTTTTGATAAATTTCATATCATGACGAACCCCCCCCCCCCCCCCCCCCCCTTTCCCTGTTCAGCTCAGCTCACTTCAGTGCCCGAAGCTTGGGTACCGGCTCAACAGGCTTGTGTTTGCGTTTGTTTGCATTAGTAATCATTGATAAACAATAACGACGACCAAAACAAGGTTTTATAGAGTGCACATTCGAATGCGTGTTTTGCTCTAAATAGAACCAAAGGTAGGAGAGGTGATGGATGACTGTAGGTGCTTTTTTCTTCAAATAGCACCTGGAAATAATTTTCTTGGTTAGTTTTAATATAAAATCAACTTAATCATACCAATTACGTTGTTCAGTTAGAAGTAAAATGAAGGTATACCTGGCTCTTAATCAAATACGTGTACCTTTACTGCAGTTCGTTTTTTCAGTGATTATGCAACGCGTTAGAAATCGTCTTGTTTTTGTATTCGTGTGTACTACTACACTCCTGCAAGAGCCCTGAAAGGGCTAACCGTATAAATAAACAATAGCCATATAATTCATAATAAAAATTAAAAACAGTGATTCCTAATGACACAGCGATAAGTCAAGTTAGTCGAGTCAAGGGTGGTTCAGAGGAGGAGAACTGGTGCCCGGGAGTCGGGGATAGAGCCGAGATGAGAAAGAGGTCCGCCGCCTCGAGGAAACCTATAGAATGGCCTTGAAAACCTTCATCCTGGGATCCTGGGAACCTGATCTACACGGCTGGACAAAGCGGAACCAACGGACCGGGACATCGCCGCCTGCTGCGATTGGTCAGCGCTGCGGAGCTGGCCAATCGCAGCAGGATTCGATGTGTCGGTCCCTTGGTCCCACTTGGACCCGCAGTGCAGATTAGGACCCTCGGTCGTTCGCGGGTCTTTGAAGTTGCTAGTTCTGTATCAGCGCAGTAGATCAGATATTTAGTCAGGCTAGTATGACATGTAACTTGAGGTATTTAACGGACACCATAAAGGAGTC
Organism: Ixodes scapularis; assembly: GCF_016920785.2. NCBI lineage: Eukaryota > Metazoa > Arthropoda > Arachnida > Ixodida > Ixodidae > Ixodes > Ixodes scapularis. The sequence continues at coordinate 102,301,403 of NW_024609857.1, forward strand.
AATGCACGACCATGTGCTGACACGATGCTCATCTACATCCAAACGGGCAGGGGCGAGTATTTCTTAATTTCTAAGATTTTATAATTTCATAAGATATTTCTCAGTGCGAGTATTTAATCCAAGATCCATTGGTTCTGCGGCAAACAGGTTTAGCTTTGTGTGGTCAGAGCTACTCAGTAAGCTTGCACACTCGACAATAACCTCAAGCGGCCAGCAGAGAACTATATTTAGAAATTCCGAGTCAGTGGTTCAGAATTTCGGTCGTTTTTTTTTTTTTTTTTCAAATATATTTTTAAATAATTATTTGGGTTTATTTTCAAGTTGTAGCCAGTAAGGAATCAAAACCTCGGAGCTTATTAAAACTGGTGTTTTTTCAGGACGTGAAGGCGCACCCGTTAAATCTTTCGCACCCCTTAAATCTTTCAAAATACAAATGTATCAGTAACTTTCCTAAGATGATAACTTTATCACGTTTGTTTCTTGTACAAAATATCAAGTTCATTATTCCCATATATTTAAATCGATTACGGTTCCCCCAAAACTTTTTTTTTTTTTTTTAGTAATGGGCGTAAACAAGCGGTTGCTATTTTTACTTGTTTTAGTGTGAATAAAGATACCGATGAACAGATCACGGTCACATAATAGCCTTTGTGAACATATTACAACAAGCGATATTGTTTTGGAGATATTTTAAACAAGCCAAAACTATACAGTAGAAACTTAGCCACCCGTATTTTACTTCAACAGTAGTGTAAACTTTTTTTTTTCAATATTTTTTTACATGACGGCCTATGTCTGCGCGGTTGCGCATTTCAATGTCTTGAATATGCATAAGTTCTAAAAATACGTGATTTTGCAATTTTTTATTAGTGTTTTAAGACACATTTACTAAAATACAAAACGTCACAATATGAAAACTTAAATATGGTTATATGTGCCTGTCTGAAGGTTTGATTATGTGCTGCGTCGACCAGTAATACCGTTAAATCAGGGAGAGAGAAAAAAAAAGCGAGACCAGTAGAGTTACGTCCGGGCACGTCAAGTATTTTTAAATGCATTTTATGATAATAACCTAATTAATGAAAATAAAAACCGGAAGGTCCTTTTTAAACTCTTCTTTATCTCACATCTAAAAAAACATTATCATAACGACACTTCTTACAACGTGCCCCAGAGGTCATTACACACAGTGAGTAACTGACAGGCGCTTTATTTTAATTAAACGAAACAAAAACTGAAAGCCGCATGTTCCAACAAATTCCAGACGGTCGCCATGGAAACTCAGCCTGAATTAGCCCAAGCGCAATGTAACCACCATTAATAGTAGTGAATGCTAGTGAATAATATGGCGTCATTAGTTTTTATTTAAAAAATGGTGTCATTACTTACTTTGTAATCCGTTGTTCTTGCAAGACACTGCTAATCCTTCGTGCCGTAATATGAGACGAAGGACTAAATACAAATCAAATAAATATAAATACCTAAAAGCCCAGCAAAATACATCGCGATAACCGCAAAGTAGGTGTAATTGACTGACTAAGTAATGGCAACGAAGGCGAAGCTAGTGAAAATATAACATCTTAACTCAGAATTGCAACAAATATGTGGGAAGAAAAAAAAGGCGCCGTGTTTTGTATTTGTCTCTCCGATCCACAGTCACGGGCTCAAACCTTCTGTAAGTGTAGGTTCTGTGTTTACCATTGGGTCATTATCGATGGGTAAAATATATGCGCAAGGAAAAAACGCCAATTAGAAGTGCTTGTTTACACTCTAAAAAAAATGTGTGTCCTTGAAAGGTTTTTCGACCGACCCAAGAACACTTTCAGCTCTTTCAAGAACGGTTTCGCCTCAAACACTCGCACCCTTGCGCACTAGAAAGGCAACTGGACAATGAAGAATTCCTTCACATCAAAAAAGGAACTTAAGAGAACATCTTATAGGTTTTTCGCGAAGATCCCTTTCAGGGACTGCTTAAAATAACTTTTTAGGGTGCATAATACGGGACAGGCCGAAGAACCCATAAGAATTATTTTACGACCAGACTTTATTTTATATTTTTTTAGAGTGTATAGGAGACACCGTAATTTCGGTCTGCCTTTCACGTATGGCGATGCTGGCTTAAGCTGTAGTAGGTAATTTTATCCAGTACAGTACGACTGCTCCTCTGGGGAGTTTAACGTGCACCACAGAGTAATGCTAGATGAATGCGCGCCGGAACGACGCTCGCCATGATCGAAATGGGCAGAAAAGGGCAATCGAACCCAAAATCCGAGCAATCCCCGCCCCAGTGCGCTTCGCGGTTCGTTTCGATTCCTGCCCTTGCCTGTTTCGCACTGCAGAACTCCCGATACCCGGGTTCTGCTGCGCTAGCTGTCGCTCCACTTTTTGCAAGCTGCGGTGAGCTATACCACACACGCCCACGCTCCAACGTCAAAGTAAAATTGTTTCTCTATGAAGAGAAGTTCGCACTCTCCTAATCGACAGGAACGTTGTCCCCAAACGCAGGCGCCATTGGAATAATCTTTGAACACCGCATGCTCCTCCAGAATGAATCGCGTTCGCCGAAAGGAAACAGGTGTTTCTAGCAATCCGTCGAGAACAGAACGCCAAGACAGATGCTGGAGGCGAAAATTTCTCCATTGTGTCGAGTCCACGGTTGCTGAGGCCATTTGTGACGCAATTGTATAAACAGGTTTCACGCAGCTCTTTATGCACTCCCTCTCCTAACGGTAGACCGCATAGCCTATATCGTGGCTTACGTAGGAAAGCAGGGGCGACGGCTGTGTGCCCGTCGATAGCTCAGTTGGTAGAGCGGTGGACTGTAGAGGCTTTCCCGTGCGGACATCCATAGGTCGCTGGTTCAAATCCGGCTCGACGGACGGCATTTTTTTTAATGTTTTAAACAGTTTTGGTTGGATGAACGAAACCCCCTAGTAAGTTAAGAATTCAATACAAACGAGAGGCAATAAGGGATGACAAAATTACTCTCCGGAATGAATGATATTATTACTGGAAAGATATGAGAATGTGGTTAAATTTTTGCAAACTGACAGTAATGACAACACATTACAATTACTCCTCAAATGTAATAAAATTAGTTTTACATTAGTTTTCAATCCATTAAAACAGTAATTCGGGAACATTTGATTTAGAGTACGAGCTTCCTGTTGCATCGTCCCTGCCACATGCACCTCAGAGTGAGCCATGCAGAGCAGTCGCTTTGCTGGTGCAAACGAACAACTTATTTTTTTTTTCTTTTTTAGATGTGACAATATCAGGAAACGTTTTCTTTTTATCCCTCCCGTGAAGAATATGTCGCATTAGGGACAAACGTAATTACGAAAGTAGTGAGGGATTTTCTCGAATTTACCGCTTGGAAGTCGTTAATTATACACATTATTAAATTACAAGCCTGGATAAGTATTTGATTACATTGCTCATTAAAACAAAAGTTAACTGACATACTGCAGCTTTCACAGTAGTGTAATTACAGTATTGTCATCAGTGGCACCTCTGCGTGCAATGAAGATGGGTCTACTAAGCGATCCGTAAGCATAAAGAGGACGCGTTAGGAGTAACAGCATTACATTCACGACTGCTGGAGAGTCATCCTTTTGACAGGGTGACCGTATACCGATAACGCTTGAGGGTTGAACGCAGAGTGTTACGGGATTGTTTTTCATGAGATGAGAGTGGCGTCACAAATAAACGTCACAAAAAAGGTACGACACGACCGCTAAATCTACCAAGTCGTACTAATCAATAGTTATTATTGATTAATTATAAGAAAATAAATATAATCCTCTTTCTGCTCCAGAGTCTTTGTCTCTCTACTTCATCCGTACTATTAAGATAGTTTCTTTTTTTGTTTTCTTTCTTTGCCGAAGGTTAGATTGTTTAATGCCTAACAACTACCGTATTTTCGTTGTTATTTTAAGATTTTGTCAGCCATATTACGTTACTTGCTACCCGTAACAAAAATTTAAGAAAAACTTTTCTTCCTCATCTCGACTGAAAAATAAAAAAGCGTTGCAGTGCACTTCCCGTAACGTCAAGTATTTTTTTTAATAATTTTGTGGTGATAATTTAATCAATAAAAACAGAAACCGAAGAACTAGCTTCGGAATACAGTTTTGTTTAAAAAATCTTCTCAACCAAAACATTTTAGAAGCCCTAAGGGGTCAATGTATCTTCCTATAAACTCCGTAAAATAATGAGAAAAAAATAAAAAAGGCGCATGTTCAGAAATTTGCAAGATGACCATCAGCCCGCCAGAAGCGCAATGCACAGTCGTGGATAAGGTAAGCTTAAACCAACGAGCGACGACCGAAAGATAACGGTTGCGCTTTTCCGACAGAAGAAGCAAAACCAGCAGCGAGAGATAGCGTGTGAACGAGATTGCGGTGGCAGGCTACCTGACTCAGCCTGATCTCACTTGAAAACTACACGGTTTTGCTGCGCGTGTGCTGCTATACTGGACTCGAGGAAACTCCTCCCACCTCTTTCCCCTTGAGCACAGTGAACGCAGGAGAGGAGGCCGCCTCCTCTCCAGCGTTCGCTGTGCTCAGGTGGAAAGAGGTGCGAGCAGTTACCCCTGAACTCTTAATCTGTCACCGACTACAGATATTATCACTTTTGCCTAATCTGAAACATTATGCAAGTGGCACAGGAACAACGAGTTGTCAATAAATCGTCGTATGTAACACTTCACCACTCCAGAATTTCAAGGAGTAAACGGACTCGTCATTTACAGGAATACAGGTATAATAAGGAATGCTTGAAGATAAGAGTGAGTAGACAGGCCAGCTGGTTTGTGTTACATTTTTCTGAAAAATCGTCACCTCCGGTGTTTAAAAATGTGTTATAAAGAATGTCAAATGAGAATTTTTCGCGCACGATACGTGAGTGGAATTTATTGCCCGAGAGTGTTGTGGCCCGTAGCGAGAGCAACTTTTGGTCTTCATGACCGCACTTCTTGAGACTTTTAAAAAATGTGATCTGTATACGTATGAATGGGTCCGCTATTGTTGTTTGTACCAGTGTATGTTCCTTCCAAAGTGTCCTTTCTTTCTCTCACACCTATGAGAGTCCTATTGAAAACCAGTAGTATGTAAAAATAAACTAATAAATAATAAATAAATAAGGACGCGGCAAACTTGGGTAGGCACTAAAAATAGTAAAGGCGAGTAACATAGAAATGCCCCTAAAACGCGGGAAAAGAATAGTCAGACAGAAGTGCCCCAGCATACCCTCATCCAAAAACTAACTTTTTTTTTTTTTTTTTTGCTAGTACAATTTTTAGTTTTTTGGTAAACGCGACTGGTATCTTCTGGTCGTTGCTTTGTCGTTTTATCTTACCTTGTCCACTCTTGAACCTCCCTAAGTAGGCCTCTTAGCTGTCAATTGTGTCAATCGTTTTTTTATTCTATGTGTAGTATTGGCAAGAGACGTATCTCGTAAAACAAGGCTATGATATACACCTTTGGAACTCAGCAAAAGCGCAACACCGTAAAATCAAGGCAGGTATGAATGACCGAAGAAATAAAGAGTAAGCAGGCAAAGTTGGTGGATATTTATAGCATCTTGAGCCGGAGACGGCGGCCGAGAGATGACAAACAAAATAGACGATTTCGAAACAATAGAGAGTTCTCGAACCCGTGCCACAGGCACGGGTTCGAGAACTCAACTTAAATCGTGCCACAGGCACGATTTAAGTCTTTTGTTCAGATTTTCGCATTTGGCCGTCAACCAGAGATTGACGGCTAAATGAGCGAAATTTGCTCAAAAATACATTGCTTGTTAAAGAGAACAACTTGCCACCCTATAACTCATGATCGTGGGCAAACGTACCACAGGAAGGCACCACGAAGTGGCTGCGTAATGACCCATTGAAGCAGTTTTTCAGCATTGCATGTTTATGCTATCGGATTCCTTACATCTATTATTATCCTCACATTATTTTTCCCCGTGTGAATCACTCATGTAAACTAAAACACATTAAACGCCACTCATTTTTTTATTCAAAGTCATTCATACCTTGAACAATGATCGATTGAAATAACTTTCCTGCACAAACTGCGATGAAGGTGATATAACAAGATTCTACAATCTGATGTGCAGCGAAAATAACATCTAGATTTTTCTGTGGCTTTCTTATTTGTATTCTACTTGCGATTATCTAATTTATCCCTTTTATTGTTTGTGCATGTTTTCTTTTGCTGTCATGTCTATGGTAGTTGTTATTCTAGCAAGTTTATGCATTGTTAAACTGAAGTCGATTTTGAGATTGTCCTTTTGTGCTGACAGCTCAATTTAGACTCTCTAAGCATCCCTACAAACCCGAAGTCACAACCGTGCGTAGCTTATTTCCTCGTTAAAAGCGTGTTCAAAGATCGCGACACACCCTTTTTGGAAAGAATATTCTTCCGAGTGAAGTGGTCGACGAAGGGCGCTTGTCGGTGAGTTGCAAGCGATGGCTTCGCCCGCGGAGAAAAAGAGGAGTCTTATCCGAATGTGTACCTATCAGACACTCTTCGAAACTAGTTATAATAAAATCAGTAGGAATCTGCGCGTATTGTAGGGCTTTCATTGGTTCACATAATGTAGTCTGCGAGAAAAAAGAGTCCACATGTTTTTCCATTGCCCTGATATGAATAGGCGGTTTTGTAATATAGGACTTGGTATATGTGGCAACTAAGACATTTTAAACAATATAAGATCAAAAACAACCTTTTTCAAAAATGACTTCAGTGCCCTTTAAGTCCTTTTTTCCCCTCCATCTGATAGCTCAGTTGGTAGGCATTTAGATTACTTATGAATATATAGAAAAAAAAATTAAAATATAGATCACGCTTTATACACAAAACAGCTGTTACAGACAATTTGACTAGAGAGGACGCACTGACATTTGCCGGCGAGAAAATGTTTCCATTGTCATTTACGTCGAAGTTATACAAACAGGTTTCCCGCACCTCCTTTCCTGTCCTCCTTCTAAAGCGCGATCCAAACCAACGCTTCTTTTTGCGCCTGTAGGTCGTGCGGCTGCGGATGTGACGTATTTTCATGACGTCGCGCCGCTTCTTCGCTCCTTCCGGGCGCGCACAAGAAAGTTGGTTGATTTCAACTTCTTTCTCAACGCGCACAAAAACGCGCGGTGACGTAGTAGGACGCCCCTGTGTCCCGGCCAATCGGTGGAGGGCAAGCTAGTTCCGGCTCCGCGTCAAGTCAAGAAGGTAGGAGAAGCTCCTCCCACAAGTGTGATGCGCCCGTTTCAAATCTCTCCGCAGTCGAAAGAAGAGTTCACTGGAGACGCTCCTTGTTCCGCTTCAATGGATTCCCACTTGTCTCCGATCCCACTTTTTAAGAAAGCGACCTTTGTATTCATCGGAGAGGGAACCGAGCCCCTGAAAGCAGCCTTTGTATCCATCGGGGGGGGGGGAAGCTAATCCCCGAAAGACGTATTTGTTTCGGTCGGTGGGGGAGAACTCTAATCTCCCTCTCGTGGCTTCCACAATGCTAAGTCAAAGTCGAAAAATAAAGCAAATATGTACAGAAAGGCAAGACCCTCCTCGCGCTTTGGCCTTGACGTCAAGGAAACGGTGGGACTCTATTGGATGCGGAGGTGGCGGAGGGATATCTGATTCCCTTTGAGGGGCATTTGCCGCTACCTTCTTAACCTGTAACTGACTTATAGCTGCCCTCTCCTCTCCCCCCCCCCCTTTTATTCTCTTCCAACATGACAACGCGATCTCTCTCTCTCTCTCTTTCTCTCGCCGTCTGGCCGGTCAGTCTGTCGCAGTTGCACTTTGCTTGTGCGTTCGTGCCTGCGTGCGCGCGTGCGCGCGTGCGCGCGTGCGCGCTCGCCCGAAGTTTCGCCCGCCCAAACCAAAGCGCACGGTTCTGACTCAGAAAGCGCGCCCGGAAACAGCAAAAACGCCACGAAATGCGTCACATCCGCAGCCGCACGACCTACAGGCGCAAAAAGAAGCTTTGGTTTGGATCGCGCTTAAGGGTAGACTGAATAACCTACGTTTTCATTACTATACATATATGAAAGCTCCAGGGGGCGTGATATGCCCGTCGATAGCTCAGTTGGTAGAGCGGTGGACTGTAGAGGCTTTCCCATGCGGGCATCCATAGGTCGCTGGTTCAAATCCGGCTCGACGGACGGAATTTTTTTATGTGGCTTTCAATTAGATTTTGGCACAATGAGTAAAACACGTCTCAGAGCTCAATAAAATACGTATTAGAGGCAGGCCTTCCTTATTATAAAGTTGTGTTTACTGAGAAACGTGGTTACTGGCAAGACGCTGTAGGAAGTGTGCTAACACCCTTTCTGGTAACGCGTTATTCTTATGGCTGCCGCAATTGTGGGATTTATAAATGGCTATAGCGAATACCTCATTCCCGTTGTTAGTTTATAGTTTTGTTAATTAAACTACGTAAGCTCGTTACCCGCTAAGCTTTGAGTGAACTTCATATCACACTTTGATCTGAATAAAAAAAAGTATGCGTTCTGTCAAAGAAACAAATATAAAAAAGCGAGTCAGCTCAAACATATGTCAAATACACGTATTTTAGAAAAAGAGAAAGATACTTTACAGTGATAAGACGTCACTGAAAAAATAAACACACGGGCGGACAAAACAACTTATCTGTTTTGTCCGTCCTTGTTCTCATGCTTTCAGTAACGCCTAATTGCAACGAACGTGCTCACCTCCCAGGTAGCATAAGGTGTAGCACACATGGCCCACGTGGGCCTCACGTTGTCCAAATGAGCTGGGACAGAACCTGCAATACCCCGGCGGGTATTGCGGGGGCTATTCCGTGCCTGTGTCGGCACTCCGTGTGGCGTAAGCATGCCCATTTCGGGCCGCCCGTGCAATACGCACGAGGGTTCCTCCTCTCTTATGCGAGGGAAAAGTTAGCGTTGTGGGAAAAATGAGGGCGCGCCCACTTGGGCTGCCGACACAGTACCCCTGTGGGTCCCACCACGGCTACGCGTGGGCATGCCCAACTTGGGTGCACTGCATCTGTGGGTCCCACCTCGGCTATACGGGGGCAGAGTTAGCACAAAGATGGGCTCCATAGGGGCAACGCGTGGGCATGGCCAACTTGGGCTGCCCGTGTAATAGCCCCGTGGGTCCCACCTTGACTATACAGGGGTGTGGTCCACGGGGGCATGCCCCGCTCGGGGTGCACATGCAATGCCCCCGTGGGTCCTACTTCTGCTATATACGGGGGCAGGGTTAGCAGAGAGGTTGGCTCCACGGGTGTATGCCCAACTTGGCCTGCCCATGTAATTCCCTTTTGGGTATCACTTCGGCTATACGGGGGCAGAGTCGGCGCAGGGGTGGGCTCCATGAGGTTACCGCATGGGCATGCCCAACTTGGGCTGCTCTTGTGATGCCCCCGTGGGTTCCCCAACTCGGCTAAACCGGGGCAGAGTTAGCGCAAAGGTGGACTCCGAAGGGGCACCGTTTGAACATGCCCAACTTGTACTGCACGCGCGATGCCCCCGTGGGTCCCACACTCTAAGAAAAAGTGAGCACCCCCCCCTCGTCATCGTGCGTTTTGACGGCTGTAACTACCCCACAGGCTTACTTAACTACCCACTGGGCTCGAGCCATTGAGAGTTAGTACCCTGTTGGCAGGTGACAAGCATGGAGTAGTCACGTTTTATAAACTCTTGAATTGAACATTCAAGTGCATGCAGTCGTTCAATAGTAAAAGTCACTTCAAAAATCTCAAAAAGTACTTGAAACTTGTTTTCTTTGTGCGTTGGTTACCATTTATTGAAATTTAAACCGGTCGAAACAAGCGTGTGGCTCAGTTCGCCTAAACTGGTGGAAAACAAACAAGTACAGGCCACCTTGGTAGGCACCTGCTAAAACCCGAGGCAGATAAAAAGTATCGCGGTTGTCCTTTTTGGTTCCGTCGCGGGTTTTACCATGTACAGCAGTAAACAGCTTGCAGCTGGCGTCGTGCTCGAGGAATTTAACCAAATCTCTAGAAAAGCACAGGAAGCTACGCGCAGGCGTGAGTTGACTTGAATGTTCGCCGGAGGAGATACTCTCGTCGTCTTTTATTGTGCGGTTCAGTAAAGAGCGTGCTCCCAATAAAGGTGTGACCGGTCAGTTCTGCGTGCAGATCAGTTGCAACTGGCCTCCTCGGTTCCGCCGAACTTGCGCGCCTGTCGTACCCAATTTTTTTGCTTTCAAGTGCAGTGAAGTATGAAGCATTGAACACCACGACTGAGGCCGGACAGGACAAACGTACACAGATATCTGGGATCATGTCCGTGTATTTCACTATTTCTCTGTCTCGCGGATTCGCCTTCTCTGGTTCATTTGGCACATTTCATCGAGCATACTCGATAAAAAAATGCTTCAAACAAGGCCGGTTCAGACACTAGCGTTTGACAGCGTTGCGTCGAGAACCGAAAGCCACTCACCGGCACGTCTGTGCTTCGTATCAAGCGTGGAATCCAATTCAAGGAATCATCTTGGCACGCGATATAAGCAGCAGGGATGTCCTGATTTCTTGCTGCCGCAACGCAGTCAGACGCACGCAGTCAAACATTACTGTCTCAACCAGGATTTAGATAATTTAGCATACGTATTTCGCGTTCGTTGCAGGTGAAGGCACGGGCCCGAAAGCAGCAATTCTGCACTGTCCTCTTGGCGCGAGCGCGAGCGCATAGAACGGATATTTAGCGAAAAGAAGAAAACTGAAATAACGCTTCGGGGAGGACCGGCGGACGGACTTCGCTAAAATCACCTGCGCGTGCTCAGTGTACTCAACGTGTACCCAACCGCCGCTAAAGTCAGTCTAGATATGTAAAAAGAGAAAAGAAAATGCATCAGTGTGTTCAGAAAGTTGTGATTGCAGAAATTGGTTTCGATAATTAATACAATTAATTAAACAGGCTTCTGTATACTTGAAGTGTAGCCAAGCGAGAAAACGAAACTGTTCAAAATGTGACGTGTAGCAACTATTCAAATTTATTTATAACCTGCAGTTCACTTTTGCAATGGCCCTATATTAGAGATACGAGCGCTTTCCTAAGGGCATGCAGTAGAGGAAAAGAATATATACGGCTAAATCTTGCACAGTCTTTTCGTATTTATGCAAAATATGACAGTGGTCACCATCCTAATCGGTCACATAAAATACAGCAGTATATAGACGCTTTGCAGCAGCTGTGCATGGACGCCGCCATAACTGACCTTCAGTTTGTGTTTCCTCTTATTTCGTTTATTTCACTACTTTTATTACCATAGCAGGCCAGGTTACTGCTACATTAGATTCAACTGTGTCCTTTTCTAAAGCATCGGCCTTTGTAGAGGATCGTCAACTACCGTTTCAGTTGCTCGGCATCTCGGTAAGACAAGAGAAGGTCAGCAATGGCGGCTGTAATTTGGCGCGTGTGTAAAGCGTCTATAAGCTGGTGGTGTCGACTTGACGTGTGTATAGAAATGTAGAGTGTCAATATGTGATGTTGTATCTCGTGCTGTTTCTGAATGCGTTGATGTATAAAATGCTGTGATGTCTGTATGTCGCGTATGAGTGAAGTGTGGCGTGGGATATGTACATACGGCATTGTCTGGCGAGGCGCTGAAAGCAAGAATTGCTGGTTTCTTTTTTTCTTTAGTTTGAGGGCTGTCCGTTAGGTGGCGCGTGTCGCCGCCCAATTCAAGGAGTCGCGCGTTTATGTGTCTACTTATTTGAGTGAAAAACATGGAGGCGTTCCATGGCTCCACGTAGCAGCCACAAAGGGTTCGATCTGGTTCGGTTCTCGGCCTCTCGTCCAAATGGGATCAGTCCCATAGCCAGTTGAATGGGTGTTCCGTGCGGTGGATAGCGCCAAGTGCGTGCACAGAGGCGGTGAGGATTACCAGGGACTTGAAAGTGGATAACGAATGCTAACAGGTGAGCAGGAGCGTTGAACGATCGGAACCGACGCCGCTTAAATCGGTGATGCTTCGCCTCGCCGCTGTCAACCGAAAACGCCGGATCACTTGCGGCGAGCACAGCAAGCAGATGCTCTGTTCAATAAAGATATCATTCCATTTGTCGCTATTTTGTTTCCTTCTTTGAATGTTTTCTGGCCGCGAAGTAAATGCAGCCGGCCTCGCGAAAGCAATCGCGGCCAAACCCCCTAGAATGCGCCCGCCCCCCCCCCCCCCCCCCCCCTTCCCTCACATCGTCGCCCCTACTCGTATTAGGTGCGGTGCCGGTGCTTCGAGGCGCCTTTCGGAGTGCTTTGTGCGCACGGAAGGCAGCGAACGGGCGTACGCACTTGAGAATCGTATTTTAGCAAAAAGCAGTCCAGCTCGCTAGGCCTTACTCGTATTGCTCCACTGTCGCTTGCCAGCCGCCATGTTGCTTTTGGGGTGCTCACTGTGAGCACATGCTGATTGCGTGCCGTGTGACTGCCCATGGGGTTGTTAGTATAACGAAGGGGGGGGTAGCGATATCTGTGACGGCTTCTGACTACCCCAAGTGTAGTTGCTAGGACAACCCTTTTGTTGAGAGTGCACAATGGCTATACGGTGGAAAGTTTAGCACAGATGTGGGCTCCAAAGGGGGGAAAACGCGGCCCAACTCGAACTACTTGTGCAGCTCCTAAAATTGCACTTTCCGCTGATGTTAAGAGTATTTACTGCACGTTTTGGACATTCAACATAAGAGCTCGGTTTAACTTCATATCAAACAACCGAGAATTTTAGCTTTAAGCGTGAAAGAGAAATCTTAGCTAACTTACTACTCAGCTTGTTTGTTGAGAAGGCCTTTTTACGAGGAGCTTAATTTTTTATACGCCGAGTATTTAATTCAAAGGTGAATTTCAAACACTCTTCTGGGAATGTCGCATATGCTCTAACACTACAGTCCTTTGCACCCCAAGAAGGTAGGACGAGGGTAAGACGGACCGGGGAGGAGGAAGCAGACGGAACGCTGGAGAAGAAAGGGGGAAACCTCCTTCTCTCTTTAGCGTTCCGTCTGCTTCCTCCTCCCCGGCCCGTCTTACCCTCGCCCTACCTTCTTGAGTTGCAACGAACTATATGTGTCTGTAGCCGGCTCTAAAGTCGCTGGATTGTAACTTCCAGATCCAGTGACTTTAGCCGGCTCAAGCTGACTCTGTATCGCGATTATCTGTCCAACAGGATTTTATATGAAAATATGCACAGTTCTTTGGTCCATTTCGTACACATACAATGCCCCATCTTGTCTTACCCAATTCGTTTTATTTATCTATCAAAATGTATCAAAATGGTAATATATATTTTATCTATCTGTTGTCCGTCCCGTTTTCTTTTTTTTTTTTTTTTTTTTTGCTGGGTTAAGGTTTTAGTATTGAACCTGCTCGCTTGCACTCTTTTTTTAATGTCGATGATTTTTTCACTGGATGCACGGGAAAATTGAGGTAGGCTCAATTTGGATGCACCGTAATACCCCACACAGTAGGGAAATGATCAAATGACCCCGAACGAGATGAGGTTCCCAGGGGGACATCATGTGTGCTGCCCGACGGCCCACTGTGGGCCCCGCGAAGGTGGCCCATGTGGGCTGCCTACCTAGACCTCCTGTGGGTCCCACGAGGAGGGCCCTTATTGGCTGCCCAAGTAGACGCACTGTGGGTCCCACGAGGGAAGCGCATGTGCGCTGTCCAAGTAGGCATCCTATAGGTGCCCTGAGGCAGCCAAGTTGGGTTTCCCATGTGGGCCCACTTGGGCCCGACTTGCAAAACCGGCGTGGGACACACGTGGGATGCTCGAGTGGGACACTTGTCATAATAATTTAATTTTAGTAAGTCAAAAACCAAAGTCATGTTGTAAAGCTAAAAAAAATTATGACAAGATTTCCTGCAAAGTGACCACAAAGGCTTACGACATGGCGGGTTCTAAGTGCCTTTATTTAAGCTAAAGTAACTAAAAACAAAAAGTCCCATGTTTACAAAAATATCATGGCGGGCACCATGGGTCTCTGTCTTAATCGTTCTACGAGCAGGTCCCCTGCTATGACACTATGTGACGTTTTTTTTGTTTTTTTTTTGTTTGTTTGTTTTTGTGCGATTTGTCGTTTTTGCAGGAAAAGACCTGCTTCCCTCTAAGTAAGTCTTTATATAAGTGCGAAACTCGGCAAAAAACAATGCAGTAAAAATTAGGAAAGTGTAAATTACTAAAAAAAATAAAAACATGCAGGAAAGGTGGTGGATATCTAACACAATGAACCCAAAAAGGCGACAAGAAGGTGGCAAGCAAAATATGTTGAGGTTGTCTTTTGAGTTTGTCTCCCTGTGCCATAACCAAACGCTAGAAGCTGGTATAAATGTATCGTATTATACATTTATTGATACTGACAATCCGAATTCAGGTTGTAACCGGAGTGATAGTTAATTGAAAGGGTATACATCACAATAAAGGACAAGATATACAGTTCTCAAAAATCACATCCAAAACAACAAATACTAAAAAGCAACCCCGTAGCGCTGCAAAACAACAAATGCATGTTTAAGTTCCCGCTTTGTACCATCCACAACGGGTTCAATGTATCTGCACCAGGACAAAAAAAAAATTGAATTCACCTGAATAAAGAGAAGTTTGCACCCTCATGATAGACAGAGGGGATGAGCGCAAAGACAGACCAGAATGGCTCCAAGAAGTGGCGGCGTAAGACGCCATCAGAACAGTCTTTTCGCAATGCAAGCTCATGCCACACCGCTTTACTTTTATTCAACATGAATCGTGCTCCCAGGAGAAAACAGTTATTACAATCCGACGAAACAGACAAGACATGGGCTGGCCCGGGAATATCTTTACTGAGTCGGATATGGGGTTGCTGGGCCTATTGGAGACCTTGTTAGACAAGCAGGTTTCAAGCAACCCTTTACGCAGTCCCTCTCCTCACGGTAGACCGAATAACCTATATTTTCACTTGGGAAGGAAAATGCGAGTAGCCGTTGTGTACCCGTCGATAGCTCAGTTGGTAGAGCGGTGGACTGTAGAGGCTTTCCCGTGCGGACATCCATAGGTCGCTGGTTCAAATCCGGCTCGACGGACGAAATTTTTTTTTTTTTTTTTTTTTGCTTTTTTTGTTGCAGGAACGAAAGTCCCTGTCAGGGCAGCAGATATGACTCGTACTGAAAATGTGCTTACTAAGCTATGTGGAGGGATGACAGACAGGGCCGACTGTCGAGTAGTGTTAGAACATGCGCTGTTACTGCTAACGCAAAAAATAGTTGGTGAACGCGTTGGTTACAACTTTTTTTTTAAGGGCTAACGAGTAGCGCATGTCCCTTGCTATATTACCGTTTCGTGAATCAATTACTTGCACTAATTACCCGCCTCGTTCTCTGTACACTTTTAGAATATATATTTTATATTAAATAAGAGAACTTGAAGAATGAGTTTAAGATTGTAAAATTATATTTATCTTCCTAATAAAAAAAAAGACAATTTATGGCGAGATTTAGAACTGGTTTACGAACGTAATAACAAAGTGTGAAAGTGACAGATTACAAGTACAAACCTTAATTTTAACTAGAATATATAAAAACAAAAAGTCGCATGCTGAAACGAATTTAAGACGACCGCCATGTAAACTAAGCAACACTGTTGGTGCCAACAATGATCACCAGTTTTTATTCCGTCTTCTTTTCTAACTTTAATGGCTGTCATCAAAAAAAAAAAAGCCTATAGTGCTGGTAAGCGCTTACTTTGTGCACTTTCACAAGGTTCTAAATTTTATGCCCGATAATACCCTCATGCAACAAAATTTGAAACAAATCGTCGACTTATTGTTTGCATTAACGCTGTCCCGCAGTCTACCACCCGAATTAAGGCTCTCGAATGATATCGCGTCATTTTTTTTTCTTGTGAGATGTTTAGCTTTTGCAGAAAACGGCCTGCATCTCGTGAAAAAAGCCATACAATATCGCAACGGTACTCAGCAAGACGCATCGCAGTTAAAACTACGTTAGTGCAGACGACTAAAAAATAATCCCTATGCAGGCAATACCGGTGACTGAATAAAACCTTGAGCCCGAAAGTGCGGCAGAAACGTTCCAAGCAAAATGAACGCTGTCTTTGACGTGTGTTACAAACAAATCCTAACTGGTGCTATAAATATATACTCAATTATTTATTTTTTGATGATGCTAATCCGACTTCCGGTTGTATAGGAGTGGTGGTAATTCAAAATCATACAAAACCTTGACATACGACAACACAAATACCATTCTCGGAAATCACAAGCAAAACGACGAATACCAGTGTAAAGTAGCACCGTTGAGCTGCGTAACAACAAATGTATGTGTGTACATATATATATATATATATATATATATATATATATATATATATATATATATATGTTTAGATTCCAGATTTTTCCCGTCCACCGTCCACCGGGGGTTTAATATATGCGCTCCTCGATGTAAAAATATGAAGAAAAATTTTCACTCAGCATATACAGTAAGATTGTGCGCAAGCATACCACAGGACGGCTCCACGAAGTGGCTGCACAACGCTGCCTTCGGAAAAGTTTTCGAGCACCTCGTGCTCATGTTACCGGTTTATTTTTATCCAATTTGACGCATGTTCCCGGAGAGAACAGACGCTACATGCGTGGCGGCCTGGTAATTCCTTTGTTGCGTCAGATTTGGGGTTGTTGCGCTTACCTGGGATGTTGTTAGACAAACAGGTTTCACAGATCTCCTTCTGCAGGCCCTATCTTAATGGCAGACCGAATAACCTATATCTCCGCTTGCTTACGAAAGCGCGAGTTGTGGCAGTGTGCCCGTCGATAGCTCAGTTGGTAGAGCGGAACGCTGAGCACTCCCTACGTCAATATGCGTTTTTAACCATGTACATAGTGCCCATTTTATGTAAATAAAAGAAAAAAAAAAAAAAAAAAGCTCAGTTGGTAGAGCGGTGGACTGTAGAGGCTTTTCCGTGCGGATATCCATAGGTCGCTGGTTCAAATCCGGCTCGACGGACGGTATCTTTTTTTTTTTTCTTCTTAATTGTGTTTTTAACAAATGGTTTGATTAGCGAAAGCATCACGCACAGCTCGAGGAAGGCGAGTTGTATATATTAGTCGATGCGGAAGCAGAACTAAAAGGAGGGTGGTACTCCAGCAGTCTTGAAAATAGTACCGTACCGTTATCGCACTCGTTTTACGCTGACACGCTGGTTAGAACCTTCGACGTGTAAAGTATTTTCGTTGCTATTATACCGCCTTTTTCTAACCAAGTTAGGTTACTCGCTATTCGTCTCACTTCGATTATAATTATACCAGCATTTTGTCTGAAATAAAAAAAAAAAAAATTGGCAGCAACCTTCATCTTTAAAGTCCTATAGCGCACTAAATGCGGTAATTAAGTTGCGATAGTTTCAAGTTGTTTAGAAGACATTAAACCGTCGTTTCGGCGAATTAAGAATAGCCTTTATTGCTATCAATTTCCCGCTACTCTGAGCGGGAAAACTGGGTGCCTTCGTCTCGTGACGTCAATTTCTCCGCTAATTTTAGCGGGGAGGCTAAAGTGCAGCATATCAAAGGACGTCCATTTCTCAAATGACCTCTATCTCCCTGCTAGGTTTAGTGAAGACATTTTATTGATCTGCCCTTCACGTTTCCGTACAGATGTACGCGTCAAGTGTCGTCAAGTTACATGACCTTAATTTCCCCGCTAAATTTAGTGGGTAAACTGAACCTGTTTAGGTCACGTAAATTTACCGCAGAATGTGAATTGGTCAAAAGGTAACGTGGTATCATGTCCCGTGACGTCAATTTTCCCACTAAATTTAGCGAGGAATCTAAATTGCTGTGTAGGTCCACGTGACATCAAATTCCCACTAAATCTAGCGGGGAACGTTAATTGGTGTACGCGTCCAGTCAGGTCATGTTACGTGACATCAATTTTCCCGCTATATTTAGCGGGGAAACTAAATTGGCGTATTGGTCACGTGATACCAATTTCCTCTCCAACTTTGGCGGAGTAACTTGATTGGCGTATGGCTCACGTGGCGTCCAGTCACGTTACATAACAACTCAGTTTCCCTGCTAAAGTTAGCAGGAAATACACGCACAGACGGACGGATGGACGACATTTTGACATTGGGGTCGTTAAAAGGCATTTCATGCATTAAAAAAAATCGCTTTCTTTCATCCGCGCACAAATGAAAAGTGAGCAGTCATGTGTTAACCTATAGAATAGTCACATTCGTCAGGCATCGGCGTGCGCTGTGTTCGCTCACCGTGGGGTGCGCGAACCAGAGCGTTCGGAAAAAAAAAATGGACATCTGACCATTGACCCCGTAAGTGATGAAGTCACAACATGGCGATGTGCTAAAAAAAAAAAAACGTTGCTAGCGTCGTTGTTATGGGCAAATGCATGAGGGCCCGTCGCGAGGTTAGAATGTGTCTGCTAAAAAAAAAAAAATGAGAGCCGTTTACGACTAACTCTAACGCTGAATTGGAGCGCAGCTCTTGAGGAGGAGGTGGGAAGGGGGGGGGGGGGGGGTCACGTGACCTTACGGTTACGCCGACGGCGACGCCGCTTAAGCCGGAAACGGGCGCCTAAGTGCTGCGCTCTAAAAGTGAATCATTCTTTGTAAGCATTGTTTGTTCTTGATATCGAATCATCAAGATTTCTTTTTTGATCGTCTTAGTGCCATATAGTGCTTATAACAGCTCGTAATATTGTTTTACAACCGGTTTTGCCTTGCTGGAAGGCTACACCAAGGCCCTGCCGGTACACTGGTACTTTCTGAGGGAGTACGCGATTGCGTTGAATTAAGTTGGTGACAAGCGACGAAACCTCTTTTCTTGGGCTCAATTTTCTGTGGGATTTCGGAAGCGAGGAATGTCCGTACACACCTTACATCGACGCTCGAGGTGCACGAGCGCGAGAACGCCCGTAGACATTTCGCAATATTTGAAAAGGAATGCACTGTGAAGCCGAGTCACGTAATGATGATGAGGTACAACGACGACGTCAAGTGTATCAACCGCGTAGTGCAGGACAGCACGCGTTTTAAGAAGTGACGACATCTGCGCGATCAAATGCCAACTCCGTAGCAAATACAAACTTATCTAATGTTTTTACCGAGTTCTTTCGCTATCTGGGGTCTTGCTAAAACAAAATATTAAGCAGGATCTTTTTTTATGTGCTGCTTGCAAGCAGATACAAAACATAATCTCCCATTGCGAGCCTGCAAATAAAATTTGGGGTATGAAACCGATTATCTTAGAGTCAAAATATTGTTCCTTCATTACGATGCACGTCAACCGCAAAATGAAAAAGAGAGCCTGGCGCTGCTTTGATATCATGTACTAAATAGATGCGGCGTATTTTTGATCCCCATAATCGTGATGACATTCGTAAACCCGTATCGCACGTAAATACAAATCGTTCTTATAAACCTGACGACGTTTCTTAGATCTGCCATGTTCCTAAAAAATACACGCTCGAAATCGTATCATTGTGGAAGTGATTCAAACTATTACATACATACAAACATACATAAGCGTATTGCATAATAAACGTCAACATGATATATCCAGGCCCGCAAAAGCACGTGTGTGTATGTGGGTGGGATAGTGTTGCAATGGATAGAATGTTAGAGACTAGACGTTGCAAATTTGGTTAAGCAGCAAAGTTATTGCACCACTCTCTCAGCCCACTCTTAACAATCCTAAGTTACTGCAAATCCAAACGTCTATCTGGCAACATGTTGTAGTAATGTGGAACATAAAGATGCCGTACCCTTTTACAGTAGTTTGTGAAAACCCTTGGCAGAACGAAACGTTCTCTGTTCCTCGGGATCCTTTGCTTTTTTTTAATGGCTGCTTAAACGTGTATTTGTAGTACTAGTGTATTAACATGGTACAGAGATACAAGTTGTCAACTGGCAAGATCTGTAGCGACCGCATCTTTAAGTCAGTTTCAAGTTCAACAAGTTTAGTTCTTAGGCAATGGTCATTGCTATATTTCGCGAAGTAATATCTAGTTTTCGTATTTTTTTTATAATACGAGCAGGAACCACAAGTTGTTATTCCGTATCGTAGTATAGACTTCCCCAGTGCCTGATATGTCTTATATCTAGTGCGCTCATCGGTCAGAAAACGATGGCGGTATATAAAACAGATACCGTTCGTAGGCGTCTCGCCAGGTAGTCCATATGCGCTCCCCGTTGGAGATGTTCATCGTAAAGCACACCCAGATACCTTGTAGATGACACGTATTCTAGTGGTGCGTACCTGCAGTTGTTACAAGTGGATATGTGAAAAGCTAAGGGCGCCGAAAATTTAATAATTATAAGCGGGTTATGAAGAAAATCATTAGTTTTGTTTTATTGACGTTTACACAAAATTGGTTGCTAGCGAACCACGCCATTAGGTGGAATATGTTATTTTGAAAAGATAATGTAGCCTAGAATTCGTCATTTCCAGATAAAACCAAAGCGGTATCATTGGCATGCTGAAATACTCGCGAGGAAAAGTGAAGCTTCTCAATTTCATTAATGTATATGTTGAAAAGGAGAGGTCCTAAAACAGATCCCTGGGAAAAACCGTACCTAAGTGTCACAAAACTACTCTTGGCGTCACCAATATTTACTAGCTGTTGAAACCTTGGATGTAGTCAGTCAGGAAGTCATTGAATGGGCCACTGAAACCCAAGTGCTCTAATTTATGTACAAGCAACTCGTTAACAAGTGATTCAATCAACTGATTAAAGCGGTGCATGAACGCGACGCTGATGCCTAACGACTTCGCCAAGACGTACTATACAGGGCTAATATCGCACTGACTGTACAGTAAATTAACGCAGGATTTCTGAATACATATTAGCTTTCAGTAACTACAGCTGCGTACATTGCAGTGGTCCTGCCTATATGACGCGCGTTTTCGGTAAGTCACCA
Organism: Ixodes scapularis; assembly: GCF_016920785.2. Classification (NCBI taxonomy): domain Eukaryota; kingdom Metazoa; phylum Arthropoda; class Arachnida; order Ixodida; family Ixodidae; genus Ixodes; species Ixodes scapularis. The sequence goes on from NW_024609857.1 coordinate 102,322,330, forward strand.
AAGGCACGGTCGCAAACTTGCCACCGTAAGTACTCATGTTACTATACTGCGAGGTTTATGGGCGTATTAGGTATCGCCTGCACACGTTTCCAGCACTCGTCAGGTGGCCAAAATCTTCAGAGCCACCGGACGCAAGCGCATCACATGATCTTTCGAAGGAGAGCTACCGCGCGTGCCCCAAACGCGTCTTACAACCTAGTAAACAAAAAAGTGAAAGCCGTTTACAAATCCCTGTAACGCCGAATTGGAGCGCAGCTCTTGAGGAGGAGGAGTGAAGGGTACTGAGGGGAGGGTAGACCCCTCCCCCTTCTCCTCCTCCTCCCCTCATTCTTTAATATGCTCCGGGGGGGGGTGTCACGTGACTTCGGGGAGGGGGTCACGTGACCTCGGGGAGGCGTGACCTGGGGGTGACCTCAAGGCCACGTGACCCCAAAGGTGACCCCCACGTGACCTTGGGGGTCACGTGACCTGGAGGGGTCACGTGACCTCAGAGGGGTCACGTGACCTCAGAGGGGTCACGTGACCTGGGGGTCACGTGGGGTCACGTGACCTTGAGATGACCTTGGAAGGGGTCACGTGACCTTGGGGAGGCGACCACGTGACCTCGGGGGTCCCGTGACCTCAGAGGGGTCACGTGACTTGGGGGTCACGTGACCTTCAAAGGGTCACGTGGGGTCATCTTGGGGTCACGTGACCTTGAGATGACCTTGGAAGGGGTCACGTGACCTTCAGGGGGTCACGTGGGGTCACGTGACCTTGAGATGACCTTGGGAGGGGTCACGTGACCTTGGGGGTCACGTGACCTTGGGATGACCTTGGTTACGCCGACGCCGACGCCGACGCCGACGGCGACGCCGCTCAAGCCGGGAACGGGCCCCTAAGAGCTGCGCTCTAAAATGACAAGCAGAAGTAAACAAAATCACGTGTCACAGTTGAAAAGGAAGGGAAACATCGCGACGGGTTTGGACAAAAGACGGGCAAAGTTCTAAATTAGTCACTCTCGCTGCGCACAACCGTAAGAAAAAAAAAAGAAAGAAAGAAAAAATGAAAGCCGCTTACAACTCCCTGTAACGCCGAATTAGAGCGCAGCTCTTGAGGAGGAGGAGGGAAGGGCACTGGGGGGGGGGGGGTTAAACTAACCAGGGGGGGGTCACGTTACCTTGGGGGTCACGTGACCCCCAATGCCGATGATGTCATCACTGACGTCACTGATGACGTCATCAGTGACGATGACGATGCGGGTACCGATGACGTCATTAGTGACGTCACTGATGACTTCACCAGTGATGATGACGATGACGATGCGAATGTCGGTGACGTCATCAGTGACGTCGCTGATGACGTCATCAGTGATGATGACGATGACGATGCGGATGCCGGTGACGACATCAGTGACGTCACTGATGACCTCATCAGTGATGATGACGATGACAATGCGGATGTCGGTGACGTCATCAGTGATGATGACGATGACGATGTGGATGCCGGTGACGTCATCAGTGATGATGACGATGACGATGAGGATGCCGGTGACGTCATCAGTGATGACGATGACGATGTGGATGCCGGTGACGTCATCAGTGATGATGACGATGACGATGTGGATGCCGGTGACGTCATCAGTGATGATGACGATGACGATGTGGATGCCGGTGACGTCATCAGTGACGATGACGTCATCGGGGGGTCACGCGACATCGGCGGGGGTCACGTGACCTTGAGGAGGGGGCCACGTGACCTCAGGGGAGTCACGTGACTTCGGGGGGTCACGTGACCCCCCACGAGGTCACGTGACCTTGGTGGGGGGCTCGCGCGGTGCATTATGGGACATTTCCCATGATGCACCGCGCGGTTACGCCGACGCCGACGGCGACGCCGACGGCGACGCCGCTCAAGCCGGAAACGGGCCCCTAAGAGCTGCGCTCTAAAAATGACAACAGGCAGAGGGCGACTATTGGAATGGTCTGAAGACGATAGGAACCACAAGTTGTTATTCCGTATCGTAGTATAGACTTCCCCAGTGCCTGATATGTCTTATATCTAGTGCGCTCATCGGTCAGAAAACGATGGCGGTATATAAAACAGATACCGTTCGTAGGCGTCTCGCCAGGTAGTCCATATGCGCTCCCCGTTGGAGATGTTCATCGTAAAGCACACCCAGATACCTTGTAGATGACACGTATTCTAGTGGTGCGTACCTGCAGTTGTTACAAGTGGATATGTGAAAAGCTAAGGGCGCCGAAAATTTAATAATTATAAGCGGGTTATGAAGAAAATCATTAGTTTTATTTTATTGACGTTTACACAAAATTGGTTGCTAGCGAACCACGCCATTAGGTGGAATATGTTATTTTGAAAAGATAATGTAGCCTAGAATTCGTCATTTCCAGATAAAACCAAAGCGGTATCATTGGCATGCTGAAATACTCGCGAGGAAAAGTGAAGCTTCTCAATTTCATTAATGTATATGTTGAAAAGGAGAGGTCCTAAAACAGATCCCTGGGAAAAACCGTACCTAAGTGTCACAAAACTACTCTTGGCGTCACCAATATTTACTAGCTGTTGAAACCTTGGATGTAGTCAGTCAGGAAGTCATTGAATGGGCCACTGAAACCCAAGTGCTCTAATTTATGTACAAGCAACTCGTTAACAATTGATTCAATCAACTGATTAAAGCGGTGCATGAACGCGACGCTGATGCCTAACGACTTCGCCAAGACGTACTGTACAGAGCTAATATCGCACTGTACAGTAAATTAACGCAGGATTTCTGAATACATATTAGCTTTCAGTAACTACAGCTGCGTACATTGCAGTGGTCCTGCCTATATGACGCGCGTTTTCGGTAAGTCACCAAAGGCACGGTCGCAAACTTGCCACCGTAAGTACTCATGTTACTATACTGCGAGGTTTATGGGCGTATTAGGTATCGCCTGCACACGTTTCCAGCACTCGTCAGGTGGCCAAAATCTTCAGAGCCACCGGACGCAAGCGCATCACATGATCTTTCGAAGGAGAGCTACCGCGCGTGCCCCAAACGCGTCTTACAACCTAGTAAACAAAAAATGACAACAGGCAGAGGGCGACTATTGGAATGGTCTGAAGACGATAGCACCTTTCAATTTTTCGCCCGAGATGCTGCACCGGACAAACGCACAAATATTGCCTGGTAACGTGGTATTTCTTTAAAGAACATAATTTTAAAATGAATTGCTTCGTTTTGTCTTTAAAACGTATTTACCTCGTTCACCAGGGGAAGGAGCAACAAATCAACCAATCACGACAGAGCCTATGTCCTGGAACTGCTACGCACTGTACCCTTTTTTTTCTTTTTGATGTACGAGAGATAAGACCTGTCATCCCCTCAAGTCGTGCTAACGTCGCTAAATCCGATCAACCGAATCACCGGATGAGCACACGGAAATGAATGAGACGATCGGTCCCCACCAATATTATCCACCGGAGATGAGCGCTTCCACGAAGCCGGATATGCTTGGCGCGCGCAAACTAATCGCCTATGTTGACACGCGGCCGCAGACGCTTCCGTGCTGCCGAAGTTAATCAGGCCGCTGCTAGAGATCACCTATAGTCGATGTAAAGCCGATTAACCGTTTCTCATTCTTGGTGTCGCCTACTGCTCACTTTTCTGCCACTGAAAGCGGAGGCCGTTGCATGAAAACGCATTCTTACCTGCACTCTTGTATGCTATACGGCGTGCCAGTTCGTCCGCTCCTTGCTCAGCTCGTGCATTTGTTTACCCTTTAAACGCGCCCAAGTGTTTCTGTTCCACCCCGACCTCAGCCCATGAGGAGCTCACTTGGCTGCCTCGTCATCGCGCGTTCCCTGCGCAGTTCTTTATGTTTCCCTTTTGATTGGCGCGCTCGTCCTTGCATTGCGATGCGCCGAAGACGTATTTTGGAACATTTGCTCGCCGTTTACACTCCCAAACCTTTTCATTTTAGTAGTTGCCTCACCGGCGGACAGAGGGCGCTGACGCACTCGGCGCCATTAGGTTGCTTCAATTTGGTTGGTTTCGGTTTCAACGTGAGCGCGGCTATGTTGCTGTTTTACGCTGTTTTTGCTTAGTTTTGCGATACGACTATTTTCCTGGTAGCACACAACCAATGAAACAGTAGTATTGAGCCACTTTGATGACTACGAGGTGTATTTTAGCTTAAATTGTGGGCTCTTTTTACCAACTCCATTGATGTATCTGATTATGGTCGGTTGCGAAACGCCTGACTGATGTGCAGGGAAGATTACCATCGTGTATAACCGTACCCGATGACGCCAGTTTCCAGAAAAACAAACTAATAAAGAAATTAACATGTGAATGTAGAGGGGGGAAGCATATCGACAGCTTGATTAGCAATATTCTGAATCGGCCAGAACAGATGAACTCGCGAGTTTACAACTCACTGTTTGGTTTTCGTGGGCACCCAGCCTTTAGTGAACTTCGCAGAATAAAAACGTATCGCGTAATGACGCAGATAATTGATATAAAGAAATAATATCGTCTCGGTCTCTTTTTTTTAATTTAGTACTCAAGCATGTTTTGACAGGCTGATTAGGAAATTTCTCAAATTATCAATACTGCTAAAGTACTCATCAGCAGCATTTCGCGATATTCGCCCTAGGGAATACATTTTTTTTTATATCAACATTTGCTTACTCAGGATATGATATAAGTGACAGGACCTTCAAATTAAATCTGGCATTCGTCTTCCGCAAAATCGGCCAAATAAAATTAAAGGGCGCAGGGGGAGAAATACCTCGGAAAGTTTGGCTGAATTCTAGCGCTAGGCACCACTTCACGGACCTGTGTGAACAAATATTTATTTCTTAGCACAAATTTGCTTTATAAATTTCGGTGTAGCCAGCCGCAAAAAGTAAACCTGTATTCGCCATCGACAATCCTGGACTTAAATACTGTTATTAAGACGGCTCTTTTTTTTTTTTCGGGGGGGGGCCTGAGTTATTGCGGATTTTAGATGCTGGCAAAAGATAAAACAGCGTGAGCAAAAACAAAGAAAGCGTCGTCATTATTGCGCATGCGCCGAACCCAAACCGCGTTTTGAATTTGTAAATAGAAACGACGTTATTTCTTTAGTGTTGACGATTGGGCTAGTTAGTCATTCATATTAGCGGAAAACAAACAGCGCAAGGACAACTGACAGTTTCTTACGCGGGAGGTCCCAACCTTTCTGTTAAGTAAATTAAGCATAGTATAGAATTTCTTAAACTTCATAAGTAAACCGACCAACCGAATGTCTACGTCGCAAAAAAGGAGATTGAGAACCTCATACACATGCAGGTGTGATATTTTGAACAAAAAAATCGCTTGATGTTAACGTACCTTTACTTTTAGCCTCAGATAAAATACAAGTTAAACGTTACTTGTCTATCTCCTCCGCGAGTTTCCTCACATAATCAAAATAAACTGTTTTCGATATATTATGAATACAAAGAACGATACTTTCACGGAATACAGATAGTCTCCTTATGCTGACTATTCTTGACGCCTTGCAATCCTAAATGCCCGATATAAATATACGCGCTTCTTACTGAGAATGTTTCGCCACTATTAGTAAACAAACCTCAGGAGTCGTCGAGTAGACGTATCGGACTACAGTTTCCGAAGTAAGGCAAGCAAGCGCGGTGAAACGCGACGAAAAACACGAATACACCGCATCCGCCAAGGCGCGGAGGGGAGAGCGGAGCAGCAAGTTGAAGCAACCTAATGGCTGCCGCGTCACGTGATTTCAAGATGGCAGCGCCCATGCGGAGGAGGATGAAAAGGTCTATAGACCGGGGGTGGCCAAACCGAGGCTCGCGAGCTGCATCCGACTCTTCGCGGGTTCAAGTGCGGCTCGCGGCTCCCTAGTAAGCGTGCCCCCCTTCTTCTCCTGTGTTTCTAAGACAAAAATAGTTAAAAAACATTTTTCTTTTTACTCAGTCTTGGCTAGTTTTGTATTACATTACAGACATACAGCTGGACTGCTTTTTGACACATAAATGTGTCAAGTGGCCCTGTTTCCTTTATTATTTTAGGAAAAAAAACTTCGAACTGCATAGACCCTTTTCACGAGGGCGCCGCCATCTTGAATTGTCGTCACTTCCAGTATGGGCGAAAACACTGTTTTGCCGTCACCACGCCAATAAAACACATTTAGGATACAAGCGTAACCGTCACACGTTCTCGTTTTTCCTCCTTTCTATTTGTTTACTAGTTACAACTTACAAGCTGAAATGTTTTATTATTTTTTTGTCGCCCATACCGGATACGCCTATTAGGTGGCTCGGGACGAGAATATGCGAAAAAAGGTCTACGCGCATAGCGGGCGTCAGAAGCAGTGGCTGTCTGACGAACCATGCATTAATTTTTGTTTAGCAGTTGAAGAAACGTTCTGCTGCCTGGTGTGATTTGTTGTAGTCAACAATTATACTTGTCTCCTATGGTAAGGACTGTTCACTCGATGTCGTTTCTCAGTAAAAGTAGCTCCCCGCCCCCACCGTCACCCCTCCCCCAACCGCCACCCCCCCCCCCCTTTTTTTTTTCTTTTTTTTTTTTGTCTGCGGTTTTAACTTCCTGTCACTCTGGACACTCCTGTTATAGCCCCTTTCCTTCCGGTTCGTAAAACGAATCAACAAAGGCCACCTTAACACCGCTGGTTGAAACGTCGATAAAGAATTTAACCACCTATTTTCCAAACGAACGTCAAAATAACTAAGACGCGCGAGATTTGTTAACTTTTTTGTCTCCTCCAAGGCGTTAAATCCCCGAAGGCCCTCGCTAAATCTCCAGCTTTGTTTTCCAAGTAGTATTTATGCTTTCTAGCACTGGAGGCATAATCAAGCTCGAACAGGCTCGCAAAGACAAAGCGACCGGAAGTCGGTTGGGACGCAAGCAGCGGTTCGTGTTTGTGAACAGTGAAAGGTTCTTATACATCACACAAAAGCCCGTCTGTATACAGATTCGAACGCGAGTCACCGCGAGATCCTTGCTTCGAATGCCGCATGGCAATGATTTCAAAAAAGAAACTTGGCATGCGGCATTGGAATATTACGGGGACTCGTGTCTGTAGACTGCCTCCTGTTTGATGTATGAACAGCGTGACCCCGGATAAAGAAAACTTCTGTTTCCACTTCCCCGCTAAATCGTTTGGAACAGCCAATCGCTGCCATCTACCGAAAGAGCGCTCAGAAAATGACGCCGGCTTGCATGGAATCCGGCAAGGCGAGTGCTCGCCTTGCCGGATACATAGGTCCTCGGACAGTATTCGACGCTTTCTGTCGTTATTCGTGCACCCTATGACCGAGCAATGGTGTCTCGATGACCGGGAGACTATCGCCATCGAATCCCGTGGCTCTAATTAAGTTTGGGAGTTCAAAACAAAGAAGAAAACGCGAACGAAGTTCGGGCGAAAGTCCCCTTCCCCCCCCCCCCCCCCCCCCCCCCGGGGCGGGGGGAGGGGGGGGGGGCGGTGTTTGCCCTGCCTAGTGGCGTCTGTGTCAGGACGGGCACAACACATGCCTTGCCCCCCGCCCCCCCCCCCCCCCCCCCCCCCCCCCCCGCTTTGAGAACTGGGGGGCGAGCGCCCCCAGCTTTCGAGCACCGCATGCTCATGTTACTGCCTTGTTTTTATTCAATTTGACGCATGTTCCCGGAGAGAAGAGACGCTACATGTGTGGCGACCTGGGAATCCCTTTATCGCGTAAGGTTTGGGGTTGTTGCGCCTGCCTGGAATGTTGTTAGACAAACGGGTTTCACTGAGCTCGTTCTGCAGGCCCTCCCCCAACGGTAGACCGCATAACCTATATCTTCGCTGGCTTTCGAAAGCGCCAGTGACAGCAGTGTGCCCGTCGATAGCTCAGTTGGTAGAGCGGTGGACTGTAGAGGTTTTCCCATGCGGACATCCATAGGTCGCTGGTTCAAATCCGGCTCGACGGACGAAAGTTTTTCATTTTTGCAATCAACTTTTACTGAATTTAATTGGATACAGACGGGGGCAGGCATATCATGTAGTAAAATTATGTGTGCGAATGTATAAGCGACCAAAGCAGCGATAGAAAGATTTGCTTTTGCATCTAAAGCGTAAAACTGTTTTTTTTTCCCTCTAAGGCACTGGTTAGAATGATAAATGTCGAATGACTATAGTTTTTTCTACAACTATGTTGTGGTTAAGTTGATCGTATAAAAACATCGTTACTTGTTACATTTTTACTAAAATTAAAGTCCCAATTTTGCTTCAAAGAAATAATTATCTAGTAAGGTACGTGGCTGGGCTAGTTGGTTTGTCTTGTTAAACATCTAAGATAGAGAAAAGAAACATCTAAGATAGCGAAAAGAAAAAAAAACAGGGATACTATGTAAACAGGACATGGGCTAACTTTAAACTCTTTTTTGACTAAGTAAAATGCAAAGCATATATACATATACAAAGCGGCAACGCATATAGCTATCAAGTGCGCATCCGATCATGAGAAAAACTAAATTCATTCCCATAAAGCACAACTGACGTGTCACTAAAAAATGCCGTCCCACTTTCTTTTTGTCTTATTTTTTTTTTATATAAAAAAAAAACGCTTTTAAAAGCCACCGAGCAATAGTTTCTCGGCTTTTCCCCAAAATTCTTAACTGCTGACGTCGCAGAACACAGCCAGAAATGTTGCAACGTAAACTTCAGCAGATAAGGGTTCTGAGGAGAGGACGTGAGACTGTTGCTCGTAAACTTTTGGAGGAGTTTTCTTTATCAAAAAAGTCGAACATTATGCGTCAGTGATATGTCAGTCGTGCTTTATGAAAATGAATATCAGTTTTTGCATGAGTAAATACCAACTTAATAGCTGTATGGATGTTGCCTCTTTGTGAATGTAATCAGTGTCGGAGGTAACGCGTTACAAGTAACGGCGTTACTTTTATCGGTAACGTAGTAACGTACTCGGTGCTTTTTCAAAACAGTAACGGGTAACGTACCAACGTTACTTATTTTGAGTAATGGGGATAACGTAGTTACGTTACTTTTTAAAAAGTCCTAAAAAGTTACACTTCAATTTTTTTCGTGTGGTCGCCAACTGATGAGAATTTCTAATCTTTTTTTGCGGTTTTGTTTTGTGAGTATTTAGCCGAAACCGTAAAAAAAATATAAAGGAAATATGTTCAGTTTCTGCATGAACATGATGATTCTTGAAATATAGCAGGATACCTGTACCGTCAAAACAGTAAATCGTGTTAATTTATAATTTAAAGAAGTAACGGAAAAGTAACGTGCGTTACTTTTTATCGGCAACGGTAACGATAACGCGTTCCTTTTATTTTGAGGTAACGTTGCTCAATAACGCGTTACTTTTATTTGCAAGTAACGTATTTCGTTACTTTTTTCCGGTAACGTCTACATCAACACTGGAACGTATACGAACATGCTTTGCCTTTCCCGAATAAACATAGTTGAAAGGTTGCGCTTGTCCTGTTTACTTCATGTTCCTGTTTGTTTCCGGCTATTTTATGTTTAAATAATTGTTTTTCTGTCCACTAAGCCTTACAAAAACATGTCCCCACATGCAATTACGAAAGTGACGACGGTGGTGCTTTCTAAGTATCCTAATCTAAATTAAAATGTAAGGCATTCACAATAAATTCTATTAACTACGCGCGTGGTCAAGACCGGATGACTCCCAGCCTGCGCTGTGGGACATCGTAAGGCGAAGCGGAGTATAGACAAACGGGTTTCACGCAGCCTCTTTTATACAGGCCCTCCCCTAAAGGTAGACCGTATAACCTACATGTTCGCTTGAGAAGGAAAGTGCGAGAAGCTGTTGTGTACCCGTCGATAGCTCAGTTGGTAGAGCGGTGGACTGTAGAGGCTTTCCCGTGCGGACATCCATAGGTCGCTGGTTCAAATCCGGCTCGGCGGACGGTACCTTTTTTTTCTTCATTTTTTTTTAATGTTTTTAAGAAATGATTGAATTGTCGAAAGCGCCACGACACAGTTTAAGGAAGGCGAGATGTGTTTACTAGGCGATGCGGAAGCATTACTGAAAGGAGGGTGGTCCTCCAACAGTCTAGAAAAAAAAAGTACCGTACCGTAGAGCACTGCACGGGCCGGAATTTCTAGGCCCGGCCCGACCCGGCCCGGTAGAGACACGGCCCGGGCCCGGCCCGAGCCCGACAGAATTTTTAATTTCTAGGCCCGGCCCGACCCGGCCCGGAAGAGACACGGCCCGGGCCCGGCCCGAGCCCGACAGAATTTTTAATTTCTAGGCCCCACCCGACCCGGCCCGATGGCTGTAGCCCGAAACAACCCATTCCTGTTTGAACCCGTCCCGTTTCGACCGGTTCCCGAAACGAGCTCCCCATTTGAACCCGTCCTGTTTCGACCCATTCTTTAAACGCCCTTCCCATATGAACCCATCCCGTTTCGACCAGTTCCCTAAACGCCCTTCTCGTTTGAATTTGTCCTGTTTCGACGCATTCCTTAAACGCCTTTCTTATTTGAACCAGTTTCCGAAACACCCTTTGCGTTTGAACGCGTCCCGTTTCAACCTACTTTTATAAGGCCCTGCACATCGAAACCTCTTCGCAAAAAGTCACCATCGTTCTACGCCTGGTCTACGCACCTTTTCTGTTTAAGAATATGTTCTGAAGTAGCTTTACATCTCAACGCGTTCTTAAAATATACAACCCTTTCAGGCAAGCTTAAGTTTAATATATTCCTACTTAACCCCTTAAAACGTTTTTTTTTCAAGATGGTTCCCAAAACGTGCAAGCGTGGAACGGAATATGTACACTGCGCGACACTGATACTGCGAACACGACGTTGGCTCTTTTTTCGAATTTTACTTCGAATTGGTGTTAGTAGGCGCCAAAGTATACCACTTAGGTCTGTGGTCCAGATGAGCACTTCTAAATACATTAATACTTTTGAAAACAGCGTTTTGATTCTATGAGATAAACATAAAAATACGACGATCGCTTGTTCGCGCTAATATAGTGTCGCGCTCTGTGCAGTAAGGGAGTCTTACCGCCGAATTCAGAAACCTCGCTCAAACTACGCTCAAACGGAAGGGCCCCTCCACTTCCTCGAGGAAGGCGCGAGGGCCGGCGGTGGCCAATGGCGACGGCGGATCCGTCCTCGCGATTGGCCAGCGCCGGCCCTCGCGCCTTCCTCGAGGAAGTGGAGGCGCCCTTCAGTTCGAGTGTAGTTTGAGTGAGGTTTCTGAATTCGGCGGTAAGAATAACGTACTCAAGCACTTTGGGCAAGCTAAAATCAGCATCGCCATAGGTTTTACATCGCAACGCTCTTCTTACGGTACCCAAAGCGCTTGCGTACGTTTTTCTCAATCTTCCTAAAAGTGAGCTAGATATTTTTGAGAGCGATGAATCAGATAGGTTGACAAGCATATGACTGGGACTTTATTTTGTTTACAATTTATAACACTGAACCCTCGCTCACACAGAAAAAGCTTGAAGGCTTTCTAGCTTCAAGACGTATTTTAGTTATTATTTTTAACGACGCTGCAGTGAATTTGCACTTCGCTTTTTTTTTGTATTCAATGAACCTAAAAGATTAATGAGCAAACTTCTTGCTATCAACAATAATTTATGATTTACGGCACAAGATTGCCCAGGCACAGCCCGGGCCGGCCCGGGCCGGCGCGGCCCGAGAAATTTTTTGTTCAAGCCCGAGCCCGGCCCGGGCCCGTTGAAAATACGTGCTACCCGGCCCGAGCCCGGCCCGCGGGCCGGGCCGGGCTCGGGCTTTCGGGCTGGCCCGGGCCCGTGCAGTGCTTTACCGTACCGTTGTCGCATTCGTTTTACAGCTGACACGCCGGTTTATTTATTCTTTATTCATCATTGTCCTGCAGCGCCATCAGGCATTATCGCAGGGGGCGAATAAACTTGAAAAAAACATTTCTGAATTCACGGCACACACAATCGCACTGGGGGAGGCATTCCACTCCTTAATTGTTTCAACAAAAAAAATAATTTTTGCCCAATTCCGTCCTGGTGCGGTATTCTCTAATCTTATGAATGTGGTCTTTTCTTTTTGAGATATAATTTGGTGGTAATAAGTAAAATGAGCTATTAATGCCAGTTTTATTGTTATAAATGTTGTATAAAATCTTCAAGCGCAGTTTCTTCGTCTTAATGCCACTGTAGACCATCCCAGTTCTTTTATCATCTCGGTTACACTCTCAAAGCGGCCGTACCGCACCAAAACGAAACGAGCGGCACAACTCTGAATTCTTTCTAAAGCAACAATGTGGTTTTGCTGAGAAGGATCCCAAACGGTGCGGGCGTACTCTAGCACTGGGCGTACATAAGACAGATAGGCGAGCTCTTTGATAGATTTAGTTGATTTCCTTAAATTTCGTTTTAAAAATCCAAGCGCTCTGCCAGCCCTCATAACAACCTCGTTAATGTGTGCGTTCCAGGTGCAGTCAGCTGACAGAGTGACGCCAAGATATTAAACTGTTTGCTGTTTTCTCACGGTTTCATTATTCAGTTGGTAACATGTTTCAACTTTTGTTTTGGTTTTGCGGGTGAAACTAACATGGGCACATTTTTGTAACGTTTAACTCCATCTTCCACTTTTGACACCATTGCTCTATTCGATTCAGATCACACTGCAGCCGCGTGGAACTCCCCTCGTCTCTTATGCATGTATATACAACACAATCATCTGCAAACAATCGTACCTGTGAATTAACACCGTCATTAATATCCTTAACAAATATTAGAAAAAAGAATGGACCCAAAAACAGACCCTTGCAGTACACCAGATGTTACCCATAACAGTATTTGAAGTTTTACCATTTAAAACAACACGCTGAAGACGTGATGACAAATATGCTTTTACCCAACTTAGGATAGTCGTGTCAAAATTCATGCGCTCTAATTTTTATAATAATAGTTCGTGTGACACCATATCGAACGCTTTTCTATAATCTAAAAAAAAAAACACAATCAATCTGTCCGCCTCCGTCAACCCCCGTCATAAATCATGATAAAGCTCAGTTAGTTGTGTAGTGCATGAGTACGCCTTTCGGAACCCATGTTGTGAGTCAAAGAAAAAAGTATGACAGTTTAAATGCTTCATGATGTGACAATATGAAACATGTTCCAATAATTTACAACATATATATGTCAGTGAGATCGGTCTGCAATTCGTAATTTTTTTGGAAGCCCTTTTTTTGCACAGGCACCACGTGTGCCACTTTCCAGTCGTCTGGCAATGAACCATCATTCATAGATTTGTTAAATATTACAAAAAGGTATGGAGCGATCGCATCTGCACAACGTTTTAAAATTTTCGGAGAGATCCCATCTGGGTCTACTGCCTTAGCTTCATCTATACGTTTTAGAAGTTCCAACACACCTCCTATAGCAAGTTCAACTGGTGGCATTGCACTGAACGTGCCCTGGCATCTATCGTAGTCGATGCTCTCAGGAGGCAAGAAAACTGATTGAAAATATTGATTGAAGGCTTCGGCCTTTCGAGAGTCATCGGTAATTGTTTCGTTGTTGACCATCACGTCTCCTATCCCAATATGATCATTACCACAGCGCCTCATGTACTTCCAGAACTGTTTGTTGTTTGCTTTCATCCCGTCCTCCAACCGTCGCAGATAATTTTCTTTGGCTTCCTTCACCTTTATTTTATACAATGACGTAAGTTCTTTTAGCTTATTTAGATTTCGCACCGAGCTCTTCTTTTTATACCGTGCATACACACGCTTGCGCCTCTTTATCAGCCGCAGTAAGCTACCGGTAATCTATGGTTTTTCTCTCTTTTTTAACTTCGACGAGTCTATGCTTGGAAGGTATTTTTCAGTTAAACTGATAATTCTCTGTTTAAAGACTACCCATATGCCATGAACACTCATCTCCTCAGCAAGGCATTAGAAGGAAAGGAAATTGTTCGAAAGTTCAGAACTGATCCCCCTTCATAGTCACCTTTTTCATATAAAAAAAACACCTTTCTACCCACACTCACTTTTTTGCGCGAAACCCGATAGTCAAGAGTTGAGACAACAGCACTGTGGTCACTGATACCGGGTATGACATCAGTTTGTTTAACAACGGTAGGGTAGTTGCAGAGAAACAAGTCAAGTGTGTTTTGATTCCGTGTAGGTACAAGAACATGCTGTTTAGGTGCTAAGCTGTCTACCATGCATCTGAGATCGAGATTCAACTGACTCTGGTTCTACATGCACAAAGTTCCTCGCCCCATATCATATCTGGTAGATTAAAATCGCCTCCAAGCACTACGCCGTCATTCGAAACACTGGATACTAGATCGTGAAGTACCTCTATGACAGCTGAGTCAGAGTTAGGGGGTCTATAGAGCACTCCAGCAGTGAATTTCTTGTTATCAGGCACCCCAACACTACACCATACTGATTCGACAGTATTGCCTGGCACGTCTAGTTGGCAGCTTTTCAAAGAACTATGAACCAGTATAAAGACGTCTCCCCCATGTGATGACCTATCGTTTTTATAGGCGTTAAATAGGCTAGGAAATACCTCGTGATCTGATATAGAGCTATCTAACCAGACTCTGTTCCCAGGACCATATCGGCTTTTACAGAGCTAATCAATCCATGCAAGTCTTCCACTTTATTTTTAACGCTTCTGCAATTCACGAGCAACACTATAACATTCCTTCGCACAATTTTTCTAACAGCACTTGGACGCCATGCACGCTTCACGGCAACGACTTTTTCTATTTCAGCATTCCAAGTAAACATTTGTACGTTTATTATAAATTTATCATAGGGTAATCTGACCTCATTGCTTGGATCACTCTTTTGAGCCTTCGCGTTTGCCCAGAGATGACGACGCTTTTCCCTTACTTCAAAAGTGTAGTCTTCAGATAACGATAAGACAGAACCCTTAAGCTTGTACGCGTTCCTCATGACCTCAGCTTTTTCATTGCGTGAAGAAAATCTTATCATAACGGGCCGAATTTTCGTTTCATGTTGTTTCCAAAGCCGATGTATTTTTTTCTGTGGAAGACACTTTCACCTCAAGTTTGTTTTAAAAAATATCCACTATCACCTTTTCTTTTAGCAGATCGTTCGTTTCCGACGTGTCCTTGTCGAGTCCATACACTATTAAGTTATTTTGTCTATTACTGTTTTCCAGTCCAGTTATCCTGTCACCTAATGTCAAGACTTGGTTACTGAGGTGCTGAACGACCCTCTCGCACGCTTCAAGTTTGGGAACTGAATCCGAGGTAGCTTTAACTTGAGTTTCGATTTTTTCAACTTTTCTTTCAATAAATGAGAGCCACTCATTAGTTTGTGTAATGGGCTGTTCTAGTCTCTCTTTGATCGAGTTCATACTACTGTTCAGGGCTTTTTGGCCGTCAAGAATCGCCTTTAACTGCTCCTCAGTTAGGGGACCCGGGTTTTCCTCTACATCACCGCTGAATAAAAGGACAAGAACGCAAAGCGAGTCAAAACAAGCAGCGACATTCACACAACGCTCCCGGGCGAGGCAGCACCACACTATAACATTGACCTTGGACGCGTAACGTATTTCCGCTGCTATCATTCGGTGTATTCAATCAAATTACGTTACTCGCTAGTCATTACCCTTCGATTATAATTATAACCAACATTTTGTTTGAAATAAAAACAATTGGCGACGACCTTCGTCTCCACAGTCCTGTAACGCATTAAAATCGGTATTAAGGTGCGATAGTTTAAAATTGTTTAGAAGAGATTGAGCCGTCGTTTCGGCGAGTCAAGGATAGCCTTTAAGTATAAACCGCATGTAAGCGATTTGGCGAGCGACGAGACAAGCGATGACGACCCGTTTCGCTGTCACTCGGTCAGTCGCGCGACGAGGCAAACCGCATGAAAGCGACGGGAGCAAGCGAGCAAGACGATGAGCGACGTTCTTATTATTATTATTCAGGGATGGGCAGTATTTCAAATACAAGTATTTGAAATACGTATTTCAAATACTTTGTGTATTTTGCGTTTGTATTTAATTACAAATTGGGCAATGTATTTGGCATGTGTATTTAAATACAAAAACGTGGGTATTTCAAATACAATTGTAGTTAAATACAATTTTGTGGGCGAAAATACATCCCTCAAATTTATTGTCACTGTCCAGAGCGGGAAGAAAACTACGTCCTGCACCGAATGCAGTGTCTCTCAATCAAGCACAAGCGTTTAGTGACTTTGTGATTACGGTGCTAGTCCAGGGCAAGAATAGTGACGAAATCGACGTTCACAGGCAGACTGGCTAAATAAGTGCCCGTGACAACTTGTGATGCTTTCAAGCCCGATTTCCCTCCATATTTTTGCCTGGAACACTCTAAATGCGCGGGTCGTCCAGATTTTCGTAACTGGTGCGAGTTGCAACAATAAAAAGTTCTCTAGCTAGTGCTGCGCGTCTTGGTCGTATCGGTTCTTTGTTGGTCTATACCAAGATGTAATCGACAAAAAAAGCTGCTTGAAGCTCTGTACTTTTTTCACCTATTACGTCCAAGCTGATTAAATTTGTTTGTGATTGTATTTCTATTACGTTACTAGAGCCTCGCACACTAACCCCCGAGTGTACAATGCAAAATTAAAATGAGATACCAAGACACCTGTTGCAGGTGCCCTGACGTCGCTGACGCAAATTTTGAGGAATGTATTTGGAAAAGTATTAGGAGGAGACCAAATACATTTGGTTGTATTTGTATCTTGTATTTAAATACTTTTTTGGAAATGTAATTAGATTTGTAATTAAATACATTTTTGACGAAGTATTTTGTATTTGTATTTCGTTACATATTTGCATGTATTTTTCCCATCCCTGTTATTATTATTATTATTGCTATTATTATTATTATTATTATTATTATTATTATTAGATAGAAGAAGAAGAAGTGACTGCGGGCGGTCGTTCGTTTTGACCGCTCTGCAAAATTTCATCTATTTAATTGCTATATTCAACATCTCGACATCCTGCACTCATTTGATGGACGCAGATTACCCTATCTTGCCACGCTAGAGGTGACCCATCTCTTTGAAATCCTACGAAGATCTACTCAGACCATCCCGGTGAGCCACCACCGACCGCCATCAAAACGACGACATTGCTCCGGTGCCTCCGAAGCTTGGAACGCTCGTCCATCAACAACCAGCGCTTGTCACTCGACTCCTACTTGAGCTGCAACGCTTGACCCGTGTGCTTCGTGAGGTGAATCCGGACCTGGTCAGAACTGTCGTTTTTGGCCTCGGCTGCCAGGGCAGGTTTCCGCCTTATTACCCTGCAGAGCTTTGTGTTCGTCCAAAGCCAGCTGTCCAGCAAGACCATCTTCGCGGTGAGCTAGTCGATTTCTCGTTTATCTGCACGAGCCTTCTGAGCAGAGACTGAACTGGTGCAGACCATGGCTTCAGGTGTGGAATGCGCTAAGTGCAGCAAAGAAATTCGGAACGATGGCAAACACCTGATTTGTGCGACCTGCAAGAACGCTTTCCATCTTACTAAAAACTGCGCAGGCGTTTCTGAATCAACGTTTACCGCCATGAGTCAAGTGAAGAGAGACAATTGGATCTGCAGGTCTTGTCGCAATAATGAGAGCCTCTCAGTTCCAAGCCCAGCGCATTCCAGTGCACCAAATCCATCAAAGGAAAGTGGCTCCTTAAGGGGAGAACTAGCATCCATGAACGCAAAACTTGAAGCCTTACTCTCCCTGAAACAGAGCGTCGACTCCTTGGAAGTGCTCCCCGCCAAGCTTGACGAACTCCTCGCCCTGGGGCCTATTGTTGAGTGCCTCCAGACGACAGTGAAAGACGTCCAAGCATCGATTGCTGACTTCTCTGCAAAATATAACTCTCTTTTAACGCTAGCAACATCAAATAATCAAACGGTGAAAGCCCTCCAGGCCGAGGTCTCGGATCTCCAAGCCAAGGTACAGTCCCAAGCAACAGAGATCCTAAAAATACGTACTGAGCAAAATGACAGCGAACAGTACTCGCGTCTTGCTAACATGGAACTGCACGGGCTGCCGACCTCTCCGGGAGAAAATCTCGTAGCGTCTATAGCCGAGCTCGCGAGTAAGCTGTCTATTGCTAAGACATTCCAGTGTTCTGATATTCAGGAAGTACATCGCTTGCCAGGCAGGCGGGACGGGATTGCACCAGTCCTAATCCGATTCTCTTCAGTCAGTCTGAAGGAAGCCTGGATGGCTGAGCGTGGTGCCCTTCGTCTGCTGAGTCAAACAGGGGGCATCCCACGGCTTTACTTCAATGATAACCTGACCCGAGCGAACAAGGAGCTGTTTTGGCTAGCAAGACAGAAAGGCAAGGCTCAGGGCTACAAATTCGTATGGGTGAAAAGGGGAAAAATATTTGCCAAGAAGAGTGAAGGTTCTGACCTCATTCGTGTCAACCAGATAACGGACATTGACAGCATTGTATAGGCCCCTAATGAGTTTTGCTCGAGTGTCAGATTTTCACAGACTTCGTAATTTTTTTGAAGATTCTCTAGACTCATCCTGCACAGTAGTTCATGTTAATATCAGGAGCCTTCGAAAACATTGGAATGAATTCAAAGTAATATGTAGTGATGTCAACACTTCAGTTGACGTTTTTGTTCTCTCCGAAATTAATATTGCAGCAGAAATGACAAGTCAGTTTTCTATGCCAAACTATAACAGTACGTTTACCACTCGGCCATGTGGCAGAGGGGGTGGGATTGCAGTCTATGTTCGTGACAACTGGTCCATCAATAACCTAACGGTTACGTTCAATCACGCCGAATGTATTGCGCTCAATATCACAAATGAACTTAGCTCTATATGTTTTTTAGCAATATATAGGCCTCCATCAGAACACGTACGCGATTTTTTGGATGAACTAGATGGTGCTCTTCGGCAGTTGTCCACTTACGATCAATTATGCATCCTCGGCGATTTTAACATCGACATTTTGACCCCCTCAAAGCCTTCAGTATGCACTTACCTCAACACTCTCTCTGGTAACGGGATTAGCAGCTTGATAAATGCTCCGACCCGTGAAGAAATTCTCTCGGGTCGGTTGGTCGCCTCATGTATAGACCATATCAATCTCCGAACTTGTTCACAAAGAGTCCAGTCAGCAATTATCACACAGAAGCTTGCAGATCATTACTTTATTTCATGTCGGTGGTCCAATGTTAACCCTTCCCCGCAAAATAGCTTACTGGGCACTAGAACATCTGTTATTGACACCGCTAAATTTGATCGTCTTGTTTCTTCCTTTGACTGGAATGGGTTTCTTCAATCAGTTAGTTCCACGGACATATACCAAAAGTTCGCTCATGTTATTAATATGTTTTACGTTTCCTCAAGAAAAGAAATCTGCGTTAAAAGACGTCGGCCTAATCACTACTGGTTGAATGCAGACATTTTAGCGGCAATAGCGGAAAAGAATAACTTGTGGGCTCGATATAGGCGTTCGCCTAGTAATACTGTACTTAAATCGAACTATCAAATTTGCAGAAACATGGTAAATGCTATGATTCGCTGTGCAAAGCGAAAGTATTTTCATAAAAAATTTTCAGAGTCTCGCTCGAACATGACACAGACTTGGATTCTCGTCAATGAGTTTCGTGGCAACCCTTCTACAAGTTCTGTTGATAACGTTCTGAAAAAAAACTTCGGTCCAAATCTTTCAACTGTTGTAAGAGATTTCAACAGTTTTTTTGCGACCTTTTCTGGTAAAAGCAGAGATTCTTCCATCACTTTTGACAATGTCGTCGCAGCTTCTGCTTTTCTTCCACCGCTCAATGATATCGACCTGCACTCGTTACTGTTTAGTTTCAAGTCTTCCAAATCTCCAGGCATTGACGGCATCCGAGTTTCCGATCTCCGCAGAAATTATGAGGTTATCAAGCATGTATTGCTTCATATGTTGAATGGCTTTATTGAGAGTTGCGTTCTTCCAGATGAACTAAAAACTGCTATTGTAAGGCCCTTATACAAAGGAGGTGGAGCGAATAAGATTGAAAATTACCGCCCAATTTCTATATTACCAATTATTGTTCAAATCCTAGAAAAACACGTATTCCAAGTTATGTCATCCTTTCTAGACGTGCATAATGTCCTCTCACCTAGTCAGTTTGGTTTTATTCGGGGAAAAGGAACTCAACCTCTGCTGGAAGACTTTTCTGATTTACTCTTTTCCGGTTTTGAAAGAAATCTTGTAAGCTGTGCCCTTTTTTTAGACGTATCGAAGGCGTTTGATACGGTCAGTCATTCAGTCCTTTTGAGAAAGCTGCATAGCTACGGCTTTCGTGGCCCGTTTTTTTCTTTTCTGTCCAATTACCTTTTAAATCGCTCACAGCTTGTAATTGCAGCTGAGTCCCGCAGTCCGCGAACTATGCTAAGAGCAGGGGTACCCCAGGGCTCAATTTTGTCTCCACTTCTATTTAATCTGTTTGTTAATGATATTTCAACATCTCTCTCTGAAGCCAAGCTTTATCAATATGCGGACGATACCGTAATAGTCACTCGACATCTTAATTTTGAAAATGCCGCCCGCTCACTACAGTGTGCTGCGACTACAGTCATGGACTGGTTTCAGCGAAACCTTATGGATGTTAACGTAAATAAGACTAAACTTATCTGTTTCCATAATCCCCTTAAATACGTGCGTCTGGATTTCCCTTTTGTTTTACATCACTCAAAATGTGTACCATGCAAGTGTGTTTCATTGGAATATGTTGAATCTGTCAAGTACCTTGGAATTTTATTTGACTGCGGCCTAACTTGGAGTGCTCAATTCGTGTCACTTTGTGCAAAGCTAAGGAGTGTAAGTTGTCTTTTATATAACACCAAATCGCTTATGCCGTTTTCTGTACGTAAAATAATCGCCCACACACTTGCATATAGCGTGTTAAGGTATGGGATTACAGTGTTTGGGAACTGTTCTACCCAGTGGCATGGTAAAATAGATAGCATTTTAAAAAATATTTTGAAAAGTGTATCTTACGGCTTGCAAATACCTGACGACAGTGACCTGTTTAATTTCCTGCAATTCCCATGTCTCAGAAGTCTTTTTACTCGAACTGTTGTCCAACGTTACTTCTGGTCTGATGATTTCAAGAGAGAAAACGTACCTACTCGTTCCCTTCGTTTTCAAGAAACATTTAAAGTCCCTTTTGTCCGTACTCGATATGGTAAGAATACGCGCGAATATTATGTGCCTGAGACATTTAACAATTTGCACTCTGAAATTCTGCAGGCTAATTCTTTGAGCCAGCTGAAGAAAAGTATGAAAGTTCATCTTTCTGGAGGAGAGATTACATAATGTTTATATTTAGTTGCGTATGTATTTGTGTACATATTATTCATGTTTTGTGCACTCCTAACTGCTTTATTCTTGTTTTTCACGTCCACGTTGCTTTATTTTTGCGAATTTTTGTACTGACTTTGTTCTTGGTCGTTTCACAATTGTGTCTATATTTACTACATTTGCATTTGTGTATATATTAGTCATCCTGCCTTGTGCACTCCTAACTGCTTTATGATCGTTTTCTTTCCCGTTTTCTGCTTTCTTTGTGCTAATTTTTTACTGACTGTGTTCTTGGACATTCAACCTCTGTCTCTTTCTTTTTTCATTTTTTTTGGGCGGCGTCACACAAGCCACCGTTGGCTTTGATTGCCCCCGCACTCCTGTATGAATTTATGAATGTTCCTGAATACAAATTTATTATTATTATTATTATTATTATTATTATTATTATTATTATTATTATTATTATTATTATTATTATTATTATTATTATTATTATTATTATACAATTTTATGGGACAATCGTCATGTCGCTGCCAGCAGACATGAGTAAATTAAGTATATATTATCCAAACGTCCACGGTCTACGCACGAAGGCCGACGAATTTTTTGGCAATGTTTCTTCGACAGATTTTTGTTTAATTTTTACCATAACAGACGTGGTTATGTCCAGATATTTTATCAGATGAGTATTTTCCTTCGCGTTACAGCCTACACCGTAATGACCGCCGTTTAACCGGCGGTAAGAAAACAGGAAGTGGCGTGGTAATTGCGCTAGATCCGACTTACCGCTGCGTTATGCGCCATGATCTTGAGCAGCATTGCTAATCAGTCAGGGTTGATTCGGAATGTAGTAAAGGCGAGAGCCTTCTAATAGGTGTCCCATATCTTCCTCCAGATATGACCCCTGATGAGTTCCAGGGTTGCCTTTCAAGCATTGAGGAGGTTCTGTGTTCAGGGGATCCTTGCAGGATATTGATAATTGGAGACTTCAATGCACCCGGAATTTGCCGGAATAGCCTAAGAGGTTCTTCCGCCAATTTTTATGGGGCCAAAAAAGGCTGTATTTTAACCGAGTTTGCATCTTTTTTTAGCTTAAATCAGTTTAATGGCGTCACAAACTGCAAATCAAATATACTCGACCTTTGCCACTCAGACATAGATGATATCGGTGCGACTGAAATTGAATTTCCAGCGGTTCCAATAGACAGATCTCACCCTGCCCTCGAGTTAACTATACCTTTTCCTGTTGTCCTGAGGCGGATATCGATGGCCCGTCAGACATAGCGGAAAAGGCCTTTAACTTTGCATCGTACCGCCTTACGGTACGATGCATTGTACCGGCGTACGGTACGATGCATTGTACCGGCGTGCGGTCGTGTATCACAACTGCGTGGTGCACGTTAAAGACCCCAGGCTAGTGGTTTGTACTGCACTGGCTAAAATTCTTATCTACAGCTGGGAGACTCGTCGCCCGTTGAGGCAGACCAAGTTCTAGGCTGTATAAACATTACACACAACAATTTGCTGTGGTGACTATGTAAGCTTGTATGAACATTTTTCAAGTTTTGACTGGTCATCTATTATAGAATCAACTCATGTAAATGTCCAGGTATCGCATTTCGCGAGAGCAGTTCAGTCAGGAATGAACATGTTCATTCCTACCAAACGGCCTGGGACCAAACGGCCGTATTGGATCACTCATTAGTTGAAAACGTTGTCGTTAGCGCACAAAATATTTTAGAAGACATGATTGGTAAAGTGGGAGTAAGAATCTAAGCACTATAGGCGCCTTTGCAAAAAACAATATTTAATTGATCACAAAGAATATGTAGCCTTTGTTGAGTCTGATCTGAAGCGTGATCCTAAAAAGCTTTGGCAACACGTCAGACGTCGTTCTGAGAAAAGAACTAGGAAGGACATTCTTCTTGTCGACGAGCAAGGCAACACCTCCTCCGATGTTTCTAATGCTTTCGCTGATCATTTGAAGTCGGTGTATAATGTAAACCCTTCGAGCAACTCGCCTCTGCCACTGTTGGGGGAGGGAGGGAGGGGGGTGCTTTTCCTCCTTGGTTATGGATGTTGACATTATTGAGGAGTGTGTAAAAAAATTAAAGCCAAACTTTTCTGCTGGTTTTGATGGGACCCCTAGTGCGCTCGTCAAGGCATATCATGAATTTCTCACCCCTGTACTTGTACCTATCTTTAACAACTCGTTGAAGTCGGATGTGTTTCCTGAGGCGTGGAAGGTTGCCGTAGTTATCCCTGTGCACACATCAGGTAACAGAGGGGACGTCCGCAATTGCCGACCAGTCTGGCTACAATCCACCTACTCGAAATTATTTAAAATGGCAGGTAATAAAACTGCCACGTTCTTTCAAAACTGTAATAGTGCCGGTCCAGCACGGATTCATACCCGGACGCTCCACAACAACAAAGTGGGTTGCTTCTATGTCTGCGGTCTCGAAGGCCGTGTGCAGTAGGGACAGGTGGATTCTATATATTTTGACCTTAGCCAAAATATATAGAATTTTTTTGATGTTGTTGACCACGGCATTCTGCTGTCAAAACTATCGCAGTATGGTGTATGTCGGACATTGCACCACTGGCTGCAAGATTATTTATCGCAGAAAGCATGCCTTGTTTGAGAAAACGAAAAATACTCGTTGAGATATGGTGTCACGTCCGGGGTCCCTCAGGGGTCGGTGCTGGGGCCTCTACTTTTTTCTATTTTTGTTAATGACGTATCTACGGTTATCTCTAATTCTTCAGTTTTGCAATATGCAGATAATATTAAGATCTTTCGTGAAATTCGCAGTGTCAGTGATTGTAGGATGCTTCAGGAGGACGCCTGTTCATTCTATAATTGATGTATGACTAATAACCTTATCTTAAATAAGGCAAAAACTAAAGTAATATCCTACACGCGAAAAACGCACAGCATATGCTTTCCCTACACTATTCACTCAGAGGTTCTGAGTTGTGTTAGCGAAGTTCGAGACCTTGGCGTGATGTTTGATTCTTCTCTCCGCTTTGACGCACATATAGATCAAATGATTATGTCCGCCTTGCGTACTCTGGGTGTTGCCTGTAGGATGTCTAGAGTATTTTCAAACCCGAAAACATTCTTTGTTCTCTACTGCGTTCGCTCGATCCCATCTGGAATACGCCTCGGTGGTCTGGAACAGCATCTGTCTCAGCAGCTTGTTCAGGGTAGAGCGAGTGCAAAATTAATTTTTGTCAATCTATAGCCAGAGGTACTTTCGCGATAACTCCTGTTTGTCACACAATGATTATTTAATCAGCGCCCTACATTTGTCTAGCTTACATCCACGCCGTGAAAAAGCTGATTTTTCATTTTTGTTTAAAGCCATTCACGGCTCTATTGACGGTCCTGACTTGCTGGCTCAGATATCCCTTAGGGTTCCACAGACGGCGACCCGTGCGCCTATGCTTTTTTTTTATGTTCCAGTCGCGTCAAGTGTACAGAATCCAGTGTTTCGTATGGGAAAGACCCACAATGGTCTTGCCACTCACCTGAACATCTTTTGTGGACGAAAATACTTTTTTTTAAATTCTTGTGTCTGTTGTGCCAGATAATACTTTCGTGGACGTTGGTCCACGAAAGTGGACCAACGTCCACGAAAGTAGTCCAAGAAACCTGAAGAAACCAAGGAACGTCCAAGAAAGCTGATCTTATTTCTTCTGAATATGAAAGTGTCGCTGTGTTTTCAGGCACATATCTCTTCACTGATAATATTGCCGATGTGCAACTTTACTTCATTGTAAGAGTGTTTATTTGTTGTCCGAATGTTTTATTGGCTTATGAAATTTCCACCTCATGAGTGTCACGTATTGAAAATGTTTGGGTGTGCTAGTAGTAAGACCGAAAGGTTGTTCCTAGGCACCAAATAAAGCCGATTCTTGATTCTTGATTATTATTATTATTATTATTACGCAACCTCTTACCCTTGCATTGTGTAGACATGTTTCTAGTGAAAGTGTATCTTTTGTCGCCGATGTTCATCTTTCATTCTGTGTGTGTGTTTTTTGAATATTCTATGCCGCTGCTGGGCCCAGCCCCACAAGCCGTTTTCGCCTTTCGACGGGCCCGCGTTCTCATGTACTGATATGAAATATGTTCAATAAAAATTATCCTTATAATTATCATTATTAATATTATTAGCCACGCTAATTTTTTTTAAAGCTGTCAGATATTGCATGTAATGTTACATGCCACAATGACATAATCTGGTGGAAGAAAACATCGCGATTTGATGCAACTTAGACATTAATATATTTGTGCGTGGGTGGAAAAAGAAAGGAAAACATTAAATAAAACTCGAGGCATCTTCATTCCATCGAGACCTCCACAGGGAAGTTCCACAAAATGCCTGTTTCTGTGTCCGTTACTTTAGCCAAATACCTGTCGACTTTGCTAAGCCCAATTAAATGGGACCTTCTGACCTCGAGGGAAGTATGTGCCTCAGAACGGCGGAACTGTGTGAATATAAAAACATCATGGGGGGGACTTAAAAGCTGATCCCAAAATGTGCGCTTAGCCATGGACTTAGCGAGGGAGGTTAAACTGCTATATGCATATTTTTTTCTATTTATTTATAATCGCTTCTATTAAGTGTTTTCGTTTTTTTGTGTGTGTTTTTTTTTACAGTGTACTTTATTTGCGGCCACTCAATTTTCATGCAAACCAGTTTCCCATTTAGTTCCTCTCTGCGCAATGACCGGTGGCACATTTATCGTAACGGCAGCATCTGTCCAGGAATTCGAAGCAATCTAAGGGCGCTCCGCGATTGTGCTTTCAGTCAATGGTCGATCGCTGCGGCCACAAACCAGGGGCTTTCCCAGGAATCGAAATTAGGGGGTGTCTAAATTTTTAGGGGGTGATGGGGGTGGGGTTTAGGGGTGGGGGGCAATGAGAATAGAGAAGTCGTTGCGAATTAAGAGGGTGTCTTGAAAAAAACAAAGGGGGTGCCCCCCCCCCTCCCCCTTAGGGTAAAAAAAATTGGGTTGTGTGTGTGTTTATACAGCCTAGAACTTGGTCTGCCTCACAGGGGCGACGAGTCTCCCAGCTGTAGATGAGAAATTTAGCCAGTGCGGTACAGCCGCTAGCCTGGGGTCTTTAACGTGCACCACGCAGTAGTGATACACGACCGCACGCCGGTACGATGCTCATCCAGATCGAAACGGGCAGGGGTGGGGCTCGAACCCAGGATCCCTGGGTTCTGCAGCGCGAGCTTTCGCTCCACGTGCTCCGAGCTGGTGTGCGCTAGACCACTCGGCCACCGATCCCCCCCCTTAGGGTATGTGGGGAAATCACTGTCACAAACATAGGAAGAGATAAAGTAGTCATAACCCTAACCATACAAACAACGAAAATCTCCGCGATATGAATGCAAAAGGAGTGCATTAATTACATAGCCGTTAGCTTGAGACGTTTTTTTTTTTTTTTTTTTTTTTTTTTTAACCTGGAAAGAGCGCAATTCATAGCTGTATGATATTTGTTTGTGACAATATACGCAATAAATTATCGTCTTCGTTACACTAATGGAAGTCGCTTGACTGGCGAAATAGGTGCCACCAGGTTAAGTTTTGTTCTTGCACTTATAACGGTCGACATGATCGAAAGGACACGCAATTTCTTAAATTCCCGTCATGTTTTCTTCTGATGAGATCGTTCGCCAAAAGTAAGACGTTTCTTGTAGGGGTGGCGTTTTTAAAATGCCTCTCTTTCTTCTTTCTGGATAGAATATCCGCCGTATATTGTTTATACAACAAAAGTCCGCAGGCACCAGAGTATACAAAGTGAATTACCGAATACATCAGCAAACACAAAGTTCAATGCACGCCAAAAAAATAACAAAGAAAAAACGCCCATTTTCGTACAAAACTTTGTAGGACGTCAGAGGTAAACGATACAACTTATTATTAAAATGTCAAGTGTATATCTATTTGTGCACAATATTGGACGCCAGCGATTGAGACAAACAAATAGACAGAATGCAGGATGTGTGAGTCTAAGAAAAAGCAGTCGGAAAGAATCACTCGATTGCATACATAATTCATCCACCCCTCAACCCCTTGAAGCTGCGAGTTTATACTCCATTTTTCTCGCGTCTGTTGGTGCCGCCTCTTCGCTTTACTGCTTATGTGTGTTACCAATTTTTGCAGAGAACCGTCGCCTGGCTTTTGTCTTTCTAACTTTTTTCCTTAAGCCCATCCTTCGAGCGCATGTCCCTTAACTGGATTCGTCATAAATTATAGCGCCAATCCGCTATAAAACGAGATTTCCTTCCCCTTTTTCCGCTCCTCTTCTCCGCGTCTTCGGGGTCGTTGGTGCTATACGGTCGCGCAGCTAGGGCCCGTCGCCCCACGCACTTGGTTCCTAGTCGAATCGCTTTGCATCCTAGCTGGTCGTTATGTTATAAAACAAGTCATCTAGTGCCTTTCGTGGGGCCGTACCCCTACACAAGACAACATATCCCGTTGCATCCTACACATTCTCTATACCCTTCTTTTTTCTTATACAGTATATAGATACGTAAATGCTCGGACCTTCGCCGCCTAGAGCCGTAAAAGCAGCTCGTACGAGCCGGAATCCAATCAGAGTGCTAGGCGCGAGGAGCGACCTTCAGCCACCCGAACCGCTCCGCGACAAGTTCCGACGAGGAACCCGGGGAGTCAACGCACAAACAAATTACGGGGTTCGGGGTGTCCCAAATAAGGGGGAGATAACGAGAACCAGTCTAGCTCCCGCGACAAGACAGCGATAACGAAACGAATGGTTGTAAACGGAGCAAAAACACGCAGAAGCACACAAGGAATAGTTGAACCCAAGCGGGGCGCCTCGTTTAGGGGTTCAGAAGTACATCGCGCAAAGTGGAGTGCTGAAGGCGTTGCATTTAGCGTTGGCCCGAAGCAGCACTGAGTGGTACTGCTAAATTGGCAGGGCCCCTGCCAGTCTGGCAGTGGTGCTCCCAATTTGCATTCAGCTGAGGTATTGGCAGTTGCTGGCGCTGTATTCAACTGAGGTATTGGCAGTGCAATGGCTGTGCAAGCTCCAGGCTGCCTTCGTCCACACAAGCGTGTGTTTGCATCGGCTCATATATAGGGTGGTCCAGTCACCATGCTCGATCTAAAATGTAACGTAAAAATCGAAGCCTGCACGTAGCAATCTAAACTTTTCGCCAAAGCTGTATTTCACAGGTCGGTTTTCTCTTCTAAAATTACAAAGCGTAGTTCTCTTTCTGTAAAAAATAAGGGCAAGAAACTAGCTAGGGTCTACGGCGGGCAGCGACGCAGACGACAGGGGTTCAGTAGCGGGTTGCGTTTGGCGTTTGTATTGATAGATGGCGCTACCTCCTTATCGCGACGGCTCGCGACCACCGCGGTTTATTAAAATGAACATAATCTTTTTGAAATGTACCTTCGGTTAAAAAATAAATGCGGACAATAAAAGCAAAACTTAAAGTAAAAAAACGCGTCTGCATAACTGCGGCGCTTTTGCTACCAACGGATTTCGTCTGCGTGTCGTCTGCTTTTTTTCGCTGGTCGGCTGCACCTTCGAACGCTGCCCCCGACGCCATCTATCAATGCGAACGCCAAACACACCCCGCTACTGAACCCTGTTGTCTGCGTCGCTGCCCGCCGTAGACCCTAGCTAGTTTCTTGCCCTTATTTTTTACAGAAAGAGAACTACGCTTTGTAATTTTACAAGAGAAAACTGACCTGTGATATACTCCTTTGACGAAAAGTTTAGGTTGCTACGTGCTGGCGTCGATTTTTACGGACCATTTTAGATCAAGCCTGGTGACTTGGACCACCCTATATATAGCCAGATTTTGTTTCATCTGCTCCCAAAGTGCACGCGCTTGGGCGTCCGATAGGATGTACAAGTAATCTTGGCTAATACCTCGTTCCGATATTATCGCCTGAAGAGAATGTATACTTTTTGCTTCGACACGCGCAACTCAGTTACGTTTATTTATTTATTTATTTTTCTTCACACGCGAAAGTAGCGCCATTTCTCCTTCCGCATGACAATCTCTCACCGCTTTGTTCTTTCCAAGAGTTTTCTTCATTCCATCCTTCAATAACTGCGCTATCCTTAGAGGTTTCGGCGCGGAGCGCGCCGAACGGTGGAAAAAAGTGGCGTCTCGAAATCAACGTTGAATTGGTCGAGCCACGTCGATTCCGCTCAGCAAGTAGAGCCCTTACGGTACGGGCACTTGGAAGGTATTCGGAACGAACTTTTGTAAGCAATCTAGACTGCGAGTTGATACTCTGATTCGTTAAAAGAGTTCGTTCGGCTATGCAAGACGGCGGGACGAAGAGACCGTAACATCGCCGCCTGCTGCGACGTGGCGCTCACCAATCGTAGCAGGCGGCGATGTCCCGCCGTCTGCTATACAGGAGGCCATGCTGAAACACGAGCATCGTGCATGCGAGGGTATCTTCCGCAAGCTTGCAATCACTTCATGAGCACGGAACGACTAAACGCCTGCCAAAGGTACCATGGCGAGCATGCTGCATATGTTTGAACCACGGTGGAAGAAATACATTTAGGTGATGACTCTGGCCGCTCTTCCCGCGGAGAGCGAGCGACCAGATTGTGTTCGGAGCTAGCCTAGCTCGAACCAGGAGTAGTTAGTTCCGCGCCACCGCGCAGGGCGCTGAGCTATGAGCACCGTGATTATACGAGGTCCCTCCTCGGCGGCCACGGTATCGGCGGCGTAGCGTGCTCGCCTTTTTCGCGGTTTGGTGGTGTGGTGGTGGTGTGCGGCCAGTGGCTGGCCTCGTGTTTTGCTTTGGTGCTGTGTCGATCACAAGTGACACCATTGCGCACGAAGGTGAGCCCTATAAACCGAAGAAGTTATACTATAAGGAGGGGTTGCTTCGTTCCCAACTGCAATTCGGGGTACCGGAGCTGTGCAGAGCGAGTGTCCTTGTTTAAAGCTCCATCGAATGACGCTCGCCTGGAGCAGTGGCGTCGTGCAATCCCGAAGGCCGATTGCAAGTTACTACCTAGTGATCTTGTTTATGGCAAACATTTCCCTGACGAACTGACATACAAATATTATCATGCGGAGTTCGGAACCGCGGGCGAGAAACACAGGATGTAGGAAATTGCGTTCTTTGGTAGTATGCAGTGATTTCAGCTTTTGTGTACATTTTAAAGGGAAAATATTTTCAGGTATGTTTTTTTTTTCTTTACCTGTAAGACGGGGTGACACCATATTGTGGGAGTAAACATGAAAAGTGATTTATGTCCTATAACCGCTAATACTGTTTGACTTTCAACCACTACTGTGTCATCATTTCAGTCAGTATGGCATTATACTGTGCCGTCATTTCAGTCACTATGTCATCATAAATAAAAATGTTTTCTGCTCACGTGGTTTGTATGCACCACAGTACCAGTTAACATCGTATGTATAAACCATTCGGAATGCTAATACCTTTCTGCGCATGTAAAAAACTATTTAGGCCCCACTACGTAACATTATTAGAATTTATTGTTTCAATAAGAAGGCAGGACCAAAATAACAGGCTGAAGTTGAGCTAGTTGTACATAATGCAAAAGTAAACCGTCAGCTAGAACGATAGGGACAAAACACAGAGAGGGAGAAACAGAGACATACACACCGCTGACTATCAACTAAGACTTCATACTTCTTCTACATCACTTTGATCCAAAGATTCACACCTAAAGTAATGCACAATAAATCACCCTAAATCCTTAAATTACACTACTAAATTAAAATACTAAATAAAAATTAAAATAAAATTAAGGAATTACATTAAATTACTGAATTTGGCCACTAGCACCTCCCTGTCCCAGCCCACAAACCACCGCCGACAGATATCCCTCTTATTCCCGTTCACGGGGCCGTGCCACACTGCAAAAACTGCCTTTCTCTCTTTCTGACTGTTGTGGAGGGCATGCTCACGCAGTCATCGGCGGTCATCGGCGCTCTTCTCAATGGCCAGGGCCTTGAGAATCTCGCGCGCAAAGGCATTTTTGTGTCGTTTAATAATTGAAACGCTGCTAAAACTTGGCCTGCACCCACACGTGCGGCAAGGGTGCAAGGTGCCCAGCTCCCGTGCCCTGCACCGACGTCGCGTGCTCCCTGACTCTGTCGTTAAAGGGGCTATGCAACGACATTGGGTAGGAATATTTCTTACGTTACACCAGCTTCCTGGCACTAGTGGGACCCGAGAATACTCGAACGCAACACCACTGACCAGAAAGCGTATTCGTCGCGGCGGAATTCAAAGGAAGAAATCGGAGCTTTTCTTTCAGTCTCTCCTTTGCGAAATTTGATGACGGAGCTGTGGGGACAATGACAGCAGTACGATCCCCGGGAATGCGTCATCGAGCTTTGCGGTGACGATATTCAAATGCTGCTCACACAGTGGACGCGAAGACTGCGTACGCATTCGATCTGGGGTCATGACAATCGATGCCTCGACACGCATTCGGGTAGTGGCCCGTGTCCAATCGCTGCAACGACGACAATAGCCGAGTCATAACAATGTCTGGAACTCAGCGCGCGTCCTGTGCTTTGCTAACCCCAGCGCGTGGCTATGATCAACATTGGCAGCATATAGACGCTTTGCAGCAGCTGTGCATGGACGCCGCCATAACTGACCTTCAGTTTTTGTTTCCTCTCATTTCGTTTATTTCACTTCATCATTACCATAGCAGGCTAGGTTATTGCCACATTAGACTCAACTGTGTCCTTATTAAAGCATCGGCCTTTGTAGAGGATCGTCAACTGCCGTTTCAGTTGCTCGGCATCTCGGTAAGACAAAAGAAGATCAGCAATGGCGGCTGTAATTTGGCGCGTGTGTAAAGCGTCTATAATCGGCTCCAGATCACGTGGCCGCTTGTTCTGGCTGCAAGTAAAAAACTGCAAGTTGAGGGGGTGAACGGTGCTCGTTTTTCTTTAATTTTTTTCTGGAACTTCTATTGCGTGGGGTGAAAAACGAAGGGGTGTTTCATAGGTCATTAACGTCAGGGATCCTTTTTAAGCGGTATTTGCGCAAAGCACAAAAATTGTTGCATCGCCCCTTTAGTGCAGCATCCCGTCTGCCCAGTGTAGCAACTCCCAGATGACATTGGAATCTTGTGCACAACACCGGTCTGGCACATGGCGTACTTAGTCCTGTGCGCAGTATTGCAGGTTGGCTGGCGGTTCTTGACCTGATTTATCCTGCGGCACATAGAGTTTCCTCTGCTTGGTGCCGAGGTCACAACCCTGACACTCCGTCGTGCAGCGAACTTTTTGAGTCGGTGGGTCACACCGTGGATGTAGGGGACTACCGCGAAGTCTCAATCTCGCTCGGTACTTGGTGATCCTTTTGAAAATGTTCTGCATATCGTTTCACATATGGCTCCAAAGAGGACATCTGGTTACCCAAAGTCACGAAGCCGGGCCATCTGTTTCTGAAAGTTACCGTCAGCTTGATGTTTGCATGACTTGCGCAGCGCTGATACGAGTGCCGTGTTGGCAACACTTCGCTTGACGGTTTTCGAATGGCAAGATGCAAACAGAAGAAAACCTTTACTTGAACAAGATTCGTACCTCCAGCACACATGTCCATCCTTAAACTCAAGAGCGAGGTCCAGAAACTTAGTAGACATGCCCACGGGTAGTTCGTGAGTGAAGAGCAGGTCGGGGCAACATTCTTTGAAGGTTTTTATGATCGTGCTTCAGCATCCGTTTTCTTCACTCTCGATGTCTGTGCTGCATAGGATTAGAAAGTCGTCCACCTACCTAAAGATGGCTTTGACTCTAGCATCGTTCAGTGTGGATTTGATGTGCCTACCACACGCCGCCAAGAACAGATCGCATAGATGTGGCGCCACCCTAGAACCAATGCAAATCCCACTTTTTTGGACGTAGTCTAGACCTTGATACGAGATCACGGTCGCCGTTAAATATACCCCGAGCAGTTTTAAGAAGGCGTCTATGCTAGTTCCTGCTGCGGTTTGAAAAGGCGTTACGCCGTGTTCCTCGATGGTCTCTCGTAAGATTGGCATGAGGCTGGTGCGGGGAATAAAATAGTACATGTCCTGGATGTCGATGGAAAAACCAGATACTACCTAGGATCCATGTTCTTGAAGATAGGCAATAAGCTCTTCTGAGTTGGGAATTCTGTACGATCATCGCAATGCACCTGGGACATGTGCTTTGCAAGACAGGTTGACACATGAGCTTGCCAGGTTTTCCTCTCGGAGGCAATGGAACGAAACGGTACCCCTACCTTATGTGTTTGGCCGAGAAAAAAACGTCAGGGTGTCCGCCCTTCGCAGGTTTCACTTTGGTGCCCAGGCTGGTTAGATTCTGACCAAGCAGCCGCTTAACGGCAAGCTTCGTTCTTTGGCCTCGTTTCCCATCAACCTGGATGAAGTTTTTTGCTACGGCAGCAGTGGCCTTCTCTCTGTATGTCCCAGCATCAAGGACTACGAAACCTCCTTCCTTATATGAGACACAAAGCCGGAGATCTTTACTTCGTAGTTCTTGTACCGCACTGCCAAAGCCCAAGCCTGGAGACGCCGGGTACCTTTGGGTTGCGAAGCACTCAATGCCTTCCGTGATAATTTGTGATTTCTGCTCTTCCTGAGCTCGGGACGCAATGGTGCGAACAAGAGTAACCTTGGCTGTGTTCCAAAATTTACTCGATCCGACTCCGGAGTAAAAGTTTCGTACCGTGGCGTTCCAAAACTTACTCGAGCTTACTCGATGACGTCAGAACTCGCGTTCCAGAAGCGGGTTGTTCACTCCGGAGTAATTACTCGCGCTACCCTCCTCGATCGGGGGGTAAAGTCGGATCAAATCGAGTAAATACGTCACGTGATCTGTTCGTCGTCTGCTTTCTGCGCCGACAGCCGTCAAAGCTCGCTTGCTCCGTTGGTTTTGGTGGCGGACGTTCGAAATGACAAAGAATTAGGTGCAGCATGTGTGGTTATTGCGATTTGCTGTTGTCAACGCAGGAATTGACTGCATTACATCCAGACCGTCCACCTTCCCCGGGAACGTGTACTTGTTATTATCTGAGTGCGAGCGTAAACAGGAGCTTCTCCGCATCCTCGTCCTCGGCGTTGGGGGATGCCGTAATCTCACGTTCAAGGCCGAAAATGTTTGAACTCGTTATATGATAATGTAATATTTTTGTTTCCTCCAGAGTGTGTGTAATGAGAGGATAACGTTTGTAAAGCAGTGAAGGCTTCGAAAATTTCACTGTAATCACATTCGCGTCAAAGCGAACGTGAGTTTCATAATCTGGAGAAAGCACCCTCGCGCTGGACCGCTACACCGTGTGGAATATATTTCTGCAAAACATAATCGGTGCAAATTACAATGCGTGGAATATATGCGTTTAGGGCACCGTGACTAGAATTGCAGCGATCGCGCTGATTAATAAAAACCCATTTTTTCATGTCTAGCTGTAAGGAGTAAGTAATTTTGATCTCAATATACAGCTCAAAACGAAGGTGAGTAAAAGGAGCTGGTGGATCCACCTCAAAATACACCGCATCGTCATTAACATAACCGTTCTTCGGGTGCTTTCTCCATGATCAAAAGGATCGTCTGCTATTTTCTGTCATCGCTGCTGTGTTTTCTTTTTGCCGTCGCCCAAGACGAAGCCAATCCGCGTAGTATCCAGGTGATTATCCTGGCCGTTCCAAAATCGAGTCGCGGATCGTTTACTCGCGATGTCACGTGGTATTACCCGCTGACGTAGGAGGCAGGTTACTCGGGTAAGATTTGGAACATAGCCCTTGTCTACCGCCTCTAGCTGTGGTGGTACAGCATACTCAGATCCTTCTTCGAGAACGGACGTTGTCCTTTCTCAGAGATGGACATCACCAAGGCTGTGGAGCGGCCACCGTTTGGTGTGTTCTTTCACTGCCACGATCACTGCCTGATACATTGGGCAGACGGGACGCTGCATTAATGACAGAGTCAGGGAGCACGCGGCGTCGGTGCAGGGCACGGGGGCTGGGCACCTTGCAGCCCATTGCCGCACGTGCGGGTGCAGGCCAGTTTTAGCAGCGTTTCCATTATTAAAAGACACAGAAATGCCTTTGCGCGCGAGATTGTCGAGGCCCTGGCCGTTGAGCAAAGCGCCGATGACTGCGTGAGCATGCCCTCCATAACGGTCAGCAAGAAAGAAAGGCAGTTTTTGCAATGTGGCATGGCCCTGTGAAAGGGAATAAGAGGGATAAGTGTTGGCGGTGGTTTGTGGGTAGGGTCAGGGAGGTGTTAGTGACCAAATTTTGTAATTTAATGTAATTTATTTATTTTATTTCATTTTAATTTTTATTTAGTATTTTAATTTAGTGGTTTAATGTAAGGATTTGGGGTGATTTATTGGCATTACTTTAGGTGTGAATCCTTAGGTCAAAGTGATAAAGAAGAAGAATAAAGTCTTAGTTGATAGTCACCGGTGTGTATGTCTCCGTTTCTCCCGTCTGTGTTTTGTCCCTTTCGTTCTAGCTGACGGTTTACTTTTGGAAGGAGCAGGGTAAAAAAAATCCCCCGACCTCCTAGAAAGCCACGCAATGTGTGTAAACAATTTACGGAATTGTTACCAAACGTTCTGTCGGACAAAACAAGCGAGCACCACCCAGCTGTTCAACGGAATTAGTTTAAATCACTCTAAATTTGTGTTAGCCCAGTAGATTCTGTCGGGATGTTTTGTATTTAAACGAGTATTTTTGTCCGGAAAAGGCAATTAGTGCCAATGCGCCAACATAAATCTATCATTTCACCACGCAGTACACAGGGACCGAATAAATAATGCATAATTTCCCTCATAAGCATTCTACACAAGCCTTCACAAGCCCCGCTATACTTGGGTGCCCTCTATCTTCGCGCGAGTGAAGCGCGCTTGGTGCGGCGCGTCGGACAGAGAGTCATCATCTAAACGGTATTTCTTCCACCGCGATTTGAACATAGCCTCCTCTATACTCACAAATCCTGGCAGTTCCCGAGTGTAGGCGAGGATCTGGTATAGCACAGAGAATTTCTTGGGGAACCTGGACGTCAGCTCACAGTTTTTGCAGCGGCGAGGACCCGAAACATGGTTTCCAAACCCGACGAGAAAAGAAGCAATAGCGCGTGGAACGCGAGGAGCACGAGCGGACATTCCATCGCTTGGGACAAGTGTATTTTGGCGCCTCGCCGCAGCGGGGCGACCGTCACGTGGCTCTCCTCTCATCCGTTGTCTGCCGCTCGACCTTTTCACTTTCGGCGGCCACTTCTCGCGGCGATCTGCCAGGCATTGTCAGCATAGAGGAGGCTAAGTATGAAGCTTGTCGCTGTCGTTTGTTTTTGTTTGTCGCTCTACTTGAGCACAAACACTGCATGCCGACAAAACAACCTTACTGTGGGCAGCCTTGCACGGTACTCATTAGATGTAATCAAGTGACTCGTAATTGATTACTTTTTAAATAATGTTGAAATAATTTGAATAGATTTATTGGGAAGCAATCACGAGAGTAAGCTTATATTACTTTTGGAAGTACTAAAATTACTTTTAACCGTGTCTATGTTTCGCTTCTCGCGCCCTTTGTTTCTTCTACAAATTTGCTGCCAAGAAATCCTCGAACCAAGTGTGTGGCAGAAGGATGGTTGACCGAGATTTGTGGATTTAAAAGACAAGTGGTTTATAATTCGGTGATTTTAATCCGATAATAGGCAGTACGAAAGACCCGTTTTTACACCGGCGGAAAAATTTGTCGTTTTCAAAAATCTGCAATCGTCGTTGAAGCGATTGGACACGGCCCACTACCCGAATGTTTCTCGAGATAGTCATTATCACGAGCCCAAATTGAGTGCCCACGCAATGCTCGGGTCCAATCTACGAACCGAATTCAAATATCGTCATTGGGGTGTACTGCGATCCCCACGTTACGTCATCAAATTTTGCAAAGGAGAAATTGAATGAAAATGATCACTTTTGCCTAAACCCTTTCCGAGATTCAGTCTGGCCACTTTGATCACCATAATTACCGGAAAAATGGCATATGTGCCGTACTATACTTCGTTTCACTTTATGTTGTACCGAAGCGAAGGCTAGAAGCGCGAGCTCATAGCGTTGGCAGCTGCCCTTGGTGCACGAGAGCTTGTGCCGCCGAGATGTGCCCTAGAGCAAGGAGCTCGAGCTTGTAGCCTTGTAACAAGATGAAACAGAGTATAATGGAGGCCTTCTGTTAACTAATGATTGAAGAAGTTGAAGATGCTCCTTAGCAGACAATTCGAGGCTTATACATTCGTGACGTTAGCATGATGCGAAGCAGGAACTGGAAGCAAGATTTGCGTAAGCGTTCAGCTCGGGCCCGGCCAATCTGTTTGTAGCATCAAGGTGCTCGAAAGCCCCTTGATTTGTAGAACTTTATCAAGTCGTGTATACGTGGGTTGACGCTTCGCTCTGACTGGTTGCATCTTTGTTTCTGTCGTCACTGAAAGAGATTGAGAAGGAAATGTACTGTGAAGCGCACACTGTCGTTTGCCGTTGACTTGCCAAAGTGACGCTGCCCGATAATATACGACAGACTCCATTTTCATTGCCGCCATTAGTACGGCAAAAGTTAAACTGCCATTATAGCCACCACGTGTCACTGAATTTCGGGAAGGGTCTGTTACACCGCAGCAAAGGAGTTTCTTGGCCAGTGGCGCTGCGTGCAAGTAACCTAGAATCCCACTAGTGCAAGTAAGCTCGTGTAAAGTGAAAAACATTCCAATTGAATATCGTTGCACAGCCCCTTTAACGTCAGGGATCCGTTTTTAACGGTATTTGCGCAAAGTACAAAAATTGTTGCGTCGCCCCTTTAACCAGGATTAACATGCATCTAAAAAAAAACAATCTGTTTTTTACAATTCTTTCTTTTCTGGCGATTTCTATTACAACACCTATACTTAACTTTTAATAGCTTTTTTTGTTTCTTTTTAAAGGCAAGAATCCCGAGCTCGTGCCTTTATCTTCAGGAGTAGTTCCTACTAGTCGAGAGTTCGCGCAGCCGAAATGCAAACTTCAAAAAAAAGCTCGCGCTTGCAGCCTGTGTAGCGGAATTGTTGTACGTTACGAAGAGCTGGGAAGCAAAAGTATAAAGCGAAACAAAGGGCAAGTGAACACAGATAAGTAAAAAACTACGTAATACGTTAAAAGAGCGGAGCGACTTTTCGAGCGAAAATGAATTGCCGAGATGAGATCACAAGGGTGCATGCCATTTCTAGAGCTCGAGACATGGGAACCAGGACTCGTAGCCGGTTGCCTTCGGGCGGCACGCAGGCCCGCATGCCGCGTGTTTGAGACCCCTGCTCTAAGAAATGCCTGCGCGTCTACTTACCCGGAAAACACTAAAGAGATCTAAGAAATCAGCTCAGCGAATGATGAGGCGTAACATCTGTTTAGACCTCAAAATGAAGTATGCGCTGTGGCATTACGCAATGCAAAGCGTCATGCTTCCATTGCGTTGCGTAATGCCACGGCGCCGACTTAATTTCGAGGTCTAAACAGATGTTCCGCCTCATCATTCGCTGAGCTGATTTCGTAGATTGCAGAGATTGGCTCTTCGAGTGTTTTGCGGGTAAGTAGACGCGCAGGCATGTCTAACACTCTAAAAAATTGTCTGTGCGTCTACTTTTACGCACAACACTCGGAGAGCCAATCACCGCAACTTACGGAGGCAGCTCAGCGAATGACGATGCCGAAATATAAGTTTAGACCAAAAACGCAGTCTGACTTGTGACATTAAGGGCCGGTTGCACCAACGTCGCTTAGCGCAAAGCGGAGCTTAGCCGGGAACTTAAGCTTAGTTTCGGTTTCGTTCGGTTGCACCAAACTCGCTTATCGCTAAACCTAGCACTAAACTACGCTTAACTTAAGCGCTCAACATTGGGCGCTTTGCTTCTTGTTGTTTCTTAATCCTGGATTAAAAACATGGCGGCTGGTTTGTCAAGGTCGACGCGGTGGACGAAATTGGTTGTGCAAAGTGTTTTAGGCTACATCAGCGTGAAAGTTTCGACAAAATGACTTTCGATTGTGACAAGGATGCAAAATATTGTCGCGTGAAGTGTTGATCGACCCCTGTTTTCAAGTTGGCTCTCCACTTTCAGGGCGTGTTAGCCCTAACCGAGAAACGTACGGAGCTGTGGGGCTCACTTCTGTATTCCCGTTGGTTCTTCTGTCAACGAGCTTATTCGTATGTACTTACTAATTTTCGCATAGCTGTAACGTATTGTTATTTACCACCTTGTTTATCTACACTTGCAGCGCGTATCCTTCAATCTGATCAGCGCGTTGAATAGTGGCAGTACATAATCTCGGCGATCAGCTGATTGTCGACACCTCTGCCGTTTGCATTAGATTGCGGCGCTTTTAAGTAATAAAACAGCGAAAATTCAATTTCTTTCGTTTTCTGAGTTTTGAGACAATCTTCAGTGAATTTTCCTTATCTCGCGAGTAGAATCTTGGCTTCAGAAAACTGTATCGTTCCATAACTGTAAATTTTTTGGTGATCACATTTTTTTTATATACTTTGCTTTATATCTTTCATTCGTTTCCCGAGAACGAGATACTGTTGTTACCGAGTTGTGCTCTGGGATGGTGTTTTCCCTTTACTTTTGTCGTTTGTTGTCATTGTGACGATGGTTGAGACTATATACCGGAACACGTTTTCAATAAAATTCAGTTGAAAGTTGCGCCTTGTTGTGTCCTCCGAAAATTTTTTGGTGATCGCGATTTTTTAGGAATATTTTGCTTTATATCTTTCATTCGTGGCGACGACAAATCGTAACGACTACTATGTTAGATTCGTGCATTGCTGTATCGGGGCAGGCTGGGGCAGGTGATGCGAAGAGACGACCGTTCTTACCGGCACGATGTAATGTACTAATGGGAGATTTTTTTTTTTTTTTCTGAACTTGACAGTGTGAAACTGAAGTCCGTTTGAGGCTGCAGCGGATGTTCAACGACGGTACAGTGCAGTTCTGTCACCTTGCTGATAGCAACGAGTACCGTCGATGCAAGGTCTCGTGACCTGACCTCTCGACGACTTCTATTCGACGATTTCCGGGCATTTTCGCAGCTGCCGTGGCGAGTTCGTCACTGTTTTGAACTTCATCGGTCTCAGGCTTGACTTGGTTTTAGTAGTCATCTTACCTGCCTACTTATATCCATGATGTTTTGTATTCAGCGATGTAGCGAGTAGAGTGTCCTTCTCGCGTTCGGTGAGATTTGGGGCCCCCGATGGCTCCTTCGCCTCAAAATGTGAGCACGAAAAGTACTACCACTGTCATAATATCCTGTTATCAACCGATATTAAACACACAATCACAGATGTAAAGAGCATTCGTGTTTATTTGAAGCTTTGACTTCTGTTATTGAAAGTTAAACGAAAAAATTATTGAATTTGGAGACCTTGACTTTGTTACTCACCGAAGAAATACAGCGAAAAGCAGACGCCGACGACAACTACTACTTTTTTTTTTTTGTTTACATCACGTGATTCCTCTCCGCCAATCGTATTCGTCGCTCTGAGCGTTCCCTAGTTTGCTCTGTTTGTCCCTAGATTCCCTACGCAAATCCAGCGTTTAGCTAGGGGCGCGTCTGTAAAGCCGGCTTAACGTTGGTGCAACCGGAATTTAAACCCGTGCTTACCTAAGCTCGGTTTAGTGCGCTAAGCCGGCTTAGGAAAGTGCCGCTTTGGGTTAAGGTAAGCGGCGTTGGTGCAACCGGCCCTAAGGCATACAAAACTTCACGCTTGCATTGCTTAATGTCACAACTCAGACTGCGTTTTTTGGTCTAAACATATGTTTCGGCATCGTCATTCGCTGAGTTGCCTTCGTAAGTTGCGGCGATTGGCTCTCCAAGTGGTGTGCATGAAAGTAGACGCACAGGCATTTTTTAGAGTGTAGAGGTTGAAGGGATACTCAGACCGTGGGTTTGAGTATCCTTCAGCCTGCGCTAGCTCACTAATATGAGCTGTTTTGTAGCCTGCTTGTGACACTCAGGCGTAAAGTAAGACTGGTCGACAGCAATGTATGTACGATATGACTGCGGCAATATTTCTTCTTTGTTTGCTTACGTGGAACAAAAAAGAAAAGAAAATCGTTTCTGCTGCTGTCATGTTTAGCTTCGGCAATCCTACAATACGTCTTCGCTTTTTTTTTTTTCGTGGTTTACTTCTTTATTTTTTCGTGGATTTATTCTTTATTTCTATTAAAAATTCGACACAGAACAAAGCGAGCCACTTTTCGTTTATTGCAATTACGGAAACACCTTAAGGTGGAGGGATGATTGGATTCGATCATGCTGATCTTCTTAGTTCGGTTCCTCCCTGCGCGAATGTGATCATTGCATAAAGAATTGCGCGGTACCACTCCTGATGCGAATTTGCATTGTTGTTGTTACGTGGCTGATCCAAAGATGGGCAGACAGTCGGGCCGGGTAACGGATATTTATAATAAATGTTCACACGCGCGTTTACACTCACATGTGATGAGATTCGGCTATCTTGGCCCCCCTTTTTTCTTGTTCAGAAAAGGGCACAATTATTCGTAACTTGGTGTCTCTAAGCAGTACGCCGTCTTGCATTTATTGCCGACAACCCCAAGTAATAACAAGAAGTAGGCAAAAAAAGATCACGCTTTTTGTTTCTTTGCTAAAGTACGAAGACCCACAAGTATATACGGGTCGAAATATTACTGGTCGAGGTGTACATATTTTGATACAGCTACATTGTAACAATGCGTGAAAGATGTTTAGGGCCTTATTTTACAGCCTTATAATTCAGTAATCAGGGACCTGATTTTGTCGCCATAGGCAAACTTCTGTAACCATTTCCGCTGAATTTTTTCTTTCCGAATTGGTACAATAGACTTTTTTTTTAAGTGGTCAGAAAATATGTGTTGATATTAAACCTCAGGAAGATGTCCCCAGAAAATGACAATGGCCGAATAAGCTGTCATCTCAGTAATAGTTTGTTTATCTTGCGTACTAAGCGATGCGTTGAACCGTGGAGTGGATTGTTGATGTATGATTCTAGCGTAATTATGTCATTTTCATTTACAGTGCCTAGTCATTACTGTAATTGACTCTATTCGAAGACTAAACCTAAAGGTTGGAATTAGATTGAATCTAAATAAAAATAAAAAAAATTACAAGTATCTTTTATTTCTAAACTTTTAGAGGCACCACACGGAATATGTGGTGCATCATTAGTACCCTCGTATCTTAAAGAAATCTCACTATTAAAAAAAAAAATGCCGTGAAAAGACCTCATATATCTACATAAAATGTCTGAAAGGTCTAATAGTTTCTTCTGCTGTTACTGAAAACATGGACACTTTAATTAAGGTTTTGCCTTCATTTCATAGCTAAAAAGCGCTAGTAACTCTCCTCGCCAGATGTACAAACATCTACTTCCCAAGAAAAAAAGAATGTAATAGAAAAAGAGGAATAAAATACAAATGGCACACGATCGACAGCTCACCTACTCGTTCAAAGGTAGGCTCCCCGCGACTAAACAAAGTTAACGTTAATAAACAGATCTGTGAAACAGACCCACAAGTTCTAAAGTTAAAGTTCTACAGATGTCATCCCCAGGTAGGAACGCAAATCGCTACCACAGTTTTCCATTAGGGCAACATGCTCACTTTGGCAAACGTCTAATGAGGGCCAATGAAAACGGCAGTCGAACACAAAGAGATGCTTTGATCTTTTCTTCTTCTAGGGTATCTTTTTTTTTCATCCTCATCTTGCGTTCAGTTAATGAGCCCGATTCGTTCGAGATTCCTCCGAAATCATTGCTGCTTTAATGCGACTCAACCCTAGGTATTTATGGCGCTAATGTGCATCGTTAATAAAACCGTCGCGTTTCTATACTTTCGATTCGTCAAAGAGTATTATATTGGAAACGATGGAATCTTAAAATGAAGACAAAACGAGATTCAATTTGGCAAGTGATGTCAGTTCTACTCGATTTTATTTTTCTCTCTCGTTACTTGAACAAACCTTGCGCCAAGCCACCATGACTCGCGCATATAGATGTGCGTATACATCAACACGCTGCTTCCAAACAAGCCCGTGTTTTACCACACCTGGCGCGGACACTGCGCTTGCGCGGAAACCCGATTCCCGCCAAGTCAAGCATTTGCGCATGCGCTGTGCTAACAGCAGCGCCACCACGGTGGCGTGGCCTCACAGAGTTGAGCTGGGTGTACAAGACACTGCAATAAACATGCGTCCAGTGCTCCTAAGGAACCACGAGGGGTGGACAGCCAAGGCCAAGGTTCAAAGCAAGGTCGCGCACCAAGGTCCTGCGCAGTCATCACCGAAGACGGACGGGAGCTGCGTCGCAATTGCCGGCACCTCATCGCAACGCCTGGAGAGTTTGTCGTTAGTCCCCATCTTGATTACTATGACGCACCCGTGGCGACGACTCTTCAGCTACCAGGAGCCGTTTAGGGAACGTCTAAGGTATACCAAGCCCGACTGTACAGCTTCCA
This sequence comes from Ixodes scapularis, assembly GCF_016920785.2. NCBI lineage: Eukaryota > Metazoa > Arthropoda > Arachnida > Ixodida > Ixodidae > Ixodes > Ixodes scapularis. Next base: position 102,366,156 of record NW_024609857.1, read on the forward strand.
GCAGGATAGCTCCGCGAACCGCCAGTGCTCCAGCACTAGCACAGACCTTAACGGGGTCGCGAAGTCCCCCTCATTGAAATTCTGTACGATGCTAACCTTCACCAACTTCTCTAACATGTTTCTTTTTTTTTTGCAAATTAACAACAAAAAAAGGTGTAACGCCTTACGAAATAACCTTGACGCGAGCCACCATGACTTGCGCGTATTGATGTATATTTAAGGCGCTTCAATGAATATGCGTCCTTTTCGCCTCTCGGAACTCATCCATACTGGTCAGAACTCCCTTATTCGTCGTCGCAGATATATACAAATTTCTATGCACATCTGGTGTTTTTTTTTTTTGTTTTTGTTTTTTGTGTTACGAGCACATGCAGTGACAGGCAAATACCTGTTCGTGTTTTAGGATACGTACATAGTATAATTCACAGCGCTCATACTAAAATCTACTTGGAGAGGTACTGTAAAGGTTTGAGAATGGTCAAATCGTCCAAGCAACTTCATTCGCAGGAAACTCAAAATTATGAAAAGTAACACATTGAGCACCATTCTTTCCCCCTTAATTTCTGCGATCATGTACTATTGCTGACAATATTGCCGCGTGCATGCATGGTCGAGTTGACATCGAGCGCGGCTCCCACGCGAAGGCACGAGGTTTTTAATCTAACCAACCTAATTCGTTATTTCATCGTTTCGTTCTCGAAGCTTCTTGTGACGCATTGCTTGTTCCCGTTCAGAATGTTCTAAAAAGCGCGAAAGAATAAATAAAACACTTTGCTGGTGGGGTTCATACCCCGTGTCGTGGCGTAGGAGCCACGCGCCATGCCAACTCGGCCATGCACGCGTCAGTACGTGCTGAAACAGCTCTTCGTGCTCTTTTGGCGTACCTTCAAGCTTCTGAGCTCCCAAGCTTCTTTTCAGAGCCGAGTGCCGGAGCAGGAGTCGCCATCCCCGATATGGCGCAGCAGCAGGGGGCTCAAACACGCGACCCGCGGGAAGCATGCGGCCCATGACTCTCTGTGACGCGGCCCGCGAGTGCCCCGTGGCAGCTTCCGCTGCATCTTGGGGCTCAATTAGCCTTGTTACGTCCCTCGCTTATCCGGCTCCAAGATGCAGCGACAAAAGGAGTCCTCCCGCCGTCAAGTTAAGAGTGGGAGATGGGGAAACGGGAAGAGTGGCGAGGAGGATTTTCACCCTGGTTGAAAAATATTTTGCGGGTCGGCCTTTAAGGAGATCCTTTCCTCATCGGACACGCCTACATCAAACACCATCACGTCGTCCTCTCTCGTCCCCGTCACCACCGCCCTTTTCTTTTGCCGCCCAGGGCGCTAACATTTCGGAGGGCGGGCGAGGCGAGCCTCGGCAAAGAACCTGGAACTAACTTGGGACAAACCAGGCGGAGCCGAACTCGGCCGAGCCAAAGCGAGTCTGAGTGGATCTCGGAGCCCATTTCTTCGAACCCACCGCGCGTGTGCAGAGCTTCGCTTCTACACCACCGCAGCTTAGCGGAGGCTTACGAAGGTCGACGCTCGCTCTAATGCCACGTCCCGCAGCGCTGCTCTATGGAGCACGTCTGGTGATATTCTCCGAGACCCGACACAGAGTTAAGTTGCAGTCGCTGGTGCTGTCTCGCGCCGACTTAAGTTGTTATTTGTGCACAGAAGCCAATCCTACCCAGTAAATACACCGCAATCCTGCGCTGTCCTTTTTTCAGCTTTCATTTTTTTTTTAGGATTAAACAATTTTAGTTTTTTAATCGCTGAGTTCCCTCCGTATACTACAGCGATTGGTTCTCCCATGTGATTGGCGGCACTTCACAAATTGGCACTTCATATCTCTTGGAGTGTAAGAGCCAGAGCAACTTTGTCGCGAAGTTGATTATGCGGCGACACCTTGTTTCTAAGTTTATATATGTAGTCACTCACATATCTTTAAAAGAAACCCGGGGCCTGGCCTATGGTAGTGTGCATAGGCTTCTTGCTTCGTAATTTATGTATTTATTTAATTATTCGGGAGTCTACATCACCCAATTGTGGGCATTATAGTAGAAGAAAAGGGACGGGGGGAAGGGGGGAGCAATGCAAAAACAATAAACAAAAGAAAATACAAAGGTACGCACTGAAAATTGTGCGATGCGGATGGATTCACGAAAAAATGAGATTGTGCGGTAATTTCAACGGAGGAGAAAAGAAAATGGGCACCATTAGGTAAACCAGGCAATAATTAATCCAGCAACAACTTTTGCGGAAGAGTAAAAAAGAAAGGATGTAGGAGCTCTAGAGACAACTTGAGCGTTCTTGTCTACAAATTCGGCAATCTTACTGGTTAGGGACCGATAATGAAATAAACAAAACTCGCCACGCACTACGTTTTTTTTTTTTTCGGTTGTTAATGATTATTATTGATGTTTACTGTAGGCTGGATTGCGGATCGAGTCTTGACTTACTGGGCTTCAACGGCACCACCGGCACCCATCTCCTGACACCAGCTAATGCATGGGTCTGTATGGGAGAAACGGGGAATACTGCAATTTCCTACCTTTAATAGGTCACTTTCGACGATGAAACTGTTATCGTGCTTTTCGGGAGTGACAGCAAATCTTCTGGGCGCACATATGGAAAGCGTTTGAATACCAATCTTTTATTTATTTTGTGTGTGTGTGAGTGTGCGTGCGTGTGTGTGCGTGTGCGTGCGTCCGTGCGTGTGTGTGTGTGCGTGTGTGTGTGTGTGTGTGTGTGTGTGTACTGGTGTGTGTGTGTGTACTGTGGTTGAGAGTCGACGTTTGTGACGTTGTTGGTCATAAACTGCGACGCATTTCAATGAGACAAGGGCTGCCGAGAGTCAATGTGGAGTCGTTTTTGATCTTGAAGTTATCAGCGCTTAGCAGACGATAAGCTAGAAGGCCTTTACTGGTGATATTTGCATCGTTTCAGGCGCCTGTACAGAGTACTCCTGGTGCAAGCTTTTGTTTTGAACCGCATTGAGGTCTTCTGTGACGAAAGAAACCTCGGAACGTGTCGTTCATTTGTTGCACGTGTCATTTATTCAGACACGCACAAGTTACCCCCAAAAAAGTAATTTAGTTAAGTTACTGAGTATTGGTCTCAAAAGTAATTTGAGTAGAGTAGAAATTACTCAGATGGAAAGTAATTTAGTAAATTACTAACTACCATAAAAAATAGCGAATTACTTTTGACTTTACTTTTATATTTTTATGGTAATAGAAAGTATATAGGTTTTGATCTGTTAGGGAGATTCTGCTAGCCAAATATAAAGCAGCTTGTGTTTCCACAGATATGCTTTAATAGCTAATTCTGCTTCTGCATGCCTAATTGTTCTGACATTTTTTTTTTTTTTTTTTGGTCAACGATTTGTTGCGGATGTATCCTTTCTATTTTGAAGTTTAGCACTACCTGAGCTTGATTTTGCAGGTAGTGCTTGCTTGTTTACAGGCTTGCGTAAAGTACATCTAACAAGAACTTGAAGTAAAGTACAAAATAAAATGAGAGGTTATGTACTTCAAGTAAAGTAGTAAGTACACCAGGTGCAATGTACTTGAAGTAAAGTACAAAATAAAATGAGAGGTTATGTACTTCAAGTAAAGTAGTAAGTACACCAGGTGCAATGTACTTGAAGTAAAGTTCTATAAATAAAATATACTTTCAATGTAAAGTACAAGTACATTTTAACACAATCTTTCATGGTGCCCTTTCATCCCCTATACAGTTTCTTTTTTTTTAATTGATGTGCATTACTCCAGGGGTAATGGGATGTGCATCAGTTTTGTTTCGGAAATTTATGGGTCTGAACCGAAGAGTAAGGGAATAGCTATGGGTACATTGGCCATAGGGTCTATTCCCTATTGGCCAAAAGCCAACCCACACAGCTCAACGACAAAAAAAAAAAAAAAACTTTTTGTTGACGGAAATTTGTTGGGCCTTTCCCTTCTTCGAGATTCGTCCATCGGGGTTCTTATGGGTGAATGCGGCAACCTCATTGACTGAAGAGCAATAATGAGAAGCTAAGGAGTCACCATGCCCTGCGTATATTAAGCTGTCAGTAACCATAAATTATCATAAAATTATTAATTATAATTTTTAAAAAATCGGCATGTTATTATGCAGTGATGATTGACCGGCATAACGTGGGTCAAGGTCCTTTCAAGCAGTCAGAAGGCATCAAATAAATTATTTATGTAGTAGGTTTTGCTTTATCCTTGTAAGCCATAGGCGTAAAAGCCATTTGACTACTTGATCGTTTAATGTAAAGTGTGACTCACGTTATAGTTCTTCTAATAATTCGATCGTATTTTTTTAAATTTATTTTCATGTTCGTGCCATCTCATTTCGAGTGTGTTTGAAAGAGTGTTTTTTTGTTTTTTTTTTACATCCCATTTTTTTTGGTTGTGCACAAGAAATGCGAAGAAAGTATAGTGTTAAGAAGCAAAAAAATCAAATCCCGAAGCTTTGAGCTCGACGTGCGGAACATACTTATGCGTTCCGCACCAAATCCGATTGTTCACTATACGATCTTCCGATAAAGAAATGGGAAGGCAACTTTTCCCTTGGGCGTTCTTTGGTGATTCGCTTACTTTTGTTAATTACTTTTTCATTGGTTTTATACTTGTTGGTTTTGTTACTATATTGCTACTGTTTTGTCGCTTTTCTGTTGTTGTTGTTTTGTTTTTGTCGGTTTACTTTGGGTTTTTATTTTTATCTGTATTTTTGTTTATTGTTGTCCTTAGTTTTGTTTTTGTTCACGTGCTTGTTGTCGCTACAGTTGTTTTTCGTATTATATGGGAAGAAGAACACGAGTGTGCCAGCGCGAGGCAGCATTCAGTTATTCTTTCATTTGTTTTGTTTACATGACCATAAACAACTAAGGCCGTAATGATGATGCACTGCGGATAAATAATATATTACTTTAAACAACCTAAATTTTACAAAAGTTGAGTTAAAAACGTCAGTATCCGCGAGACAAGACACCTATGGAAGATAACAAAATTTCTTTAACAAAGAAAGAAAAGTACTAAACCATGAAAATTTCAGCGATATAAATGTCAGAACAAGAAAACGTTGCAGGAAAATTCCAGAAAGAAAAATAGCTGTCGTTTTAATGAAGATAGAGTAGTTCGCATGGATTGATGCTGGAAACTGGCTCTCACTTTTTGCCGATGGCTCTGAACCTGAAAAGTGTATTCAGGCACGAATATTGGCAACAACACTGGAATGACTAATGGCACCCAACAGCACTAGATAAAAAAAAAACTTGAAAAAGAGGAGTCAGATGGGAATTGTCGACAGCCTATTTTAATATCTGTAAATAATGTTCACATTCTTTTTTTAACGCAGCAATGTCAACATTTGGTATTCCTTGGCTATACCAAGTGTTGGTATACCATGGTTATGAGTGGAGTTTCGTGTGTTTGCTAAATACCGATAAACATGAAGAAAAAAAAAAACACCGAGTCGGTTTTCTTGTAGTTCGGGGAAAGCCAAAAGAACCCTAATTCGAAGCTGTCCTTGAAAAGAAAAAAAAAGCTCGAGGTACACCTAAGCACTTCTTATGAGTTGTGAATGCGAAAGCATGCAAGCCGCTCGTCCGCTCCCTTTTTCGTCTGCTGCGTACTTTTCGTCGCCGGTCAGCACGTGTGTTCGTTCACCTGGGCACGGTGACCTTGGACGCTTCGTGTTAACGCCGCGCTGATGGACACGCAGCGCCATGGAGTAAGGGGTCGTGGAAATTTAACTGACGAGCGCAGCGGCCAATCGGAGCCCCGTCGACGCGCGCCAGCCAATGAAACCGAAGGCAAAATCCATCAGCTTTACTTCGCTCCATCGAGATCGGGGAAACTAGGTGCCGTTTTCGCCCTTCAAACTGATGACGTCAGCTCGATCCATGGGAAAGTTAATGCTTTCGCATAAAAAAATTCAAGCTTTATTGGACTAAATCTTTGTGTACAGCTTTATTGTGTGTTGAGCCAGAGTACAACCCTCACTGAACAGTCCATGAGATTGCTTCTTCCTCCGGGATCTAGATTGCCTATTTCGTCTCCTTTTCTTCCCAGTACCATGCGGTTTCGGCGAATCTAAGATAAGCGCGTGTTCCTTGGAGGATGGGGCATCCCATGTCCGTTGTCCTGCTTTTTTCAACATAAAACCAGTTAAACATCGATTTTCAAATACAAATACTTTATTGACCCCTGAATCAGAAAAGGAAGGCAGAGAAAAAAAGCAACTGACACGCTGCTTGCCTCTTCCCCCCGTAGCAGCCCAGGGAAGAACAAACATAAACTTAAAGACACTAGCATTTGACATATTCATTATAGCATGGGTAAGACAACATTTCATTTTATCATTTCTTGTCGGACACCCAAAATTGTCGCAAAAACACCGAATTTCTGTAAAAAATACCCCCCCCCCCCCCGCCAATTAAGAAAAAAAAAATAAACCCCGAACACACGGAACTTTAATTATAAACGTAAGTGGCCTATGATATTAGCATTAAATAATATCATACCTTCTGTATTTTTAACCATGAAACAAGCAGGGCATTTAGCGTTTAGACATTGCTACTTACGAGAAAATAAAGCATCTTCATTGCAAAATAACTGTCCGACGAGTCAGCTAAATTTACCGTGAAATCAAGTCTGTTATTATATTTGAAGCCTTTCATGGTTCGTTGACTTTCCTGGCGTGCTGGCACAGACATTCTTAATGATCCCCGCACAAGGATCTTTGTGCCAAGCTTGTTTTGTAAGTGAGTGTATTCTTTTTTAGTATACTACTATTGGCGACGAGATGTTTTGGTGGCGCGCTCTTATGGCTCCTATCGCTGACGTCAAAACCTAGAATATACGAGTACCGAGCGACAAGTTCGTTAGAGAGTAAAAAGCGCGGTGGAAGCCTGCTCATCGCGTTCCTAAATCAAGACCACCAGTGGTAAGAGCATGACATTGCTCTTATTTCGGTTGATGAGAGCGAAAAGGATCTTACTCTAGGGGTTAGAGGGTATGGCCAATTGTGGAGGGCCGATCAAAGCGACGCTTTTGGCCGCGCACGTCGCCAATAGTGGTCACGATCCAGCTCTCCCTATGAATGGCAGCCATAGTTATTACAGTGGCGTAACTATATTGTTTATAAATCTAAAAACGTCTTCATCATGTCCTTCTGTGTGCTTCACAACCCAATAAACATTTTGCTTTGAGCTCTGTTCGCATATCAGCGCTACAGCGCTGACTTAGAGTAACTGTATAGGCTCTGCTTGCACAGCCAGAGTATCGCGTTCCTTTTCCTTTCGCCACGCACTCCGTATTGGCAGAGAAGCGGTCACGTGCACCAAGCTGGATCCAACCTTCCTGCGGAAAAGTGACTTTGCAGGCGCCGATTTTCGGGCGGATCACGTTCTCTCTTTGCGTTTGCGAAATATACGTCCTACACTAAAATAAAACGAACTGGAAGGATCCTTGACCCTTCAACATTATGTGAACCCACTGGATACCGTATAATCGCGTTGTTTTATAACGCGAGCGATGTTTTAAAATAACATTTTCAAGTCTGGAAAGAAGACGGATTGGAGGACGATCGCTTAGCTCGCGGCTGCGGCGCTCCCGTAGTGATACGCGAGTGGCACTTCCGGGCATTTCGGACGAGACAACAGCGCGTAACTATATATGGCTTGCGAAAGGACGACGCTTTCGTTGGCTACTACATTCTACCGAAAGCATACAGAGAAACAGGAGACAAATGACGAGACGACGGCGCACGCAAGGCGTGTCGCCGCACTATATCTTCTCTGCTCCACACATCGCAGCACGCCGCCTCACAGCCACGCCATCCGCGCATCCGGGGCTCTTGCAGAAGCAGAAGCGACCGTCGCTTCCAGCAGTGCGGCCTTAAATCCAACATGGCCGCCTTTGGAGCACCATTGTGGTACTCTGATACGCAAGCGGAGCGCATACAGTTTCTCAACGCTGAATTTACGCTAAGCGCGTGCTGACGGGAGCGTTCACCAGGTTGTTATCGCACCGTCCAAACGGTTGCTCATGGCAGACGATAGGTAGCTGATGACACGTAAACAGCGCTGTAATAGCGATCCACTGTGTGTGGAGCCGGCCTTTATTGCGTCTCTCTTCGGTGAATAGGGGGTATTTACGGGGCGCCATGTTGTTGGATCTTGCCCACAGCACACCTTCGGAACTACCTCCCATTTACCGTCTTCCGAGAACAACTATTTTGATTGTGTGGAATGGACGTTGTACGCACATCCTCTTGCATTCCTCGTAGTCCGTGAAAGCAAAGCTACGGGTTCTCGTGTGTTCCCAAACCTTGAGCGCCGATCAAAGCTTTACTCCTGCGGTGCTCGCTTCTTCAGAAATGCCAGAGAAACTTGCTGCTATCATCTTACTGAGCATCCACTGCGAACAACGTTCAACAAAGTGGCGTCTCGTGAGTACCCCCTATTCAATCTTGTGGTGTATATCGTGATGCGTGTTCTTTCGTCATTTTAAGACATTCGTTTCTTCAGTTGTCTCTCCTTCCAAACACCGTCACCACCTACGTGCGTGATAATGCTTTGATTTTTATTTATTTCAAGTTAATTTTTTTTACCCATTTATCTTAATGTTATGCTCTACTTTTGTGTTTGAGTGCGCCGGAGTCAAGACTGCAAAGCAAGGGTCACACTGCCCATACATCAAACAAAAGACAGCCTGCAAACATGAGTCACCGCAATATCTGCGGTTCGAATGCCCGGAGCCAAGTTTCCTCCTCGAACTCATCGCCCTCCGGCATTTAAAGCACGGATCTCACGGGGAATCGCGTTCGAATTTGTACGCAGACTGGCTTTCGTATGATGTATATGCAGTGGGACCCCGGCTTAAGATTTTTCGTAAACACCGCATAATATATTGACCACAGTGCAAAACAATTAGCGATACTGTTACTATTATAATTAGTATCGTCATCTTCATTGTCACCATTGTTGTCGTCATCATCATCATCATCATCATCATCATCATTAGTAGTAGTATTTTTTAGTATGGAGAACAACAGGGCATGGTTGACCATAACACCGATCGCCGTGCCTCCTGCTTTCTGTTTCTGGCCAGTGCGAGTAGAAAGTGAGAGAGTAAGAGAGGGAGAAGGAGACCAACGCGCGGGGACGTGAGAACACCGAGCACTGGTTGGAAGGATTGGTGGGTAGTCGCAAAGCTAGCTGCCCATTTCTGTACTCAATCTTCGAACGCGTTCGAACGCTGTCGGCGTCCGCGTTCGAATGCGATCGACCGGTGAGTAGAGACAAAGGCACGTAGCTTTGTGTCTCCCCACTGATTGATCCAACAAGAGCTCGGTGTTTTGACGGCCCCGCGCTCTGGTCTCCTTCTCTCCCGTAGTTTCACCCGGCATACAAAACGTGAGTAAACGAACCTGCATCTACTTCCAACCCTCCCAAGGTGAAAAGGAGTCATACAAACCAATAACGGCGTGCATGACCGAGAAAGAACACTTCTTCATATATTTTCACTTCCTTTTATTCATTATTCCATCAAGGCCCGAAGGCCTTTCAGAGGGGAGTGGGCGGTTACTCAGAACACATAAAAGTAACATAGTGAGGCAAAAAACACGCGCTATGCAAGTTCCGTTACAAAGTTCGTAACCACATTTTTAAAATCAGCAGTGTTAGTTATTAAGACTATATGCGCGGGAAGACGATTTCAATCAATGGAGGTTATAAAAGCACCTAGACGATTTGTGTTTACTTTTACTCCGAGCGTAAAATATAAGAAAGTCAGATTGACCTTGCCTAGTCAGTCTCAGCCTACCTCAGTCCCGAACATTTTAGGTCGAATCTTTCAGATACCAAGTATAGTAGATGAGCAGCCGAACGTGGCCGTGCCGACTCATTCAGACTTTCCCGACGACGACGCGCACTGTCGCCAGCACTCTTACCTTCCCCAACCCCTTTTTGGTTGTTCGTTTGCTTTGAGCGCAAGTTCGCCCCATTAAATATTTATTTCACTGCATTATTCATCGTCTCGTCGCCTTCATCGGTGACACGAAGTTTCCATTCGGCTGTTCACGATATTTAGCCCAAGATTTTTGTTTCGACATTCCAATTCGAGGATTAAGTTGAAAATTTTCTGTAATGATGAGTTTCTCTTAAAATCACGATCGTCACGTTCAACGCGTACTTTGAACTATTCCCATGCTAATACTTGCTAACAACTTAAAGGGGCCCTGCAATCATATTTAAGCGCCTAACTTTTTTGTGGTTTTCACGTCTCTTGGGGTTCGGGCAAGCCAGCGGGCACGTAGAGAGTAACTAAATATCAGTGCGTCATATTTTTAACCGGACGACGCGGAGACCTCCTCCACCTACGAGGACGACCCACGGTGCCGAAAGCGTGCGATATGTGAGGTCTTGGGTACTGGGCTTACTAGCTGGTCAGAGCCGCTAAAAGCTTTTTTTAGTCGAAATACAAAATATAAATGGCGCGAACCGTTCCAAATATTTATGAAAGTAGTTTTTGTTCAGTATTTTAGATCAGAAAAGAAACAAATGCAACCCGTCGACATACCCGCCACCAAGTGGTGAAAAAGGAGACGCGTATTAGAAAGTGGTAGTGGGATCAGGCACCGACGAGCAGCGAGCGTAGAGAGGTACCGGATGTACGCGGCGGCGCTGCGGTCGTATACGGGCTCGAGGATCCGACCGTTTCCGAGTGTTCCGAAGGCTCGGAACGTTCGGAACGCGTTTGTTTGGCATGCGATTTGGCCGTTTGGCGGTATAGCAGGCAACGCGAAGTGGCTCCCGTTCTGAACTGATCTCTATTCCCTGTTTGCTGTCGTTCGTGGCCAATGAAGTGTCATGCCCAATTTGTGTTTAATCGCGCAGCAAATCGAATGCAAGCCGCCCTGGCAGCCCACTTCATACAGCCTATCAACACATGCTTTAGTGGCGCCCTCTCGAACCGTCGACACGGAGTGCGGCAGCCGTGACCGCTCGCTGAGCTCCTCTGGTTCACGGCCACTCAAGCCGCGACCAACGACGTCATAAAGGACATTATTTTTTGCTTGTTTTTGTAATTTTAATTTGCCTACAACTTTTAAAATAAAGCGAAATTCGAGAAAAAAAATTAATGCCGTTTACAACTCCCTGTAATGCCGGATTAGAGCGCAGCTCTTGAAGAGGAGGAGGGGAAGGGTACTGAGGGAAAGGTATATCCTTTCCTCCCTCCCCCTCACCTCCTCATCCTGTCTGCTACTCCTCCCTCCGAGCGGCGTCGCCGTCGTCTCACGAGGGTCACGTGACCCCTATGAAGTCACGTGACGATGACGATGACGTCATCAGTGGTGTCACTGATGACGTCATCTGTGTCGATGACGATGCCGATGCCGATAACGTCATCAGTGACGGTGACGATGCGGATGCCGATGACGTCATCAGTGACGATGACGATGCCGATGACGTCATCAGTGACGTCACTAATGACGTCATTAGGGACGATGACGATGCGGATGCCGATTAGGTCATCAGTGACGTCATCAGTGACGATGGCGATGCTGATGACGTCACTGATGACGTCATCAGTGACGTCACACGTCCTATAATGCACCGCGCGGTTACGCCGACGCCGCTCAAGCCGGAAACAGGCGCTAAGAGCTGTGGTCTAAAAAAGGTTTAATTAAGTTACTACGTTCAGTGCGCTCAGGTTCGGCGCAAATTAAATGCCAATAAAAAAAATGAAAGCCGTTTACAAATCCCTGTAACGCCGAATTGGAGCGCATCTCTTGAGGAAAAGTAGGGAAGGGTACTGAGGGGGGTCACGTCACCTGCGGGTAGTCACGTGACCTCGGGGGGGGGGGGGGGGGGGGTCACGTGATCTCGGGGGGGGGTCACGTAACCTCGGGGGGAGGGGTCACGTGACCTCGGGGGGGGGGGGTCACGTGACCTCGGGGGGGGGGGGCTCACGTGACCCCCCTCCCGGTTACGCCGACGCCGCTCAGGCTGGAAACGGGCCCCTAAGAGCTGCGCTCTAAAAAGTGAAAGCCGTTTACAACTCCCTGTAACACTGAATTAGAGCGCAGCTCTTGAGGAGCAGAGAAGGGTACTGAAGGGGGGGGGGGGTCACGTGAGCTCGGGGAAGAGTTACGTGCCCGCCCCCCCCCCCTCCCCCTCCCCGAGGTCACCGAAGGTGCCCGAGGTCCTCCCAAAGGAACCCGAGGTCCTCCCGAGGTCCTCGGGGGGGGGGGGGGGGGGGGGTTGCAGTTACGCCGACGCCGACGCCGACGCCGCTCAAGCCGGAAACGGGCGCTTAAGAGCTGCGCTCTAACAGTTGTTGCAAGGCCCTTTTAAGGTCTGCTTGGCCCTTAGAAACACTTTTGAATTGGTAATCATGTCACGAGGACACGGAAGCGTGGCACTTTTAAGTTCATAGCTAAAATTCGACTACTATTGGATGCTATACAGTTCTAAAATTGGAACAGTTCATTAAGTAACCCGTAAAAAAGTTATTACATATACCAAAATATTTTGAAAGTAGAGGTAACCGGATACACGCCCTTTCACATTATGCCACAGTGCGCACCGACCACAAAACTGCAAAACTCCCACGTAAACTTTCGACTCTAATTAGCTTGTAACTGCATCAATACCTTTGAAAGCTTACGCTCATAATTAGGTCGTAATAAACAAAAATAAAGGGCTCACAAAGACGTGCATAGAAGATATTGGAGCCTAATGCACTTTTTCGTTTTCATTTTTATTTTCATCTATATTTTACCTAGACGTTTATCTAAACCCAAACAAGGACAAAAGGCTCTTGCCTGGACTTAAATTACTAAAACCCGTTTTCCAATACACAGCCATAAAAATGGGGGTCACTGAGGTGCTAAAAGTGGCAAATCGTATTTCTAGCTCCATTTAACAAGATTATTATGGACACCAGGAAGGACTACCTGTGTGCCGAGAAGGTCAGCCAGTTCACTGCTAGAATAATAGACACCCTTGATAAAACAAAGTGAGAAGGAAGGACGTGAAGCGTACTAGAACAGGATGGATGGATGGATAGATGCAACTGATTATCGAGATAATCTTAGTGTTCAGCGCCCTATGGCGCAGCGGCCATTCTCCGAACCACTTTTCCCCGTCACGAAATGTGTCTCGAATCATGACCTCTAACATTCTGGTCGCGCTTTGCGCGACAAGAATCTCGGGTATGTCACAACTTCTCCAGGCTCCGCAAGATAATGCTGATACAAAACCGGCATAAGCATCTCTTATATGGTAGAGAGCCCTATTTTCGTTAAAACTGCGAAGGCTGCGGTGCGTGAGTGCGTTGAGGCGCGATTCAAGTGCCGCTCAGCTGGTGCACTTGCTCTGGCAGTGTTTTCTTTCACCCAGGCTTTGCTAAGACTCGGGTTCTCGCAGGCCAGCTCTGGTTATCAGTAAACAATCAGAGAGACTGTTGCGAAAATTTTCACTTTAATGAAAGGCGATGCGGCGTCATGGCGAGACGGCGTCCGAGGAACACTTGAGAGAAGCGCCAAAGAACTACAGAACGGAAACGATGAGTAAAGTTTGTCACACAACGAAAGAGAGGACAACATTCGTATTTCAACTTACCGCTTCTTTTAAAAAAAGTAATGATCGTTGTGGTGAGATGCTAGTGTGATTCGGGCAAACGAGAGCGCATTTTTAAGCCCAATTATGTTTATTTGCGGCCCTGTATACCTAGCGCCACCGCGGCGAAAACAGCAACGAGCCATTGTTTTTTTTTTTTTTTTTTTCAATGGCAGTTTGTTTTGACTATTGTGCTCCCGACGAATGGAATGGCCGAAAAAGAGCTTTGCGCGCCAAGAATCTAAGAAGCCACGCTCGAATAAACGTGGTTCGAAAAACGGCCTCCGCTTGCCGTGGCGCAGAGAGCCGAGATTCCCCGAGAGTGCCTCAATGTTGCTCGTCGTCTATGATTCCCAGCTGCCGCCCTCCCCCTCTCATCTGAGCAGTATTCTGCAAGCCTTCCTCTCTATGCGGGTAGAGACTGGAGGAAAAGACGTGAGAATACCGAGCTCTGGAACGCGTTAGAACGCGAAACTCCGGCAGTCTTTCGTTTGGCGTTCGCGTACGAACGCGTTCCAACGGTGCAGTGAGAAGGCGGCTAGCTTTTGCGTCTACCCGCCGCAATCAATCCGACCAGATCGCGGTGTTCTGGCGTCCCCTCCTCTCCCTTCGTTTCTGCCCGTATGTGGACGAGGGTATGAGTAAGAAGCTTACCGAGCGTATATTCCGCCATGTTTTCTCCCAGCCAGTCTTTGCTACCCGCTGCTATAATCTCTGACAGGATTAAAACGGCTGGGAGGCGTTCCAGTTGTCCCGGCTCCATCGCGAGCTCCCTACCTTCGATGACGCTTCGGCGTCTCGCGACCTTCCAGCGTGCGCGCGGAACTAAAGCACGACGAAAGGCTGGACACACATGCTGGAGGCCGGGTACCCGCAAAGAGACGCTGTGCCGTTCTTATCCTGTCAGTGACTATAAAAGTCCGCGTCCATATCAGTTTTTTTTTCTTCTTTATCTTGCGTCGATCGTGTCACGCTCTGTTTGCGAACGTATGACCTAAAGATTATTACAGCTACTTCGTTGTTGCGTCCTATGCTCCTCTTTTGTTTTCTCGCATTACCAGTTGCAAAACAAAAAATTATTGTGGAACAAACTATGAGGATCATGGGGCTTTGTCACCGTACTCAAATCGGAGCCCCAGCCATTTCAGACGCCCCAGTTACAACTAAGGTTTTTCTGTTTTTGGTAAAAATCGACAAACACCGAAAAAAAAAAAAACGCCGGCAATTTTTTTTAAATTCATATTTATCTGCCAAGCTTTGAATTTTTGTGTACAAAGGTACTCCACAAAGAAAAAAAAAGAGGGTATTTAAGAATTAAATTTGATCAGCACACAGGATTAATGGTCCTGAGAAAATGACACCACAGTCATCTTTCGAATCTCGGACCATTGTCAAAAGGGGTCTCATAGCGGACGTCGCCAAGGTTAATTCAGGACAGGCCATTGTACTTTCGAGTCACGACAAAAGCCACTGTTTTGGTTTCCAGCTTGGGCCATACAATTTGTGCTTCTTAGAGGAAGACGAGGTTGTGTTTTTGTCACAGTGAAAGCTATGAACAATACATTTGCCTGAAAGGGGAAAGGAGGGAGGGCGCAGTTGGAGTTTCTCTATTACAGCGGTTCTCAAATGGGGTCCGCGAAGGCATTCTAGAGAATCGGGAAGCCCTGCCTCATAGGTCAAACACGGCAATAAAACTTGAATTTCATTTTCAGATCGAGCAGACACGTTCCAATTTTCGGGCGAGTTTTCTAGTACGTGTGTCAATAAAAGAAGTTCTTCACGCTAGCCCTTAGTTCTATCCATTTATTAAATAATTATTATAATTAACCTCTACCTTTCCTTTTCCCTCACCACGAACGGGGTCCTCCATCACCTTCGTCGATCCACAAGAAATCCGCGAAACCTTAAAGTTTGAGAGCCACTGCTCCATTGCATCATTTACCACTTCACCTAGCGCGGCCGTGGGGTGGGTCGATCGAATAGGATGAGATGAATACGAGCTTCCAAGCGACTACTTCCAGGTGTTTATCGATTTTAAGGAATTGACGTTTATCGGAGCAACCCTTGTGTGTAACTTTCTGTCGGGGGACAATTTGTATTGCCAGCAATCGCACCAACGCCAAACGCAACTGTGTTACTTATTTTCAAATTATGCAAGCGGTTTATTTTGTGTTTTCTTTTTATTTAGCGCACATTTATACCCAGACATTATTATTTTTTAAGTAGGAAACACTGAAAAGTTAAGATCGTCCGGCGGGCTAGTTGGTGGTACATATTAAAATATTAAAGCGCAAAACGATGAGGAAGGAAAAACGAGGGATATATCAAAATATTAAAGCGTAAAACAGTGAGGAAGGAAAAACGAGGAAATAAAGAAAAATTTTGAATTTCGGAGAATTGTGAATTAAACTAAAATGAACTCCGATAAACTCCGAATTTTCCTAAAAATATAAACTACAAAAAACACCCTTCAAAATTGACAAAAAATAAACTCCGTAAACACGAAATCCTAGTGATAACTAAGATTTTTCTGTTGCTGCTAAATGCCGATAAACATTGAAAATTAACCCCCGAACCCGTTCTCTCCAAATCGGGGAGGACAGAAAAAAAAATTGGAGCTGTCCTTTAGGAAGTAATACCTTCTTTCTTCACACACCGAAAATTGAAAAATTGACGCCTAAAAACATTGACGCTGTGGGGGAAAAAATAAATCCTGAAGAAACACCCCCGAATGGTACAAGGAAACGAAGAAAGCACCCTCGAAGGGTAAAAGAATATAAATCATCAGAAAGCAGCTGTTGATGACGGTGAAGCATTCAAGGAGATCGGAGGACATGGTGTCCTTACGATACGGTAAGGTGATCATAGATAATGAAACATACACTTGAAATATGGAACAGGTGCGCAGAGGGAAGGTTACCGGGACACAGGAGGAGGATGGAAATTCACGTCGGAGAAGGAATTGTCAATAGTTTAAATTGATTAATTTAAATGCTAGGAGTGTAGCAAACAAAGTTTAGGATATAAAGAAAACACTATTGGTGCATTTTCCTGATGTTATGATAGTTACAAAGACCTGGTTCAATCCTATTATACTAAATTCGGAAATTTGCCCCCCTGATTACAACGTGTTAAGAAAGGATCAGCACATTAAGAGGAGGGGGAGTGGCGATCTTTTTCCGACAGGAGATATCTTGTAAGTAACTTTGTGACGTGTCTAACTTGGAGTCGTTATTGTGTAAGTTAATTGTACATTATGCATTAAATGTTATTTGTGCAATCTACAAACCGCCAAATTCTTCATTTAGCCGCATACCACTTCCTGGGGATAAGCTGGTTAACTATACAAACTTCAATAGAAACTTCATACTAGCCGGGGGACTTCAACCTGCCAAATACAGACCGGTCTGATCTGACAGTTGGATATGTAATTCGTGTTCATGGAGATGTTCTTCTGGATTTTGCGTTCTCCCACAATTTAACCCAATTCGTTGAGGAGTTGACACGAAGCCAAGGTAGCTCTCAGTCAATACTCGAAATCCTGTTTTTAAATTATAAACTGACTGACCTTCCTTATACACGTACAATTTATCAGGGTATTTCTGACCAGATGGTAGAGGTGATCATACCGACTAAGAATAACAAGGTTTCTAGAATAAAACTTGTTAGAGTACCGGTTTACAAAAAGGGCTGATGATGTTTCCGTACCGGAGTACGGAAGCATCATCAAGTGGCAATCTCACAAGTGACAATCCCATTTGGAATTGTCCCTTAAGAGATTTACTGGTTAGGCCGATACTTGTGGTACAGATGCAGATCAACTGCGGTTGTACTCTGTGGACATTGGAAACACGTGTGTCCAGCGATATGTGTCCAGCCTTTTAGAAATAAAAAAAAAACTGCGAAAAGTTCTTGGATAGGAGATGTATTCTTCATCTAAAGCGTAAGAATGCTCGAGGACGAAAAAAAAAGCGACATCGAGCTGTACATTTTTCTCATGGAACAACTTTCAGCTTAAGTGCCAAACTAAAACAAATGATAGCCGAGTCAAAACAATATTTCATTAACGTGACGTTAAGATCATTTCTATCACATGCACCACGGAAATTTTGACAGTATGTCTAAACTTCAAAGCGGGAATCTTTGATAACAACGATAACTCTAAATGAATTTAACACATTTCTCGAATCCATATCTACCATAGATGACGGATGTCTCGCAGAGGGCCCCCGACATGTCTCCCGGCATCGACGACGTAGTTGTCTCGGAGGAGGGAATTTTTCATTTATTAGATAACGTTGATCCAAAGAAACGTATTGCTGCTGATTCCATTCATAATGAGTTTTTGAAACGTTACGCAGAGCGGATATTTGAGGATTTGATTATAATATTTAAGGTGACTTGCCTTACGGGGTACTACCGAATCGATGGAAAATTGGGAAAATTATTTCTATTCCCAAGTCAGTAAATAGAAACAACCCATCAAACTATAGGCCTGTATCTTTAACTAGTACGTGTTGCAAACTTCTTGAACACATAATGTTTTCACATATCATTTTATATTTTGATACTTATAATATTCTTACATGATTCAAACAATGTTTTAGAAGATTATTATCAACGAGTACTCAGTTGATCGAAGTAGTTCATGAGCATTCAAATTCAATAAATAATAGGAGTCAGACAGATCTAATTTTTCTTGACCTTTCAAAGGCGTTCAATTACGCATCCCATCCTAAACTTCTCCTGAAGCTTTGCTATTTTTAAAAATTATCATTTAGTTACGTGGGTGGCCTCTTGCCTGTCTAATAGAAGGCAACATGCATATCTTGATGACAAGACTTCCTCACTACTTCCGGTAATATCAGGGGTACCAAAGGTTCAGTGCTGGGGCCTCTTTTATTCTTAATTTATATGAATGATATCGTTAAGGGCATTCATGCTCCGGTTAAATCATTCTCTGATGACTGTGTTATATACTCTCAAATAAAATCACCCCAAAATCAAGTAATACTTAATGAGGCATTAAAAAAATTAAGGAATGGTCAGCGAAGTGGCAATAGAAGATAAACTATGGTAAAACCGTTGCAATGTCAATACCCTGGATTTTTTTAAAATTTAGCTATTCAATAAATGCGAACCCCACAAATATGTTAACCATTACAAGTACCTTGGAGTGACAATAACTAGTAAACTACTCTGGAACCAGCATGTAGATGACATGGACAGGGGAAAATTGTATACACCAACTCATGTATACAAACAAACCGGAGCGCCCCTTGCGGACGCCACCGGCGCCGCGCATGCACGATGGAGTTTGGGCAAGCAGCTCGCCGTCGCCCATAAACAAACAATTGAAATGCGGCGTTGTCGGCGTCGGTGTGAGTGCCCCTGCCCTTTTTCATCTTCGAACTGTTGATTCTACGTCTTCCTGGTAATGTCTGACTACTTGAGCGGCCTCAGCGAAATTACCGAGGCTCGTTACACCGCAAAACTTCGCATGAACAATGCGACATGCGGCGATTCATTCCGCGTGGACGCCGCAGAATGTACGCTAAAGCCTGATTCGCGTGATGAGATTTCGCTCGCAATTTTCCGTCGCGACGTCGCTCGGGCTGTAAAAGCGTCAACCCTAGCTGAGATGGTCGACGTCGGTACTGAAAATCGCAAGCAGAATCGGACCAAGTGAATCAGGCATAACAAGTCGGAGATGGCCACTGCTAACAATGATCAACATCTAATTGTATCTACTATTTACATCGAGCCTGCTTACTAACCTTCAAACTTAAGTCTTTTGAGGTTTGCACTTACTTCTCATCGCAAGTACCAGGCCAAAATTTGGTCTACGGGCCGGTGTCGTCTGAAAGAGCAGACGAAAAGCAGAAACGTTTGAAAGAGCAGACGACAGTTCAAACGATCAGGCGGCCGTTTGAACTTGAAGACGCACTGAACTTATTCCGCAGGTGGTCCGTACAACTTGGCGGTTTTCTGGCGTTCATGTTGGAACAAAGCAAATAAATCTGATTACCACAAGTATCCATGAATTCAACCCAAAGTGCTTCCCGCCCAAGCAATCGTGGTGCTCCGCGTCTGGTTTTCCCTTTTCACGGCACATATCCACGTTCTCGGACGAACCGAGGACATGAAAACTGACATGAAACCTTTCTCGAGTCTTTTGGTGAAACCGCAGTCGCGGCGCTCTTACTAGAAGGCAGGTTTTTGTCGGGTTCCTTTCAGAACAACGCAGGAATACACGTCTCACATGGAGACTTCCGCCCACAGCCCCAGACCGGAAGTGCGCCCGACGCGCCATCACCGCGCCGTGACGTAACAGAGATGAGTTCGTGCATACACTTAGACGCACCTCAAAATTCGAAGACAGTGAAACAAAAAAGACTGCTTACAAATCACTCTATACGACCAATACCGGAATACGGTCACACAGTTTTGCACCCGCACACAGCAGATGGGATTAATAAACTAGAACGCGTGAAAAAACTGGCTGGGAGATTTATATCTAATAACTTCAGATATACTGTGTCTGCGTCAAGTTTACTGCAACAAGACAACATCCAGCCATTGGAAATTAGAGCGAAAATAAACAGATTGGGAAACCTATATTATGTTATTAATGGAATCTACAATATCGATAGTGATAGATACATTACATTTCCAACAATAGGATCGGCTAGAATAAATCATACTAGGACTATTAAACAATATAAAATTAAGCACGATGTCATCAAATATTATTTTTCCCTCGGGCAATTACCGAATGAAATTCTTTGTCTAACAAAATGGTAACCCTTCCGTTATTTGGTATTTTCGTTGAGACAGTCGCCTCTGCCACGAGAAGGAGCTAGTGAGCACAACACACCAAGTCAACACGTAACCAGCCCTGCTATGGCTCACAGACGTGAGCCTCAGTATTCTCTAAATACATGAATAAAAAACATTTCAAAAATTAAACCCCGAAAACACGGAACCCTAAATGTAATACCACACGGCAAGCTTCGCCGCAAATTATATCGTCGTGCAAAGAAGCCGCCTCGAGGCTTTGATTGAAGAAGCGAGATGAGAGTTCCACCCCATTCACGAGAGCAGTGAAGGTCAATAATTCATCGATAGCAACAATTTCAAGGGGTCGCAAAATGATTGGTCCCTCGTCATTCGTTAGCCTTTGCCGGCGCCAGAAATAACCTCGCCTGTACTTGCACTTTAAAAAGCTTCCGTATACCGTATTTTTTTTGTTTTGTTTTTTTTTTCAAACAAAACATTGTTGAAGACGGGGAGGGGGCACTCATGCGAGTTCATACGGAGCACTATAGTCAGCTGGGGATTAAGAAAAGTTTTCGGAAGGAAAGGAAAGCTGGGGAGGAGGAAGCAGACGGAACGCTGAAGAGAGGAGGAGGTTTCCTCCTTTCCTCGCCAGCATTCCGTTTGCTTCCTCCTCCCCAGCCCTCCTTTCCCTCGAAAACTTTTTCTTAACCTGTAACTGGCTATAGCTAAAGTGTTGTTTTACTTCTCTTTTCCCTTAGCCTTCCCGAAACATCTTCGATCGCAAGAAAGCGGCGACGGTCCATTTTAAAGCTTCTTCGGGTAGTAGCTAGAACGGCTGGAAATTCCAACCGTTGCTCATTTGCTGCACCGCGTCGTGTATAGCGCACGTATAGAAAAGAGAAACAGAGGTGCGCGTTCAAAATAAGCGAAAAAAAAAGGCCCAGAAAAAAAGTTGGGCGAAAGAGAGGAGGCCAGTGAGAAAGAGCCAATATGCTCTAACAGATCCATGGTCGGAACCCTACCTACCTGAACAACGAACAAGTTTTTCTCTGCCGACAATGCTTTTTTTTTCCTGAAAAAGGGGTGGGGGGCGTCGTCAGTGAGAGAAATGTAATGTACTTCGTTTCACTTAAAGAGTGCCTGCAGCCGACGCTATGATCTGATATACAGCCAATCAAGCATTGCCAAAACTGCATCGTCACTGTTTTTGTTGCCTTCGTGGGTTTTGTTATAGACCGTTCCATTAAGGCCCGTTCACACTCTTGCGACCTCTTAAACCTAGGTTCCTTAAAACCTCTTAAACCAGAGAACACACTGGCGCCATCTATTGGGAAGCAGTGTAAACTCGGCGGTCCGGCATATTTTTTTTTATTTCTCGCGCTTTATCCTTTCTTTCTTGGCTCAAAATACTTTTGTCAATGTTATAAACGAGCCTTTCTATGGTTATTACGCACATTTGACCTCGGAAATCCCGCAAAACCTTCGCTCTTGTGAAATGCAGTTCCAGGGTCACCGCATAGATGGCGCCACAATACCAGTGTGTTCCCTCATTCTAAAAACATTTAAGAAGTTGTAAGAGATCCTCGTCTCTCTCAGTCGTACTCGGTCGTACTCGGTCGCAAGAGTGTGAACGGGCCTTTAGGGTCATAGCAGAGAGGGTAAAAGAGAAAAAAAATGCACTCCCCCTCTCACCCCGCAAGCCGTTCGCTCCGCCGAGTGGGCTGTAGCTAGCGTCCGGCTGGCGTGCAAACTCTGTTTAAAATCGCGTCATTTTGGAACTTTCTAGCGCAGATGCGCAGATTTTGGTATGCCAGTTGTCGAGTAATATTATGCTAGATAAAGAGACTCACAGGGTCCGATTGCGCTGTTAAAAGCGTGCAAATAAAAGAAAAAAATAGTGAAAACTGTGTCAGATTGGCCGATCTCTTTGGCGAAAAGTAAATCCGTTTGCTGCATTTTTTTTATTATACAAAGTTCGTACTGGTGTAGGCCTTTAGCGACCATGAGTGGAAGTCTGAAATAATGAATAAAACGTGCTCTCCTGCCGCAATACACGCAATTGTTGAGGGTAATACTGCCGGCTGACTCAACTGCTATTTAAGTAACGGAAAAAAGATATGCGAGTTGATCATTTCGCAAAATAGAACAACAGAGAGCTATAGGCTGATTTTGGAGTAGCCACAACTATTCTAAGAACGCGAACCACTTCACAACGGCAGCCACGAGCGAGAGTTCGATGTTCGGTAGAGCCCGCCGATACAGCCCAAAGATGGAGAAAGGCAACCTCCCGGTTTGTCGTCTGCTAGCGGAGTCTGGCGCGTGCCCTCTCTCTCGTTTTACCCCGCCGAACCCGCTGAACTTCCCGGATGTGTGGAGAGGGCGCTGCGGGCGAACAAAATGGTGCCGCCCAGAAAGCGCTAAATGGAATGGTCTATACCCGGCTAAACAATGCACGCACAAAAAAAAAAAAGAGAAGAATCACGGCACGTTCGCTCTGCCTGATTGGTTTAGTCAATGATGCCAAATGCACAAAAACAACGAGGACCGTGACGATGCAGTTTTTGACGCTGCTTGGTCGGCTGTATATCAGATCGTTGCGTCAGCTCCGGGTGGACTTGAAGGGAAACGGAGCATTATTGCCCGAGGGGTTCCGGGGGGGGGGGGGGGGGGGGGGGGGGGCGACCGAATAAATGATAGAGAAGGCGGACCACCAACAATAACACGTGCGCTTTTCGACGAAAGAGAAGTCAAAATGTGGTAGTAATTTTCACGGCCGCTAACGACCAATATAGCTGTGAATTTAACGTAGGTATTTAGTATACCTCCGCAAGGATTGACGCAACAATATTTCCCTTTTAAAAGTCACTCAATAAAACTTGCTGACAAAAAAAAAAAGTTTATGTGCACCACAAAACGTGAGAGTGTACGATAACATAATGACTGCAGTAGATAGACCGCATTTCTGGGAAAAGATCTGCATGAATTAGGAATGGCATTTATTACCGCTATGAAATCGCAGTTATTGCAAGTTTTTTTTTTTTTTTTTTACATTTACAATTTAAATTGATATGATATTGTGTGAACAAGCACCTTATTCTAGTCGAGGATTCGGAGGAAATATAGTGTAGCTCGTCGTTTTTCATTTATTGAAAGCATAATGTCATAAGTATGAGGAGTAGCACTAAACAAAAAAATAGAACGTTTAGAGCTGTCGCTTCGCAGTTGCTTTTTTCTTACTTTGGACTCTAAATTTCTTTTTCCTGTGTTATGCGAATATTTCTTTCTTAACAATGTCACTAACTCCGGCGAAATGCTTAAATCATAAAACGCTTTCCATTTTTGGGGGAAATAAGAACGTGCGTGGGCGTTCCAGAATATGGGAACAGAACAATCTATCAGGTGGGAAAAAAATTGCGTTACGTGTTCTAGGACATTCTCAGGGGATGTAGGTTTTCTAAATCCAGCGTACGTGCTCCCCCACAAAACGTGTGGGGCGACAGCCCTCGCGGCCTTTAGAAAGAGCCAACCAAGGGAGAGACCCAAAGCCGCCGACTGTTCAAAAAGAAACGAGACTATCTTGTTCGTAGAAGATCGACACAAGACGGAAAAACATTATTGCCGATTTCTGATTTCTCAGAAAAAGAAGCAGCTGCGCTGGCTCAATATACCATTTTTTTTCAAATACCCATCGAGCAACATTGGTGGTCGCATTCCTGGGGCAGGAAGAGTATGATTGGTTCCGAGTTCACGCCGAACGCTGACGCGGCCCCTCGTGACCAATGCACGCTCAGAGTAGGTGACCAGACAGCGGCGGACGGGGATAGTTGGAGCAGCCTCCACCAGATGGCGCGCACTTTCAAATAAGGCTCTATTCCATTGGCACCCTTGGCATACAATGGGCGAGTGTTTTCTAACAGCACTTAAAGGGTGGTTAACAGATACGCGTTGAACAATGACCGAATGCGTTGTGATCTCTTGAAACCGATGGTGATGATGAAAGCGTTGCTTATTCTTTAGATTACAATGGATACACACCGGTTCTCTTGACTAAAATCATCCAAACCGAAGGAGGGAGGGGAGAGAAGGGGAGGGGGTGAAGAGTGGAAAGGGTGAAGAGATGGGTGACTAGATGTACTGAGGTAGATTAGGCCTCTCGCACGTGAGAAAGCGGAGAGTTCAGGAACGGCTCGCGTTGATCGGCAGGTTTAGTGAGTTGGGGGCTTGTCCACTCGGCGTAACTTCGAGGACGGTGCTTTCGGCGGCAGGTTTCCAATGTGCAGATTTCGAATAACAAGGAATTTTGAGCAGTCCCTAATCAAGTGGGTGCATGTGGCCTGCACTCGACATGATATGCGCAGTGAACTAGGGCCTGTTGTGTCTGTCACCTGGGGAGGTGGGTTTGTGGGATTTAGGTAGCCAAACAGGAGTGATTGCTGATTGGGTTTGTAAACTGCGAAGACAGACTTGGGAAGTTGGTGGGAGAGGGGGGGGGGGGGGGTTGGCTTACTTGCTATGTATATAAGGGTGACTAGATTTAGACAAGACTCTTATAGCGTCCCCTCCCCCTCTTTTTGACTGTACGTACCCTCTATACATATCCTGTGTTGCTTGCTTTTGTTTTACAGATCATTCGTTAAACAAACGAATAGCATGGCGCAATAGTTTTGAGGTTATCCCGTAGGAATAGCACTGGCTATTCCTAAGGGATAACCTCAAACCTATTGCCTACGGGAATAGCAAATAGCAAAGAATGAAATATATATATATATATATATATATATTGTAGCGGAGACGCTGAGTGCGGGGTGAACAAAAACATAAAAGAGAAGCCACCGGCACGCGACGAAGGGAACGCTCGTCGTGCTCGTGCGTGTGCGCGAGGCAGTTGGAAGCCAGCCACCGAAGATGTCGGACCTCTCTGTGCGGTGATTAAACCAGTTAAAAAGGAAAGCAGAAATTGTAACACTGGTGTCAGAAGTGGAGCTCCGTTCGGCCCGACGCCTTCCCCGGGCAATGGAACCTCCTACCAGTCCCGAAGGGGACCACACCGCAACTACCGGCGCCGAAAATCTCGCTTCTTCAGACCCGGCAGCGTCCGAACCCATGGCCCTCTTCAAAAGCTGGTTCCAACAAGCCGAAGCGTCCTACGCTCGACGAGAGAGCCTGCTGCTCCAGACTATGACATCATCCATTCAGGACTTCACTGCCTCCATGACAGAACGTTTTCAACGCTTGGAGTCTCGATTCTCTGAACTCGAGGAGCAACGCACCGCAAGCCCCCCGGCTCAGAACGCTACCCGACTTTCAACCCTGCGTCTCAAGCCATCGACATTTGACGGTACTGTTCCTTGGGCGCCTTACGTATCCCAGTTCAACCTCATTGCTGACGCTAACCAATGGTCTCCGGCTCAAAAGGCACAAGCCTTGGCCGCCCATCTAACCGGACCAGCTTTGACAGTACTACACTACCTACTAGAGCACTGCACGGGCCCGGGCCAGCCCGAAAGCCCGAGCCCGGCCCGGCCCGCGGGCCGGGCTCGGGCCGGGTAGCACGTATTTTCTCGGGCCCGGGCCGGGCTCGGGCTTGAACAACAAAGTTCTCGGGCCGCGCCGGCCCGGGCCGTGCCTGGGCAATCTTGTGCCGTAAATCATAAATTGTTGTTGATAGCAGGGATGGGCAGTATTTCAAATACAAGTATTTGAAATACGTATTTCAAATACTTTGTGTATTTTGCATTTGTATTTAATTACAAATTGGGTAATGTATTTGACGTGTGTATTTAAATACTAAAACGTGGTTATTTTAAATACAATTGTAATTAAATACAATTTTGTGGGCGAAAATACATCCCTCAAATTTATTGTCACTGTCCAGAGCAGGAAGAAAACTACGTTCTGAACCGAATGCAATGTCTCGCAATCAAGCACAAGCCTTTAGTGACTGTGATTACCGTGCTAGTCCAGGGCAAGAATAGTGACGAAATCAACGTTCACAGGCAGACTGGCTTATTAAGTGCCTGTGACAACTTGTGATCCTTTCCAGCCGGATTTCCATCCATACTTTTGCCTTGGACATTCTAAATGCGCGGGTCATCCAGATTTTCGTAACTGGTGCGAGTTGCAACAATAAAAAATTATCTAGCTAGTGCTGCGCGTCTTGGTCGTCTCGGTTCTTTGTGGGCCTATATCAAAATGTAATCGACAAAAAAAGCTGCTTGAAGCTCTGTACTTTTTTCACCTATTGCGTCCAAGCTGATTACATTTTTTTGTGATTATATTTCTATTACGTTAATAGAGCCTCGCAAACTACAGCTCCCGAGTGTGCGATGCAAAATTAAAATGAGATATCCAGAAACCCGTTGCAGGTGCCCTGAAGTCGCTGACGCAAATTTTGAGGAATGTATTTGGAAAAGTATTTGGAGGAGACCAAATACATTTGGTTGTATTTGTATCTTGTATTTAAATGCTTTTTTGGAAATGTAATTAGATTTGTAATTAAATACATTTTTGACGAAGTATTTTGTATTTGTATTTCGATACATATTTGCATGTATTTTGCCCATCCCTGGTTGATAGCAAGAGGTTTGCTCATTAATATTTTAGGTTCATTGAATACAAAAAAAGCGAAGTGCAAATTCACTACAGCGTCGTTAAAAATAATAACTAAAAGACGTCTTGAAGCTAGAAAGCCTTCAAGCTTTTACCGTGTGAGCGAGGATTGTGTTATAAATTGTAAACAAAATAAAGTCCCAGTCATACGCTTGTCAACTTGTCTGATTCATCTCTCTCAAAAATATCTAGTTCACAATTAGGAAGATTTAGAAAAACGTACGCAAGCGCTTTGGGCACCGTAAAAATAGCGTTGCGATGTAAAACCTATGGCGATGCTAATTTTAGCTTGCCCAAAGTGCTTGAGTACTTTATTCTATGACTCCCTTATTGCACAGAGCGCGACACTATATTAGCGCGAACAAGCGATCGTCGTGTTTTTATGTTTATCTCATAGAATCAAAACGCTGTTTTCAAAACTATTAGTTTCTTCGGAAGTGCTCATCTGGGCCACAGACCTAAGCGGTATACTTTGGTGCCTACACCATTTCGAAGTAAAATTCAAAAAAAGAGCCAACGTCGTGTTCGTGGTATCAATGTCGCGCAGTGTACATAGTCCGTTCCGCACCTGCACGTTTTGGGAACCATCTTAAAAAAACGTTTTAAGGGGTTAAGTAGGAATATATTAAACTTAAGCTTGCCTGAAAGGGTTGTATATTTTAAGAACGCGTTGACATGTAAAGCTACTTCAAAACATATTCTTAAACAGAAAAGGTGCGCAGACCAGGCTTAGAACGATGGAGACTTTTTGCGAAGAGGTTGCGATGTGCAGGGACCTTTAAAAGTAGGTTGAAACGGGACGCGTTCAAACGCAAAGGGTGATTCGGAAACTGGTTCAAATAAGAAGCGCGTTTAGGGAATGGGTCGAGACAGGACAAATTCAAACGAGAAGGGCGTTTAGGGAACTGGTCGAAACGGGACGGGTTCATATGGGAAGGGTGTTTAAAGAATGGGTCGAAACAGGACGGGTTCAAATGGGAAGCTCGTTTCGGGATCGAGTCCAAACAGGACGGGTTCAAACGGGAATGGGTTGTTTCGGGCTACAGCCATCGGGCCGGGTCGGGCGGGGCCTAGAAATTAACAATTCTGTCGGGCTCGGGCCGGGCCCGGGCCGTGTCTCTTCCGGGCCGGGTCGGGCCGGGCCTAGAAATTAAAAATTCTGTCGGGCTCGGGCCGGGCCCGGGCCGTGTCCCTACCGGGCCGGGTCGGGCCGGGCCTAGAAATTCCGGTCCGTGCAGTGCTCTACTACCTACCACCCGACACCCGCGATTCCTACGAAGCCTTGATCGCGGCACTGAACGAGCGCTACGGGGAAGGACCCCTCCGCTTTCTTCATCACGCCCAACTTCGCAACCGTCGTCAGTCTGCAACCGAGACAGTTTCTCAAGTCGCCGACGACATCGAGCGCCTAGCCCATCTTGCATTTCCTGGTTGCCCACAGGACACAATTGACGCTGTGGCAACCACGGCGTTCAATGACGCCATCTCCTCCGTTGAGGTGCAGGATGCGGTTCGCCTAGCACGCCCCAAGACTCTCCGAGCAGCACACACGGGCGCGCTGGAGATAGAAGCTGCTCGACAAGCGTCACGACCTACGGTTCTGAGGCCTCCTACGCAGCCGCAAGCCCCGACAACAGCAACACATGCGCCTCCAGCCCCAGTTTGCTGGAACTGCCATCAGCAGGGCCACACGTGGACACAATGTCCCACGTATCACCCCAGCAGCCGGAACCCAACAGCAAAATCGCCGCGGATAATCACATCAACGCGTGTCTTGACAGCACCACTTACATCTATCTACCTTCAGGGCGTCGTCGACGGAGTTTCGGTACGCGCACTTGTTGATACCGGAGCTACAACCTCGGTAATTAGACCGGAAGTTTTGATGAAAGCGAATCGTGCTGTTCCACAAAGCTCTGACAGCTAAGCTCTGCAAACCGCAACGGGAGACATGGTAGCCGTACTAGGCTCCACAACTGTACCCTTCACCGTGGGTAGCCTTCACGCTTCGCTGCCTGTTGTCGTTGCCGCTATCGAGGAGCAGTGCATCCTGGGCGTCGATTTCCTCAAAGCACACAAGTGGGTGCTTGATTTCAACGCTGGATTGCTGCATCTCGGAACTGACTCGTTTCCCCTAGGCGCCGCCAAGGTGACGGTCCTCTACGACACTGGGCTGCCAATAAACGACACCCTCCCGTATATGTGTCTTCGCACATCCTCTATCAAGCTAGCTGCGCACGTATTACCATTATACGAAGGCGCGTCTGCTTGTCTCGATAAACTCGATGCTGAGAGGGTTTGCCAGCTGCTTGAAAAATTCACAAGCCTTTTCAGCACGGGAGACGCAGATATAGGGCTGACATCGGTGGCGACACACCGGATTGTGACAGGACAGGCTTCTCCCATTCGACAACCCCCTCGGCGCATTCCTCTCACACAGAGGTCTCATGTCGACGACTTGGTGAAGACAGTGCTTCAACAGGGCGTGATTGAACCAGCATGTTCCCCCTGGTCATCACCAGTTACGCTAGTGACAAAGAAGGACGGTACAACTCGATTTTGCATAGACTATCGAAAACTCAACGACGTCACTAAGAAAGACTCTTTTCCACTTCCTCGGACTAATGACATCTTGGATGCCCTCGCTGGGTGCACATGGTTTTCGACACTCGACCTCAAAAGCGGATATTGGCAGGTCCCGGTGCAACCAGAAGACCGCGAGAAGACCGCCTTCACCACAGGTATCGGCTCGTATCAGTTCAGAGTAGTGCCATTTGGACTCTGCAATGCTCCAGCTTCATTTCAGAGGCTAATGGAATCTGTCTTGAACGAGCTCATAGGCACTATTTGCCTTGTATACCTTGACGACATCATCGTCTTCGGCAAGACAGTCACAGACCATCTGGCGAATCTAAACTTGGTTTTTTCACGCCTGCAAAATGCGAACCTGAAGCTCACACCGAAGAAATGTTCGCTGTTTACAAGGCAAGTGGAATACCTCGGCCACATTATTTCGGTGGATGGCGTTTCCACAGACCCTCGGAAACTCTCTGCTCTCGTTGATTGGCCAACCCCGATGTCCACCACGGACGTGCAGAGCTTCATTGGACTGGCATCGTACTATCGAAGATTCGTCTCCAATTTCGCTCACATCGCCAAGCCTTTGTATGCTCTGACATAGAAAAAAGCGAAGTTCGTCTGGTCCTCGGAATGCCAGCGCGCGTTTGAGACGCTCAAAACAGCCCTCACGTCTCCGCCAACACTTGCGTATCCGAAGGAGACTGGACGCTTCATTCTTGACACCGACGCAAGCGCCTCGGCAATTGGCGCAGTTTTATCACAAGAGCAGGACGGACAAGAACGCGTCATTGCTTACTATAGCAAGGTCTTCACGAAGCCCGAACGCAATTATTGCACCACCCGACGGGAGTTGCTGGCCATCATCAAAGCCATCACCCATTTTCACCACTATCTACTGGGCCGGAAGTTTGTTATTCGAACCGACCACGCATCGCTGACGTGGATGCTGAGCTTCAAGACACCTGATGGTCAGGTCGCCCGCTGGCTGGAACGCCTGCATGAATACGACTTCGACATACAACATCGTTCCGGCTCAAAGCACACCAATGCCGATGGTCTCTCTCGGAGGCCATGTAGTGAAAAGTGCAAGCAGTGCTTGAGCACTGAAAAGTGCAGCTTCGACACGCTTAACGCACTAACCAACCTACCCTGCGACTACGAAGCGTGGACGCCAGAAGAACTCCGAAACGCTCAACTTGCCGACCCGGACATCGGCCCATTAGTAAGATGGAAGAGACAGAATAACAGGCCCCCTCCTAAGGAAGTATCTCGGCTGTCTCCGGCCCTCAAGAGTTACTTGGCGCAATGGGACTCTTTGCTGCTGCGCGACGGTGTTCTTTACCGACGCTGGGAGTCCGCTGCGGGCAACTCTGTTGTATGGCAACTGGTGCTGCCACGAAGACTCTGCTCTCAAGCGTTTCATCAGCTGCACACAAGCCCTGAAGGAGGACATTTCGGCGTGAACCGCACCCTGAAAAAGATTCGGCAGCGCTTCTACTGGCTGCAGTGCCATAATGACGTAAAGCAATGGTGCCGTCTATGTGACATGTGCGTCTCACGGAAAGGTCCTCACGTAAAACAGCGAGCACCGCTTCAAGAACATGTCACGGGAGCACCTTTTGAACGCGTCGGCATTGATGTGCTTGGACCGTTTCCTCGATCTAAGCTTGGAAACAGGTTCCTGCTGGTCATTGTTGACTATTTCATGAAGTGGCCAGAAGTCATTTCTATACCGAGCCAGACCGCCTCCGAGATCGCCGACGCTCTGGTGAGGAACTGGATTACACGGTATGGAGTTCCCCTGCGCATCCACTCGGACCAAGGTAGGAGCTTCGAATCTCGGGTGTTCCAAGAAGTCTGCGAATTGTTCAACATCAAAAAGACAAGAACGACGCCTCTCCACCCGCAGTCAAACGGTTTAGTCGAGAGGATGAATCGAACGATCCTACAACATCTGTCCATGTTCGTCAGTGATCAGCAAGATGACTGGGATAGCATCGTGCCTTTGTTTTTGTATGCATATCGCACGTCTGCTCATGAGGTCACTGGCTATACGCCTGCCACAATGCTCTTCGGTCATGACCTTCGCATGCCCTGTGATTTAGCCCTTCCACGAGCATCAGAGCCGACCACAAACCCTGCGTCCTACGTAAGTGAACTGAGAACAAACCTCGAGCGGGTGCACGCATTTGCTCGACAGCGTTTGGCGAGCGGCTTGGATCGCATGAAAGCCCGGTACGACGCGCATGTCACAACACGCCCGTTCTCTCCAGGGGAAAGAGTATGGCTTTACAACCCGATTCGCAAGAAAGGACTGTCTCCGAAACTGCAGCGTAACTGGCAAGGAACTTTCATCGTCATCAAACGTCTCAGTGATGTGGTCTATCGCATACGTCGCAAGGATAGATCACGGGCCCTCGTGGTCCACCGCGACCGGCTGTGTTTGTATCATCGACTTCTGTAGGACTTGCTCGGTCTTCAAAGGACGGGAGGGGGATAGTGTAGCGGAGACGCTGAGTGCGGGGTGAACAAAAACATAAAAGAGAAGCCACCGGCACGAGACGAAGGGAACGCTCGTTGTGCTCGTGAGTGTGCGCGAGGCAGTTGGAAGCCAGCCACCGAAGATGTCGGACCTCTCTGTGCGGTGATTAAACCAGTTAAAAAGGAAAGCAGAAATTGTAACAATATATATTAGGGTTGTGCGAATATTCGAAATTTCGAATAGTAGTTCCGAATAATACACTATTCGATATTCGCTTCGAGAAGAACTGCATTATTCGCGTTTTTCCGAATGTTCACTGCGGCGAGTTGGCCCCGTTGAGTGCGCTTCTTGCCCAGCACCGGTGCGCCGCGGAGAAGCGCACAAAACGGGGGTAACACGCCGTGGTAAACGCTTGGATAAGTATGAATATCGTAATTGCGTGCTTGGAGGTAAAGCACACATTCAAAGCGGGATGGTGCACCTGTGCCGACTGCATGTGAAAATAAATTAAAACTTTGTGAATGCGTATATCCAGATTACAGTAAAAGGTTTAAAATTAAACTGTTATGCAAGAGGATACTATGTTAGTCAGACATGCCCTTAAAACCTGCGTTCATCATGCACGATTCATTCTTTTTAACTCGAGATTAAAGCAAGAATATTTTATATAGCAAGATTTCTAAATTAACACCATTAGGAATAGTTGGCCACCTTTACGGGATTCATTTTATGTAAAATCCGTCGTTTACTTGCCATCCGAGGACACCAGACCTTCTGAGTTCACAGTTCATAAATATAAATAGACTTAACATAGCTTATAAATGAACACGTGGAACAACCATCACAAGTTTAGCTGTGTTTTCGTCTAAGCATTATGCAATGGTAGTGAAAGGCGTGGGAAAACTATTTGATATTCGAATCGAAAATATTCGGCCAAAACCAATATTCGCTTCGAATTCGCTTCGAGCTCAAAATCCACTATTCGCACAAGACTAATATATATATATATATATATATATATATATATATATATATATATATATATATATATATTACGTATACGTATATATTACGTAGCGTTTATTAACTCTACGTAATATTTTTTTACATTCTTTTAAGAATACGAAAAGGGTGTTCTAGAGAGTTGCCCCACGGCTGCAATCTTTTCGCGATCTTTATAATTATAAAGTAGAGTGCCACTTAAGGGAACATCCTTCAGTTATGTGTATTATGTGTAAAAAGAGTGTAAAAAAAGGTGATGTGGTTCGGTGCGGGGAAGCGATAAGCCACTTCAGACTGTTTTAGCGGGAGTTGTCTTAGCGACACCATTGAAGTATACATGTACCAACAATTTTTTTTTTTTTTTTACTTGTAGATGCATTTTGTAAGTTTCGAGATATTATGATGTGGTTGTTGTTGTTTTTTATTCAAAATATGAACCTGAACAAAGCAACATACTTGTCATTCCTCGGCAACATACTTGCCGAGCAGCTGACAACATCGTGATTCCGGGCTCGCGCGTGCTTCGTTGCGTCTGTATTTGTTATTCCTGTGCATGTGACAACTGAAGGTGGTTGATATTGCTTTCAAAGTGGTTGCCCATGAAAATATACGGCATATCTAAGATTCTGCTTGGACTGCCAGCATCTTACGCTCTAAGAAATGCCTGCGCGTCTACTTACCCGCAAAACACTTGAAGAGACAATCCCTGCGATCAACGAAATCAGCTCAGCGTATGATGAGGCGGAACGTCAGCTGAGACCTCAAAATTAAGTCTGCGCTGTGGCATTAATACAAGCATGACGCTTTGCATTGCGTAATGCCACAGCGCAGATTTCATTTTTTGTTCTAAGCGGATGTTCCTCCTCGTCATTCATTGAGCTGATTTCCTAGATTGCAGAGATTGACTCTTTGAGTATCTTAGACATAAGTAGACACGCACGCATTTCTTAGATTGTATTTCTAGAGTGTTCACGACCATCCCAAAGTTAGGGTGTTGCTGTAGAGAACTTCAGAAGTTAGCACTATAGTACAAAACGATTCACACCCTAAGACGTGTAAAAGTTTCTAGTGCGCAATAAAAACTGTGGGTTGCTATGGCAGTGACCTTGAGCAGGCCATAAACCACTATAGATGGTTCTGGCGAGGTCTTCAGCAGGCCACAGGAATATACATGTAGACGAACAACTATCAAAGGAGTCATACAAGTTACGTGGGTTAGAGAATAGCGACAAATAAAATTAACAACAAAATCTTGGCAAAGAATGGCGTAAAACTGGCGACATTGCCGTCGTCAACCTCGTTCGTAAAATAACGTAATAAAGTGTAACACGCTGCCCTTTACGGCTTCTTGACGAAGCAATAACAATCAGAATGTTCGAGTTAATATATAATGCCCAACCCACTGAGAAAACAAAAGCAACTATTGGATTCTTTATTTGTGCGCCATCCCCTGCATCCTTCGATAACGGCCGTTCTCGTCAGACCCGTGCAATTGTTCGAAACTACTCTCTTTTTATGCTTACCTTAGTGTGTGTACGCCCAGCGCTTATTTCTCGAGCATTTGAGAACGGATAATGGCCCAGTTTTAACAAACGGCCGGCAATTACAAGCACGAAACGATAAACTGAATTAAGGGCTCTAATCGCTTTCTCTATCTCCTCACGTCCAACAAGCAAAAATATTTTTCCCCGGTAGCGGGCAGCGACATGGGGCTATACTGAACTAGCGCAATTATCTGGTTATTCGCGTTTATGAAATTCATCAAGCGAGCTGATAAGTCTGGACGGGAACGCCTTCCGACGTCAGAAACAATTACTCGAGGATCGATAACCGGGGAAGCTAACGAGCTACGGCGGTCCCAAAATTAGCGCGGGTGAGACTTCGTAGATAACGCGCGGAATCTATGATCGACACGAGTGAAGCCTGAGATTTACGAATCAAGTCCTTGCCACACGCGAAGAAAGTCGCGCTACAGTTTAGAGTCTCGGCGAACGACTCCGGTCGCGTATTCTACCGTCTACAGTTACCTTGAGTTACGAGTCATTGTGGTAGTTGTTTTGTAAAACCGGCTTGGATGTTTCATTTTTGGGGTCTATCATTGCTTACCAAAATCACGAAGCTCCACCTATAAAGGGGTCCATGATTTCGGTAAATACCGATATCCTCAAAACTTAAAGGAGCTGTGCAACGATATTCAATTGGAATGTTTTTCTCTCTACACGAGCTTACTGGCACACCTGCGACTCAAGGATACTCACACGCAACGCAATTGGCCAAGAAACTCCTTTGTTGCGGTGTAATTTCAAGGACAAAAGCGATCATTTTCCTTCAATCTCTCCTTTGCAAAATTTGATGACGTAACTCGGGGATCGCAGTACACCCAAGTGACGATATTTAAATGCGGTTCATAGATTGGACCCGAGCATTGCGTGGGCACTCGACTTGGGCTCGTGACAATTGCTAGCTCGAGAAGCATTCGGGTTGTGACCGTGTCCAATCGCTGCAACGACGACAACAGCCGAGCCATAACAATGTCTGGAACTCAGCGCGTGTCCTGCGCTTGGCCAACCCCAGCGCGTGGCTATGATCAACACTGGCGGCATATAATCGGCTCCAGATCACGTGGCCGCTTGTTCTGGCTGCGAGTTGAGGGGGTTAACGCTGCTCGTTTTTCTTTAATTTTTTTCTGGGACTTTTATTGCGTGGGGTGAAAAACGAACGCGTGTTTCATAGGTCATTAACGTTAGGTATTCGTTTTAAGCGGTATTTGTGCACAGTACAAAAATTGTTGCACAGCTCCTTTAACCACCGAACCAGTTTTATTCAACTCGAAGAAAACAAAAACCAAAGAACTCGGAATTGGAGCTGTCTTTTAAGATGAATAACCCGAGCTTTACGAATAGAAATCTTTATCTGCAACCTTAATTTGTATTTATCCGTAACAAAGCTCGCGCTGAACTGTCCACCAAGCTGCTTCTTCGTTTTGGAACAGCACCCACTGTCACGTTTCCCTCTCTTATCCGAGCGTTTTCTCGGTATTAGGGTTATGCACATGTCGCCTGGACGTAGGGGAATGCCATGCCCGTGTCTTCTTTCCCGCAACGTAAGCCACCAATAAACACCGATTTTTGCCCGGCGTCAAAAATAGGCACCGAAAAACACCGAATCTGTGGGGCAAAATACAGCTCGGAAAACCAAACCCGAATTCAAAGAAAAACGATCCCCGAAAATAGGGGACCCTACTACGAACGTATTACAATGGGTCCGGACATTTCATCAAACGTCATTTCATCGAACACAGTTTCGTCGAACACCGTTTCCTCCAACACCGATTCATCCAGCACCGTTTCATCGACGCTGTTTCATCCAACGCCGCCTATATAGTTGAGCATTAAGAATTCTTGTTCTAGGAAACAGTCTTCTTTTAACACCGGAAGGATTCTAGTTTTACAATAATCATTATAGTCTATAAACTTCTCTTTCCAACAAAGGGGGGAGCTAATTATCAGTAACTTTATTTTGTCCGCTAATTCTATTCTTTTTTCTTTTTAATATAGTATCTTATGACTTATGCTGTTAACGTACCAGTAATAAACGGGAACAAAAACTTCAAATAAACGCCACATAATATTTAAAAAAGGGGCAGTGAAGAATAGTAACACTCTTTACTGGTATATCCATTTTCAGAAGTACTTCCCATGCGTGAAGAAATAGGGGTGAAGAAGGAACAAAGTGTATGGTGGAAAATAGCTGCTTATCTCAGGTCTATTTGTGCCTATTTGACAGCTGCGTGAAGACAACTCAGAAGCAAGAGATAAACATTGACAAAGCAACCATAAGTAATGCTCCAAAAATCCGGTGAAGCGAAATTCACTAAATCGGCGTTCGATGAAATGTCCACTTATTCGACGAAACGACCATTCGATGAAACGTCCAGTCCCCGTATTTGACATGGGTAGCAAAATATACGACCCGATATTTACCAGGAATGTTCGACGTCTAGATAAAATTCTCGCAACAAAGAGACCGTAACAATAGCGCATCAACGAAGAGATCAAACAAACCGTGCTTGGATTCACGTCTCAACGAGCAGGTTCCGTAAGACATTACAACATCATTTGCAATGCTCCACGTCGACTCCCACTATCCGGTCCGTTTATTCCACGTAATGAGCTCAATTGACGTAGGACTAAAATTAATTTAAACTGGCTATAATAGTCCCTGACACCTCGTAGGAAGAGGCGAATTATGTTCATGTTCCGTGATTTGTTCTTCTAGGTTCTCATCGGCGAAAGCCGCGACATCATTATCTCCGTAACATTAACAAGATGCATAGAACTTGCCACTTTCTGCGTGTATGATTTTAGTGACTGTGATATTTTTTTTTCTTTTTTTTTTTTTATGAAAGCCTATTGGCGATGGATGCATTCGCTATGCGGGTTCATCCTGCGCAACACAACTGTAGCACGAACGCCGCGTCGTAGCTTTTTTTTTTTTGCATATTTTATTGACGCCGGTGTGTGAAAAACGCTAAATATTAGCACCTAGGTTGCCGACTCGTATCCGAAATAAAAAAATAAAACATTCGCTTGATTTAAATTTATGTAATTTAAATCAAATTCAAGTAACTTTTTTTTACAAAATTAATAAAATTTTCATCTCTACTTTTTTTTTCGTACGTGAGATATTTTTAGATATTAAATACACCTGACCCGCGAGGGGAGAAAACGTGTGAATTTAAATAAAATCATTTTAAATATAATTATGGCTTTAAAACTACATACCATTTACGCCCGTTCGATGTTGAATATAAATTTCCGTCTACATTAAAACTATCGGAAAACCTTTATTTTGTTTTACATGTTTGTGAGGAAACTCATTTGAGCTTTAAAATAGTTCTAAACAATATATATTTACCAATTCATTCAATACATCGAGCTACGAGACCCTCGAGATAAATACTAAAATTTAAAAGCGCCATCGTTTTCGCCTTTTCTTGTCACAAAATACGGTATAAAAACGCCCCACGGAACAGCCGAATAATGTCGAAGCCCGCGATGCCCGTCAGTCATTAACCATAGGGGACTCCAAATAGCACCACAAGTGTTTTCGATGCTTTTTTAAAAATTATTATTATCATTATTCTTGAGCAGTATGACTTAAGTTAGAACAAAAAATATTGGCGTGGTTTAAAACATAACTTATATTACTATTTAAGTCACAAATGAAATCTCGACTTTTCTTTCTATCCTTTTAGCGCCGAGAAGTTTCGGTGGCGCCCTCTGATGGTTTCCGTTCCCGACGTCACGACCGGATTCGCCTCGCCGCGATTGGCAGGATTTACCTCGCCATGAACCGGCGATTGGGCAGGCATCATCAGTGTCCAGGAGGCTATGGTATCGCCAATCGCGAACTTTGACCACACCAACGCTTTTGGTGGCGCACGTCGCTAATACCTTTATCGTACATTCTACAATATAGTCGACTGGTAGCTAAATAAAACGAACAGGGCGTGGTCTATTCTGATTCTCGCTTCCTGATTGGCTGTTCACAGTTGTCATCAACCGATAACGCAATCTGACTGGGTGTGGAGCAATAAGAAGCGATAAGAAAGTGTCCCGCGTTTCCTGAGTTGCCGGTGACTGCAGAAGTTTGATTACAGATTTTCAGCTGCGAGTTGATACAGAAAGAAGGAGAGAGAGAGAGAATAAAGTTAATGATGTGGAAAGTTTGGCTGGTAACATAAAACAAAACAAAAAACGAACAATCTCGTCTGCATTCGTCATTTTTGTATTGACACTGTGAGCCCTTGCAAGGCTATTACAGGAACGGTAATGGGCTATAAAAAGAAAGACATTCATGCACACAAAACAACAACAAAAAGACATTAATGCATACAAACAAATAATAAATAATAACTTTGTGGCATACCGTCAAGCGCTATGCTATTCATGTTTTTCACGAAATCCCAAACTTATGTAAAAAAAATAAGGTTTAATTAGGAAGTTTATTTTAGTCTCTAATGGCCTTTGGAAAGAAACTATACTTAAAGCGATCATTTTAACGGTTGGTTTCTTAATATGCATGCAATGACGGTGTTGCGTACCTTCAACAAAGCCCACGTCTATGCAATTATTCTTGTCGATTTTAACTAAATCACGAAGGATTAGAGAAATGAAATATTTGGTGATGACACTTCGTTCTTAACTCAAGAGCAGGAAGTTTGGCAAGTCTACAAAGTTCAGTGGGTGAATAGGAACGGTTGTATTTGTTAAAATTGAACTTGGATGCAAGCCGTTGGACTTTATTGAGTTTTACTGTACATGGTTCCAAAACTATTTTTGCATATTCGATAACAGGTCTCACCAAAGTTTTATAAGCCAGGTTTTCTTATTTCTGGCGAAGCACTTGGGATATTTCTTCTAACATACCCGAGCGCCTGGTTGACTTTCATTGATACATTTTCGACGTAAGTATTTCACCGTTAATCGCTCGTGAACGTTAATCCTAAATACTTAATTTTCGTCCACACGGGCGAGTTTGGTATCCCCTATGAAATAATCATAACTAAGGATTGATTTTTCTCGTTATTGAAATAAAAACCGATTTGCAAGGGTTTGGAAACATTTGCCATTTGTCGCACCGAAGCTTGATTTTGAGCAGATTATCGTTTACGTTAATTTGACCTTGAACAGTTTCAATGTCGTTGCATAATGCACAATCATCAGTAAACAACTTAATTGGGACTCGTATACCACAGTGCATGTCGCCTATGAACAATAAAAACAAAAGTGGGCCTAGCACACTGACAGGGTTGTAAAATACCTTGTTAAAAGTAACTGAAAATAGGTATCTAGGTACATTTGTTGTACCTGAGGTACAAACATAGGTACTTTCATTTTTCAGTATCTGTATCTTAGGTATATTTTTCATTAACCTGTAACTAAGCGAAGTTACTTTTACAGGTACTTTTCTATTCACTTCCTCAAAATGGTAAAAACTATAGATCTTGAAGTATTAACACACTACCATGTGCCGTGATTAACGTTGAGTTCGCTACGACCTGGGAGGCACTGACCTGATCGACCGACGTTTTAGCGAACGAAGCCCAGCCCATGACGTTTCATCAAAACGACACTTTAGCGAATGGCGGTGTTCATTTGAGCGAACGATGGAATCGCGATGCCGTTCTAGCGACACCACTATATTGAATTGCTGCGGAACTCCGTTTAGGGAAAATAGCGACCTGCTTCCTTCATTTCAAACCGAAATCGACTTCATCGCATGCTTGAAGCTCCTCTCACAGCTATACAAGGGAGGAGATAACTTGAAAGATGTGCGCAGTTTCTGCTGCCTGTATCTTGTCCTGGTGGAGGCTCTCTTCTGCCATAACTACATTAAACAATATAATCGAAAATAAAAATATAATTACAATAGTAAAGCACTTTAACATCGCGTATATAATACACTTTCCACTAAAAAAATTGAACTCAAATTTTGCAGTTATGAAAACTGAAAAAGTTCCGAAAAAAAAAAAGCTTATTTTTCTTCCAACTAACGCAAGAAAAAAAAAAACCGAGGAAGCTTGAAGCCTTTTGCTTGTCGTCGCAAAGGCTAGGCGCATAACCACTCGACTCATGCAATTCTTCATGCGGCCGACGTCTTCTGGGCCCGTCGACGTCAGCACCGATTAATGTGAATGCTGTTTTCCTTATTTCTCGCACTGACACCAATAAAGCACATTTATCGAACTCGTTTTTGTGTGTATGCTTAGTATAAAAAGCTTCACTTCCAATATATTCTGACAAATGTGTGGAAAATAAATAAAGTATCTTTGAAGTAACTGTACCTGTACCTAAGTACATTTTTAAGCGAGTACCTAGGTGCGTACCTAGGTACTTTTTCGTTTGAGTAACAGTAACTGCATCTTAGGTACATCTTTAAAGTAACTTTTACAACCCTGCACGCTACGCTGCGGTACTCCTGAAGCAGCAGAAACGAGCCCAGGCACACAGTTTCCAGACTCCACAAATTGTACTCTAGATGATAGATATGAGCGAAACTAGTTTGCAATCGTTGGGGTCCGAAATAAGGCTTCAACTCTGAATAATAATCTAGGTTGAGACACTTTATTGAAAGCTTTTGCTAAGTCTAAGAATATTATATCCGTTTGACCACGATAATTTATGGTTTGGGAAAGATCATACACTGTTTCAATAAGTCGGGTTGTTGTAAAAAGAGATCTACGGAGTCCGTGTTGATAGTGATGCGAAATATCATGATTGTTAATTAACGTTAAAAGATGTTTTGAAAAAATTTTTTCAAGAAGTTTTGAGCATGCACTAATGAGAGATATAGGCCGATAATTGTCTACAGAAGAAGTCGATACTCCTTTGTATGTATGAATAATTTTAGCAATCTTCCGGCGTTTTGGTACAGCAGCAGTATTTATTCAGGACTGAAAATTTTAGATTAGATACTTAGCTTTTTAAAGCGTACCGCTTTAAAAAAAAAAAAAAGAACCTTTGGGATTTTATTGGGACCGGGACTTGTTTCAATGTCAATATTAAGTGAGAGGTTTAAAACTCCCTTCTCTTGAATTACTAAATCCTTAATTGGAGGATACTCCGAAAAATCTCTCCCTACTGGAAAAGCTGCATTATCTTCAGTAAATACAGATGAAAAGAAAGAATTCAATTCTTCAACTCGCTGTTTACTGTTATCGGGAGTACATTCCTTCTTGGCCCGGGGATTAACATATCACCAAAATTTGGCTGAGGCTTCAGTAACAAATCTTTTAAGAGTGATATTGTCAAATGTTTCCTTTGAATCTTCAACGACCCTTCCTAGTTGGCGACTCAACTTTTGGAGTGTCATCTTTCTATCGTCACATGGTTTAGTCGCGTTCGCTTTCCGACGACGCCTCAGTTTTATTTTGGTATGTATAATTTACCTAGTAATCCAAGGGTTCTTCTTTCTTGTCGTTCTGAAACGTTTAGGCATAAGTAAATTAAGGCAGTGATTTGTGGCATGAGCAAAACTATCCCCCATTACATAGGTAGTACCACTTGATTAACGCAACAATTGGAACACAACAAATGATCACTCAAGGTGATCTAAAATACTAACGTCATCTGCTGCCTCAATATTAAAAACCCTTTTGTGTGAAAGACGATCAAGCTTGTCAGGGCACAAGTTCAACGTCATGACTGTCATTTTGTGATCCGAGATTCCTTCAAAAAGTTCGCATTTCAACGAGGAAGATAGGTTTGAATTTTTTTTTTTTTAATCGGAGACAATTTACTGTAGCTATGAAGTGAAAGGTGCAGAGGCGCGTTCTTGAGAGCGGATGAAAGTCGTGAGCGCGCATTTCTTTCTTTGAAGATGCCGCAGAAGTTCCTCCTCGATAATGCCAGTGTCGCGCTCTCCGCAATCTTTACGTAAAGTCTGATTCACGTGGTACGATTCCACTTGCGATTTCACAGTTGCGATGGCGCGTGCGGGAAAAAGTTTCCCGGGGAAAGCTGCGGTGCCGGGCGTCGCAGCTGCGAATTCGCGAGCAAGTTCGCGCCGTGAGAGTCGGGATTAACACCGGAACCCAGAACGTGACTCCGGCGCTCAGTCGTAATTTAGTCCAAAAATTGACACATACAAACTTTACCCCCCCCCCCCACACACACACACACACACACACCCAATGTCGAGTCGCAAGTGTTCACGTTCCAATAAACTCTATTGAAAGCATCTCCGGTGTTTGTGGAGACTAACATAGAGGACGAAAACAGGACGACACGTGTCGTCCTGTTTTCGTCCTCTATGTTAGTCTCCACAAACACCGTAACTTAACCAGCACGCTCCATTTCCACGAAAGCATCTCCTTAGCCGTGGGAGCAAAATGATGCTAAAGTTGAAGCGTGGGCGAGTTGGTATGACATACTTAAAAGGTTAAAACAGCGCGTGTCCTTTTTTACCCTGTCCGTCGTTTTTTGCGCTGTTTTAACCTTTTGAGCAAAATGAATTTTAGAAAAATGAGAAAGCCTTTTTTTTTACAGGTGCCATAATTGTTATAAGCTGATTTTATTTATGGTAAGATTTTTACTTGATAGTCTATAAAGGTAACATAGCCCACCAATAGACCTTTTGCCGAATTACCCCAGCATGAAAAATAATTCTGGGAACGTAGGTACCCACGCTGAGCGCACTGGCGTCTTCAACTCTAACCGCTCATTCACACTGGAAGCGGATCCGCGTTCGCAAAGCGGTTGCGAACGCGGTTGTATAAAGATCCAGTACGATTGCACGCGCACATGATGTCATCGAGTGCGCGTGCAATTGCACTGGATCTTTATACAACCGCGTTCGCAACCGCTTTGCGAACGCGGATCCGCTTCCAGTGTGAATGAGCGGTTAATGTTCGAAAACAACAACAAAAAAAACTTAAACAAATGGCACTTCGCACGCACGTTCCCCGGACGCTTTATTTTGATTATTTACTTGGAATCTTTTCCTTTGGGGTAGGGGCGAGCACGGACAGCGCGTTTACCTACGTTCCCAACATTCCCGTTGATGCTTGGGTAAATTAACGAAAGGCCTATTACTATTAAAAAGACAAATGAAAAAAAAACCT
This sequence comes from Ixodes scapularis, assembly GCF_016920785.2. Taxonomy (NCBI): domain Eukaryota; kingdom Metazoa; phylum Arthropoda; class Arachnida; order Ixodida; family Ixodidae; genus Ixodes; species Ixodes scapularis. The sequence continues at coordinate 102,409,856 of NW_024609857.1, forward strand.
TGAATATCTGAAATTGTATTTTTTTAGTTTAGGTGCTTTCGTATGACTGCTTCATTATCCCTTGTGCAATTTATAACAAGTTATTTTAGGGTGCAAATGTATTTCGAGTAACCGCTGATGAATACGAGCGGTATCGATATGCATATTTTCAAACTACATATATTACCACGAAAGCTCTGTAAAAAAGTCAAAAATCGATGCGAAACTAGAAACGAATCAGGAATTTATTTTAACCAAGGTTCGCTTCTCAATTAAGGTTATGGTATCGACTTCATAAAAAAAAAAAAGAAGAAAAAAGAAAGACGATTTTATTATAAAGGCTCTGCGGTTTGCCTCTTTATGCCGAACATCCAAGAGCTTAGTATTGTTACGTAGGTTTGGTAATGAAGCTGTCGATAAGCAGCCACTAAATATAACCAACTAAAATATTGAAATAATTAATGAACGGCTTAACTTTTTTCGCAGAAACATGCAGGGTCCAAGCTCTGTGTTCTGTCGTTTTGTTCGAGTAGCCAAACAATTCATTCAGGCTGTGCCCTACTACAGGTATGTAAGAGCCTAAGGTATCTTCAGCTTGACATCGCTGCCCACATTACGCAAGCTCTCAATAACCAGCAAAGTCATGCCCAGCAACCACCTACACTATAGACCCGTTGCTCTCGGGCAGGGGGCGACCATGTCATGCTGGCTGCACCATCCACGGAATGCGACTATGAAAGCAGCGCTGTAACGTCCGATTATGCACTTGTCACGTTCGAATTCAAGCATCTGTCGGCATCTGTAGATGCGCGATAACAGTACACCTAAATACTGAAAATTAAAATAAAAATCAATTATGCAGATCGCAGCCTTGGCGTCCCGTTCCTTCCAGCCTTATTATTTGTATTGCTTTCTTTAGTAGCCTCCCTGAGCGCGAATGTTTCACTTTGCGTGATGGCGAAGCCGAAGCTACTTGCAAATGCATGTTCCCTTGAGCGATGTTCGCACTGCACGAGCCCGCGTGCTTGGCAGGGACACTGAAAGCTCGCAGCTCGCTCTTGTAGCCTTTGATATGCTGGCACATAGAATAAAACGGAGTAATGAAAAAAAAAATGTAGTGGGAATGCATATGACACATGTGCGAAACGCGAGCCTCAAACGTTGTATTTTGCTGGCCTGGAGCACTCCTCCAAACTTGAGAGCTACGGGCCTATAGCCATCTCGTTTGTCAGGTCAGTTTGTGGCGTTTTGAGACGCATTTATGGCGGGATACTTCGTCAACACTTCCATGCGAGCATTCACTTTATCTCAGAACAAAATGTCAACTTAACTGTCTCCAGTCCTTCATACAGGCACTTGTACCGTCGTTCAGTCTAGCTTTAGACACCCTATCTATTCGAGGATTATAGTTCGAATTCTACCCTGTGATCTCTAAACACCGCGTAATCTTCAAAACCGTGACGGAAGAGCGTCTTCCCAAACAAGTAACGGCGCCGCTCCGGCCACACGTCGCGCGGCATCATTCGCGTTGTCACCCGAAAGCTCCTAATGAAGACAGCGTGTTGACCAACTCACCTGTTGGCACCCCGGCAGCCGTGTAATCCCAGCGCAGCCAGTGAACGAGCGACGCCCGACGTAAAACAGTCACTGACCGTAGCGAGCAACGCGCTACCGAGTAGCGCGGGATCCAATCCTGGACGACTCTCGAGGTGTCACTTTTACTCCTAACACCATCCAACAGCACTATTTTGTTTTGGTTTTTCGCAAAAACTCAACTGACAAGTCGCCTGTTCTTGTTGTTCCAGAATTTTCTCTGTCGGGTTTCTTCGCCAAAAAATACAACAACAACAAAAAAATCCGGCGCACAAGGTTTCTGTGTGGCGGGCGGGATGCGGGACAGCGAAGGCTCGTGTTCGCGGTGACGACGAGCTCGACCTGCGGCGGTGGTGACGGAACTCCGGGAGCCGCCGAGCTCGGAAGAGGACCGACGCACCACGAGAGAGAGAGAGAGAGCAGCGAGCTCCTGGGGTTCTCCGATGCGAACGCCACCGCCAGTGGACCGAACGACAGCGCGCAATCGGAACCTCCCGCGCGCGCGCGCGCGCTGCGCGCGCCGTGACTTTGGCGCCGTATTGCGGCGAATACGGCAAGCCTGCTCGCTCGCAGACGATGCTTGCGCGAGCTGGACGTCTTCGTTCAAACTGGATGCCCTACGGAGAGGTTTTTCGTTTACTTGTTTTATACAGTGATTGCTGTTATGGGCACTTCCCACCACTGTAAATGACGTCCGTTGTTGATGTTGTAGTTGTAGTAGTAGTTGTTGTTGTTGTTTTTGGTGATGTTGTGGTAGGCGTTCTAGGACGTCCGTCGTCGATATTGCCAAATCCTCGAAGAAGATCGCCCGCCGCCCGCGGAAATCGAAACTGGGTCCGCTGAGTGCGAAGCGGAGGCGTTACCAACAATACTTGGGTTATGTGTATGTTTATACAGCCTACAACTTGGTCTGCCTCAACGGGCGACGAGTCTCCCAGCTGTAGATGAGCAATTTAGCCGGTGGAGGCGTTACCACTGAGCACCACTGAGCTACGCCACAGCGGTAACATTGCACGTGCTCTCTGGAGAGAAAACAAAAGCCGATAGCAAAATGTCGTTGTAGCACTGACAATACCAAGAGCTCGTGACGGGAGCCGCGCCTTCACGCGCTCCTAAACAAACAAAAATGTTTGTTTGGAACCAAATGGCCAGATGACTATTGTGTTCCGAACACTTGCGTTCACGCATGGTGCGTGAACGCGACGCCGATGTCCAACGAATTCGCCATGACGTGTCGCAGTTATTGCTGCGACTGCACTGTGGACGAGACTGCTCAAATTTTCTTGTCTCCCTCGCCAATGTAGAACTATTCGTTTCGAATCATTCCGTGCAAAAACTGAACTCCACGTATGGAGCGAATATTCGGCGAACAATCGACCAACTTCGCCCGGCGGCGTGTTCGCGTTGCGCGCTGCGAATTAGCCACTGTTCTGACGCCGCGCGCAGAGCAAGCGCCACTGTACGAAATTTGTCGCTTCTTGCGCTCCGTAAAGTACAGCCTAGCAGTAATATTTTTTTTTCTGTTGTTGTTTATGCCCAAAAAAAACTTTTTTTTATATAACGGCGTTATGTAAACGACATGTCTGACATGGTGAACAGAACAGCCCAACTTACAACACCTATGCCCAACTTGTAACACTTACGCCTGTATTGCTAATTGTGTACTGTCCCTAATTTTTGATACGTTCTGATTGTGAACAGAAAATCAGGGCACAAATTAGCTTGTGCACCTTAGACATACCACGACCCCGACACGGCAGGAAGCAAAAGGTGACAAACACACAAAAAGTATGTCTGTGTGTGTGCGCGTGCGAGCGTGCGTGTGTGCGTGTGCGTGTGTGCGTGTGTGTGCGTGTGTGTGTGTGTGTCGTCTTTTGCTTCCTGTAGCCTCAGGGTTATGTCTGCTATTGTGTTTTCATTTCGTATTATTTCTTTATGCACACCAAAAGTTCCCCTCACCTTCTGTTAATTAAACCGAGACTGTAGCCCCATAAAACTGTCCAAAAACAAGATTTGTTTTTTACCAGTGGTTGTTGCGAGGTTTAGTGCAAGCTGTCTTGATTTGACTTAATTCGATTTAATTTGAGACAACACGCAGCATGCATTGCTGTACAGAATCACAAGCAGCCCAATGCATTTAGTTGCTTTTGGTGTAGTCATCGGAGCATGTAGCCAGTTTTATTATTGGCCATTATCTGGACGCTTGTATAATGGCACAAAGCTTTCTGTGGTATTTAAGACGTGAAGATGGGCGCGTCTTCGCTTTGATGGGCGCTCAAGATGTGCAAGCGCACGTTCGCCCATAGCCGTGACTGCATAGCCACAGAAATTCGTCCGCGAGTATATCATCCTTTCTAATTTATGTATTGGTTTTATCTCACAAATACAGCAAAACTTTCCATCTAGTTATACGCAGACCGGAAAAGTTCCAAGGCTACCTAATAGATGGTGCTAGCGTGACAGTGTGTTCTTTCGTCGCAAGCTCCAGGGAATAAGTAAGTAGCTTAGAATTACTGATAGAGTCCTGAAGCCACTTTCTCTTATCCAGAACTCGGATGCTATCTGAGGATCCTCCTAATGATGGCTGCTCAAGATATCTGGACGTAGGCGAAACATACAACTGAAATTTTATTCTGTTGTGCATGTCCATTTCAATCGTGACTTAAATCACGGTTTAAATAATCATAATTTTCCGAGTATGATTTATATATTTACTGAAAAAGAACCTCAACAACCAGTCTTAATAATTCGATTATTTGTATGAATTTATATTTTTTAGTTCAACCAAAAATCGATAGGCAAGAGACGTTGAAGACAGAAAAAGTGGCCCTCGTCCGAGACAGACAAATTGACGTTGAGATTTTTCTTTCCGGTATTCACTTCCATCGTCAGCTACGCGTTGTTTATTTATCAGCCAAGCGACGTACACGCGTGCGGAAACATACGCATAAACACACACAAACAATACAACGCACACGCACAGCCGTTAGGGGCACAGTCGAGCACACGCACGCACTCGTGCGTGCACACGCAAACACCTGCATAATTCACGCACACGCACACACATTCAGCACTATATGTCTATGGTTTGCCTCAGAAAACCTCGCATCCATCCGCCTTGCCTCACTTGTCCTAGAGAAACCACAATCTGCCCTTTGCGCTCAGTACATTTTACCGCTGACAAATGACTCCTCTGTTTAACGCGAAAAAAGGTCGTATCGCAGACGAGACAACACTCAAATTTAAAGGCTCAACTTCTTGTTTTCGCATGTGCCTATTTTTTTTTTTTCTTCTCCTTTGATCTCTTTGCACTTCCGGTCTGTCCTAGTGATAGTTCAGATATTATCCAGAAAGCACACTTTAAGAAAACAGCAACAAATCAAGCTTCAACTTTAAACTATTTTCATTTATATTCTTTTTTTCTTTCCTCTTTGATTGCACCTGTTGCTCATTGTATAGCTGTCGAGTGCGCGAAATAAAGAACGAGCAAAGAGCTGACGAAGAGGCGTAACTTCCTTAACCTGGATTCAAGTCCCTATTGGCCCGCCAGTTGCCAGCACCAACAAGCGCACTCAAAGGCGTAAGATATTGGCACTGAGAGCTAAGCAAACACCGAGCACTTTATAGAACATAGAACGTAGCTTTATTTTCATAAGTAACAATGCCAAAAGTACATGTAATGAGCCGGTATAAGCCTCAAGGGCTTTCGTACCTAGCTCGGCAGGTGGCGAAGTCACAGTACATAATTCAAAATTGGCTATGACTATTTACCGTCTAAAACATGGTTCAGGAAAACTCGGACCTTTTGACGAGGGTTATATTCAAAAAGAAAATAAACAGAAATAAATTGGATACATGCGACACAATGAAGTCAAAAAATGTCAACTCATTGTTCTAAGTTTCGCAGTGCTTTTTTTTAACTTGAATCGGAATTTTTCGTGACCAATAACAACGAGACATTTGCCCATAACAACACCAAAAAACAAAGATCACACACTAAGAAGTCTCAATTTAGTAAACTACTCTCCGCATTCCTCAAATATCACTGACTCTGCGCCGAGAAACTGAAGGAGAGGAGAAGACGTGAGTTCACTCCAATGATGTTCACTTAACTTGCTTCGTGTGACTCGCTCTTCGGCGTTCTTAACAACCGATGCCCTCGCTTAGGGAGTTTTAGGGAACCGTTTTTGCACATCGTACCGTATCCGATGTGCAAAAACCATTCCCTAAAACTCTCTGGTCTCATTCTCTACGGAACGATAATATAAGACGCTCGGTGCTTCCCTAGTCCGGGTATTCTGAAAGCAGGCTTGTGCTTTAATGATAAAAAAAAAAAAAAAAATAAGATCGAACTCGTCCCCTCTGTTTTGTCCGGAAAGAAAATGTGTCAAACGGCCAGAAGCGCGTAAAAAATCGGAACGTTCTGCAATGTTGTTGTTGCTTCGTATATACGTGTGGAAGACCGATAGGGCTATATACGGAAGCGCGTTTGTTCTAACTGTTTATGGCACGGCCTTTTTTGCTCAAAATCGCCCTCCTGTTGTTTTTTTTCTTGTTTTTTTTTTTCTTATTTGGCCAAAAAGAGGTTGACAGAGCGTGTACTTTCGGCACCATCGACGCTAGAATCATCCACGGCCACTCTCCGGTGCACTGAGCACAACAGCAGCCCACCACACGGCCAGCAGCAATGGCTCAAGGCGCCGGCATCGCGGACGAATAAGCGCAGACGCACACAATCTCCTCCGACAACAGCAGACAACAAACAAAAAACGCAAATCATCCCTCCCCTTTCCCCCCCTCCCCCCTCCCCCTTTCCCCACACACCCCCAAAAAAAACAAGTCTTAAAAAAAAAAAAAAAAAAACTAGTCACCGAGGGGATGGTGGAGATACGTTGTTCTACAAACAAACTACACTCCACTTTTCGACCGACAGAAAGCGAAATGTTTCCTCCTGTTCCTTTCTTCTCGGTCGGGCATTTCGGTAAAAAGAGGTGGTTCAAAAAGACAACGATTCTCTCGACGCCACTTGTCCCGCTTGGTTACGGTGCAACGCGCTTCCTTGGCGCCTCCCTTCTGCGTCTCTATATGCCGGCGTGCGACGACCGATCTGTGTGCGCTTTGTCGCTTTTTATCTCTCTGCTCGTCGCTTACATAGGATGATTTAGAGAAATTATGCATGCGTGGCAGGTTTTCCACTCATTCTTTTTGTCCCGCGTTTTTCTCTTTCTTTTTTTTTTTTTTTTTTCTTGAAAGGATGTGCGCAGGAGCGTGCGTACGAGAGTTCATGGTGCGAGCGAACAGCTCGCACGTTTACGTTTGTAAATAAGAGCTTCCAAGTGTTCGGGAGAACCGCCGGTATTCTACACGCAAGGCGAGAAATGGCCGTGGGACTCGAGGGAGGCCCTTTCATGAGTGTCTGGTGCTAGGTTCACGGAGAAATTCGGCGGCATGTGGATGGATGCTCGTCAATAAGAGTAAATACACGCGTGAGTTCTGCTCACACTTTATGCGCTCAGAACATCGAACGATGACCTATACTTACGTCATAGTAGGCAATGAAGAAGGTAAGGGGTCTGTACGACGAGCGCACTGTAACGCAAGGAGGAGCACGCAAAATCAAAGGGCAACATAGAGAACGCTTAGGGCCGGTTTGCTGATCTTGCGGCCGCGGCTGCGGCTGCGGCCAAGAGGGATTTTTCTGTCACGTGACCAGCTCCATGGGGACAAGGAAGTACCTAGCGTCCCTGCCTAATGGCGGAGAAATCCGTCTCGCTTAAGCACAAAAGCCTAATTTCGCTCGCAGAAACTGACTGCGGGGACTTTCAACTGGAGTCCATTTGACCGCCCCCTTATACTGTAGGAGTGGCAGATAAAGTTACGGCCAGGAAGGGTGAAAATGAGCCAAAATAAGGAAAAAAACACTCGACATGAAGGCGGTGGCAGAATATTTATATACCTCCGCCATCGCCGGCGTCTCGCGCCTTCTGCTGTGGTCAAGAGGTTAGAGCGCCGGTACTTGCCGTCGCGGCGTCAAAGTCCCGGGTTCAAATCGCGTCAGTAACTCTTTTTTTTTTCTATTTGACTGCACTCCCACTAAGAATGTAGACAAGGCCATATGAGCTCTATAAAATCATTGGGCGAGTAGTTCTGACTCACCAGTTCGTCGTTCATGACCTCGGAAGAGCGCATACATGTCTCTGGCTTCCTTTACCAACTTCCGCCACGCCTCCTACATCTGCCGTACACTCCATGGAAAGTTGACCATATCTTCCCAAGCCCGTCTCTTCGTTCGCCAGGTAACTGTGCTGCTGAATTTCTCTAGAATTTGTTGTTTCCGTTTTCCAACTGCTCTAATTAATTCCATTTGTTGATCCAAAGTCATTTTAGATGTTTCCGATAGTGAGAGGGTTTGCGATGTCGACGCCTGATTCATTTTTGCATTCGGTTGCGATCGTCTGCTATCCTAACTAAAATTCAACAAGTAATGTGCTAATATTCCAAAATGATTGCCACAACAAAATGTAAAGGGTAAAAATATACCTTTTATCACATTCCATGCAAATAAAATTATGATCTCTTTTATTTCGGTTTTACTACTTTCTCAGACGTTTGACTTGCTGCCTTGCCTGTAGGATTTCGCTCAATCAGTGCATCCACAGCGGCTTGTCTTTTTTTCGTTTTGCTTATTTTGTGAAAGTCTTTTTTTTTTTTTTTTAATTGTCACAACTGCAGTTTCTTTTTTTTTTATTACTAAACGGGCGTCTCCTGTTATATAAAGGAGTCGTAGCAAGAGCGTTGTATATTTAAGACACATAAAATTGTAGTTGCTGGGGAAAGGATGCTTGTTTCGGCTCCGTTTGTGTGAAAGGCATACCGATGCTGTTACCTTGGTTTCCTTTTAATGAACATTATAAAATGATTGTAATAGCGCGTTAACTTGCCTCAATCTTTTTTTTTTTTTTTTTCTTACCGATGTTTTGATTGAACAGGTGAGACTAACAGTAAACACCGTGTAAGGCGCAGTAGTGCAAGTGGACTATTCCTAAAAAGGATCACAGTTAAAAAGTAAGACACGCGCAAAATAAAAAAAAAAAAAGTTCCCAGCGCCATTTGAACTTGAAACTTTCACGCCGTGATGACAAGTACCGACGCTCTAACCTCTCGCCCACAATAGAATTTTTTTTCTTTATTGCATGGTAGTCAGCAACATTTATGTCATTCTAACAGCGCTGTACAGCCCTTTTGCACAGCGTATTAAAAATCACGCATTTCGAGGAGTGATTTTAAAATACTAGTCCATTCCGGTTCAGGTTCACAGTTCAAAAACACACTCTGTACTTGTTTTACAAGGTTGAAGAAATATATCCGCACTTCTTTTGCGTCAAGGTCAGCATGTCGAACAGCCATACGTGATCTCCAAATGCTGCACAAAGCTAACAACATAATCATGTCATAAGGAACTTCATTATCATTATCCACAGTAAGGAAACGTATCCCTGTTGGGGTTACAGGTAGTTCTTTCTTTAAAGTGCGTTGGAGGACATCCCAGAAAAATACCGCGTCCCAACAAAAAATAAACACATGTTCAATAGTCTCAGGTTTTTTACATAGAAGGCAATTTACCGACCATGGTATATAAATCCCTCTTTCTTCAAGCCAAACCTTAACTGGCAAGGTATTCGTGTGTAATTTATAAAATAAAGTCTTAACAGCCGCGGGAACACACATCCTTTTTACACGTCTAAGCACTTCATGACCACGTTGGGACACACCTCGATACAAGGGCCTGGGGAAGACACTCAACACTAAATCACGATAGAGCGCTTTTTTACTGACATCACAAAGGTAATTCAAAGAAAAACGTGCTGTCAAAAATCCCATCGTGTCAACAACCTCTAGAGCCCACAGTAGAAAGCGCGAGACGTCGCCGCTGGCGGAGGTATATAAATATTCTGCCATCGCTTTCATCTCGAGTGTTGTTTTTTTCTTTATTTCGGCTCATTTTTACCTTTCCTGGCCGTAACTTTATCTGCCTCTCCTACAGTATAAGGGGGTGGTCAATGGACCTCTTGGCGAATATGTGCTGCCACCTAGACACGCGACTGGGTTCGAGGCTAAGTGGCGAGAAAACAACGCGCGCACAAAGTCTCTCCCACCCGTTTCACACCCAAAACGTCAGCTACATCCTATTCACCTATACACCTTTTCCGTCTAACCTCGACACAGCGCGTAACGTGCGTAGCCTCGACTCGGCGACTCGGCGCACAGCGGGAATAGTTCTTCCGGTTCTAACACTTCCGGTATGCGGGAGCAGGCCTAGCCGGCTGGCAAGTTGCTGAAGTGGTGCGCGTTAAATGGGTTTTGAAGCCCTTGACAGCGAAGTGAGTTGTAATAACGTGGGTGAATACGTCGATGTATCATGTCCGCGCATATTTGGTCATCGGGCTGCCACTGTGCAGTCGTGGGCTGCAGCAGCAATTTCCGAAAAAGGAAGATAGCGCGCGACAAATTGTGCACCGAACACAAGAAGTCGCAAAGCGAATGCGGCTGTAACGTATACATTTTGCATCGCTTCCCCGCTGATATCAGCGGGGAAGCTATGCAATATCAGCACATAAAAAAAGCAAAAAGGCAGTATAGAAACGGACATCTACAAGTGCAGTAACAGGCCTCGATAAGACAAATGCAGAACGAATTTTGCAGCTTGTGGTGCAAATGTAAGACCCTGGGTGTAATGATTGTTATTGTCTACTCATGTTTTGCTTTTCATTCCGTTCATTCCTACGAGGATGTGCACTATAATTTTGTGTGTTGCTCGGTAGCGACGCCCGTTAAAGTACGTTAATGGAAACAATACAAAAAGAGGGCGCAAAATCGTCGTCGTCGTCCTCCCCCCCCCCCCTTTCACCCTCATCTCTTGAGTAGTTCCGAAGCATCTGGGCGTCATACAGAGTAGAGATGTCCCGGTACTAGCGATCGTACCTCGACGGTGCACCATAACAATAAACCGTTCGGCCCGCGTCGCCAACTCCCATTGTGAGTATTTCTACGATTAAACGATGATACTTCTATGCCCAGGGTCGCCCTCGCTCGCGCATAGAAACCCTCCGTTAGTAATTCGCAGAAGGCAGTCATTCTTCACAAACAACAACACGCGAAGAGTAAACACTGGTAAACGTCCTCAGGAAAAGTGAACATGCCTCCGATTTCGATTACCGGCGACGCTGGCGACGAACCTCTCGGTGCTGTTGGCGCAACAACGGGCGCCATGAGGGCGAATAAACACGCCAGAACACAAGAGTAATTCACGCTTTCAATAACAAACAAATTAAGAACTCACTAAAGGGAAAACAATGAAGATACGATGCACGGGGTCAATGGGGACAACGCGGGAGCTAGGAACAACGCTGCTCTCCGCATACCAAAACGGGCGCACAACAACCGTACGCCAGACGCCAGACGGCGCGGCTGTCGCTGCAACGCGCAAGATGGCGACGACTACGCGGAAACGGTGTATTGACGCGCTGTGACCTAGATACGGCTCCCCCAAACTCGCCTTTGTCCCCATCGTGCGTAATCTTCCGCCCCGAAGTGGACACAACGAAACCGTTTTCCCTCTCTGCTCGGCCAGAAGGAAGAGAGAGAAGGTACTGGAACCATTTACTCTCGAACCGATGTTACTACAAAAGGTCCATTGGACTCCAGTTGGAAGTCCCAGCAGTCAGTTTCTGCGAGCGAAATTAGATTTTGTGCTTGAAGCGATACGGATTTCTCCGCCATTAGGCAGGGACGCTAGGTACTTCCTAGTCCCCATAGAGCTGGTCACGTGAAAGAAAAATTTCTCTTGGCCGCAGCCGCAGCCGCGGCCGCAAGATCAGCAAACCGGCCCAGGGGACGCGCGATGACGGAGCAGCCAAGGGCGCGCGGTCATTGGTTGAGGCACAGCCTCCTCTCTACTGACAAAGCCTGGCAGTTCGACGAAAGAGCCATAAAGTGCCCTGTCGCAGATTTGGAGTGCGAGGGTCTGGTAGCACAGAGCATCAAAGAGCCGATTCTGGGGGAACCTCGACGTCAGCGCACAGCTTTTCCAGCAACGAGGACCCGAAACACACTTTCGAGTCTTCGCATTTCGCCGCAGTATCTCGCAGCAGCGGCGAGACTCTGCGTTTCGGCGTCTCGCCGCAGCGGGGCGCCAGTCACGTGGCTCTCGCCACATCCGTTGTCTGCCGCTCCACCTTTTTCATTTCGGCGGCAGCTTCTCGTGGCGATCTGTCAAGCTTTGTCAGTATATAGGAGGCTATGGGTGAGGTCCCAGGGAAACAAAAGCACGCGAGCGCGTTTGGAAGTAAACAAACGCGCGAGGTGCGCAAGGAGCAGACTAACTTGCACGCTGTAGTCAGCGACAACTTAAAAAACGCAGGGTGCTTTTTATTAAAGGGGCACTCAAGTGGATTCCAAGATTGTCTATTGATTGTCATGACTCAATCTACGGGCTCTAAGCATCATAAAAAACCGAAATCACATTTAAGGGTGGCCGATTTCCCTATTTTCTGCACCGTGGCGCAGAACACCAGGGGGCGCCACCAGACGGGAAGGCAGCAGGGGAGGGCACGCGGCAGTCAATTACGAGTGACGGCGTCCCGGAGGACTGATTTTTCGAAGGCGCGCGTATTCGAAAATTCAATCCGCCGGGAAGCCGCCACCCGTGATTGGCTGTCGCGGGCCCTCCCCTGCTACCTTCCCGTCTGGTGGCACCCACTACTGTTCTGCGCCACGGCGCAGAAAGGGGGGCGTGGCACGATCTTTGATTGTATTTTTCATAGGGAAATCGGCCGCCCTTGAATGTAATTTAGGGGTGTTTTTGATGATGCTTACAGCCCGTAGATTGAGTTATGACGCTAAATAGACAATCTCGGCCTTTAAGGCTGAACCGCATGTAAGCAATTTAGCGAGCGACGAGACGAGCGACGGCGACAGCGACGAAAGTCAGCGGGACAAAGCGGCGTGGTGTATCTTGGTCAAGCAAGCGGCACTAGAAGGCATACGCTACAGTGCGAGTCAACGGAGCGAGCGCGGGCGGCCAAATCACAGCGCACTCGGCTCTCGCGTCGCGATTGTTGATTCAGAGCTCTGCCTATCCCTATGACATGTACGCGGGTGTTCATAAACGGCTCATCTTGACTGCACGCGGGTCAAATTGAACCAAAATGAACAGGTAACAGCGCAATAGGAGTCGGTAGCAACGGTAGTACTCACCAGGAGAACGACACGCGAAGCGGCATGTTGTCCGTCGGCACTCCCATCGAAAAAGGCAAAATAAAGACACAAATACTATATATATACACAAAATATCGCGCGCAGAAGAAAATATAAACACTTAGAGGCAAAAAAAAGTACGCTTGAACAGATAAAAATCGGTAATGGAGTCGAAAAACAGAGGATTAGGAGGAGGCAAGCGACAAGGCAATGCGGTCTCAAGGCAGAGCGGCCAGGCGACGGACAGTCTCCCCCAGAATTCTTCGCCCGCGGGCCGGGGCGCTTGGAAAAATAGCAAACCGTCTATTAAAGTCACGCATGACTGCGGGTGCAAACCATTGTTTGCTTCTTCCACTGTTCTCGCTTGGCACAAAGATGAGACTGTTAGAGATATAATGGGGGCGTACGGCCATCAACAGTTCCGGCACGTGTTGTACACGTGTTTCTTCTGGCACGCCCGAGGACCACCCGAAAAGGAGGTTAACCTTTCTAATTTGTGCTGAGCTTTGAAAACTATAAATTTACACCGAACCTCTCTGCCACTGATATAAAGTTATGAGGGATTCCAAGGTAGTAAAGCACATACACAACATTCTTTACAACCGGTTTTTCCACAGGAGCCGGATTAAACGTTCTTAACACCTTGAGCACAACTCTAACAATCACATCCTGGTGTAATTGTTAGAATGATAGCGAACGAAAATGGAGCTTGGCAGAAGGTGTTCTAGGTTTTTATCCAGAAATTCCTGACAGGAGTGGAGCAACAGTCCATTGTCACTCAAAAACTCTGAACAATTGATTGAAATATTGAATCCGCATCATGGGAGAAGGTGTGTTGTGACAGCTGTAGACATCAAGGACTTATGTTACTCTATGGATAAGTCGGAACTGTTAATAAGGGTCAGGAGGTGGTGTGATGATAATCTAGTGAAGTTGCAGTCTGCCTCTGAGATTGATGTAGATAGTTTTATGAGCATTCTGGAGTTTTATTTAGAGTCCAATGCCGTAGACTTTGATGGTTCTCTTTTTATTCAAAAAGAGGGAGTGTGTATCGGGTCGTGAATTACTCCAGTGTTGTCCGAGATTTTTTAAAACGAGATTGATGTTCACGTTGACACGGTTGTGCGGTCCTTGTCGATTGGACCGCACAACCCTGCGGTCGCGACAGTCGAATTAAGAACTTATAGACCTCATGTTGCGCACGGAAAAGGGCCTCCCTTAGCGAAAACTAATACGTTTGAAATATACCACATTCTAATTTGAGTGTATTTGAAATACAATTCATAATTGTAAGTACACGAAAAATATACCGAAAATATAAACTTCTTTTTTTGTTACCTAGTACTAAAATATACTTCTAAAAATCATTTTAAAATACCTTTACTTAAACTACATTTGAAGTTCCCTTCATGCGTTTTGAGATATGTAAATACTAAATTAATAAGCACAAAATACCTTTCACATATATTTCTTGAAATATTTATTTAATTCATCCAAAATATACTCCAACTCTAAAAAAATGGAGCAATCAAGAATACGTGCAGAATACTCTTAAAATACCTGAAAATCGTAAATACTGTTGTGTTATACTCTAAGTACCTTTTGACTGCAATACTTTGGTAGTTTGACTTAAACTACCAAAATATTTAAAAGCTCCCCTTCTGAAGCTCACCTCAAGCAGATATGGAGTACACTGAAGCGCCTAAATACATTTGATTAGTTTGGCAATTGAATTGCGCAGCATCGCACTGATAAATCAGCCCAGTTTATGTTATTGTTTCCTTTTTTCTATCAAGAACACACCTGATCAGTTCCTTGCACACCAATAACAAACGGGGTTCGGGAACTACAACCACAACATTTGCTGATGCTGGAAAGCTTCAGCAGGTGCTGTGAACGATACGTTTGGCGTGGTTTTGTTAGCACAATGTTAGTTCACTGAACGTGTATACTCACCATTGTACGTGATGTGAATAGTGACTTTAATACAGTGACATTAACTACCATATTAAATAGTCAACTACTAAAAAGGAAAGGCAAAACAACTACTGTAAAATATTTATTTTTCGCGGGCTCGATATTTCGCGATTTAGGTCAAAGTTGGAGCTTTGGAATAATTCGCAAATTCTAATTTTCGCGACGCGCTGGGATCGCAATATAGATTTTAATATTTTTACATTTTGCCGGAATTGTTCACGGACATATTTTTCGGAATTGTAGGCGATTCGCCAACTTTGCGAGAATTAGGTCCTCACGAAAATAAAGACGTTTACAGTATTTTAAAGTAAAGAAACTGCCTTGATTCGCTTCGCCCTGAGTGGTGCTACGCAGAGAAGCAATAACATGTATTTTATGACCCGTTTGAGTGGATATTGTTTTAGGGACTGTGAAGAATTGTTATTAGTTGTACCAATGCCTTTTAGTAAGAGATATCGTCCACGAACTTCAAAACACTGTTTCCCTCTTGACAGACTCCCGAGGAGAAGATCGAATACTTGTAACCTTAATAAGCGCAGAGGTGCTCACCGAAACAATTATTACCTTCAATATGTAGGCTATATAAGGCTCTAGAGCAGTCAACGGGACTGTGAATGAGCTCTTCAGTGCGTCATGGTGTTTGTGTTTGTGTTCGTTTCTAATGTGGCTTTGTGAGATGTATATATTAGTGCCTTCAAATACCACAGGGACACCATTTGCTGACAAAATCGAAAATAAAAAAAAATTGTGTAACCGGTTTTTAATCCACAAATGGCATCTTGAGTGTGGAGGAATAATATTTTTGGTATATCTAAAATATTTTTTGATTCATATTTATCATGTATTTTGAATACATTACGCGCGTATTTCGAATGCGGCCAAAATAATACAGAATAAGTACAAAATGAATATTCGTACTAAATATATTTCAACTTCGTTTGAAGTACGGCCTCTTTTTGCTAAGGGCTGTGCTGGAGGTACGGCAAGGACTCAGCAATGCCTCTGTTGGCAACAGACAGCTGTCACTTGAAAATAGTTAAGAGTGATGTAAGTGCGTCTGCGATGGATAACGCCTGTAAAAAATCCCGTATGCTGTGGGTTGGAGAGGCCGTTGAGTTGCAAAAGATGCTTCGTTTGGAAGCGGACCATCACGTAGAGTTGTGCTCAAGGTGCTGAAGGTTTAATCCGGCTCCAGTGGAAAAACCGGTTGTGAAGAATGTTGTGTGTGTGCCTTACTACCATGGAACCTCTGATAACTTTATATTAATGGCAAAGAGGTTCGGTGTAAATTTAGTTTTTAAAGTCCAGCACAAATTAGAAAGGTTAACCCCCTTTCTGATGGTCCTCAGGGGTGCCAGAATAAAACGTAAGAACCGAGATGTAACTTTTTACGCTGAACTGGTGTACAAGACCCTCTCATTTCGCCGAAACTCGTTTCGTAAAATTACGTCTCGTGGACAACGTTTCATGGGCACACGTTTCACGGACACACGTTTTGTCGACACGATCGTTTTATCGAAACTCATTAAGCGAATTGCACGCTGTAGGGACCCTCGTTACCCGTGTATCATAATATAGTAAGCGTTGTGATGGAGTTGCTTGTTATTGCATGTGGCTGGTCAGTCATCAAGCAAGCTCGTCACGGTGGCTGGTTGGTGTGACCATGAATCATTTGGATCTGCCTGAGCGTCCGGCTTTCAGTGACCTACACTCTAAATGAAAGGGTGTATTGTTACACCCTTTGTTTCCTATAATGCGCCCCAAAACTTGAGTTCGACGTACAGCGCACTGACGTCGATCTGACGTTACTAACTTTCACGACCTTATTGAAAATTCTCATTTGTATGAGAAATTTCTGTGTCCAATAAATACACATGAATCATACAAGAAATGTAAGAAAATATAAGAACCGTATAAGAACCATATAAGAGCTATATAAGAGCTATATAACATATATCAGAACATACAAGCACCATATGAGAAACTAGTGGGAAGTTTCTTATAAGTTTCTTATAGGGTTCTTATATACCTTATATAATTCTTATATAGTTCTCATACAATTCTTATATGGCTCTTATATGTTCTTATATATCTTGTATGATTCATATGTGTTTATTGGACACAAGAAATTTCTTATACAAATTATTTTTTTTGCTAGGGGAGAGGCTTGATAGCCGTGTGGTACAACTTATTCAAATAGCTAATGTACGTGTTACTAACTACAAAAAAAAATGAAAGCCGTTTACAACTCCCTGTAACGCCGAATTAGAGCGCAGCTCTTGAGGAGGAGGAGGGAAGGGCACTGGGGGGGGGGGGGTTAAACTAACCAGGGGGGGGGTCACGTTACCTTGGGGGTCACGTGACCCCCAATGCCGATGATGTCATCAGTGACGATGACGATGCGGGTACCGATGACGTCATTAGTGACGTCACTGATGACTTCACCAGTGATGATGACGATGACGATGCGAATGTCGGTGACGTCATCAGTGACGTCGCTGATGACGTCATCAGTGATGATGACGATGACGATGCGGATGCCGGTGACGACATCAGTGACGTCACTGATGACGTCATCAGTGATGATGACGATGACAATGCGGATGTCGGTGACGTCATCAGTGATGATGACGATGACGATGTGGATGCCGGTGACGTCATCAGTGATGATGACGATGACGATGTGGATGCCGGTGACGTCATCAGTGATGATGACGATGACGATGTGGATGCCGGTGACGTCATCAGTGATGATGACGATGACGATGCGGATGCCGGTGACGTCATCAGTGATGATGACGATGACGATGTGGATGCCGGTGACGTCATCAGTGATGATGACGATGTGGATGCCGGTGACGTCATCAGTGATGATGACGATGACGATGCGGATGCCGGTGACGTCATCAGTGATGACGATGACGATGTGGATGCCGGTGACGTCATCAGTGATGATGACGATGACGATGTGGATGCCGGTGACGTCATCAGTGATGATGACGATGACGATGTGGATGCCGGTGACGTCATCAGTGACGATGACGTCATCGGGGGGTCACGCGACATCGGCGGGGGTCACGTGACCTCGAGGAGGGGGCCACGTGACTTCGGGGGGTCACGTGACCCCCCACGAGGTCACGTGACCTTGGTGGGGGGCTCGCGCGGTGCATTATGGGACATTTCCCATGATGCACCGCGCGGTTACGCCGACGGCGACGGCGACGGCGACGGCGACGGCGACGGCGACGCCGACGGCGACGCCGCTCAAGCCGGAAACGGGCCCCTAAGAGCTGCGCTCTAAAAATTATATCGTCGTTTTCTTGGCCCTACTGCAAAACCCCAGTGTTTTCCTTCTGTGGTTTTAGAGCGCAGCTCTTAGGGGCCCGTTCCCGGCTTGAGCGGCGTCGGCGTCGCCGTCGGCGTAACCAAGGTCATCCCAAGGTCACGTGGCCCCCAAGGTCATCCCAAGGTCACGTGACCCCCAAGGTCACGTGACACTCAGGTCACGTGACCCGCCCCCCGAAGTCACGTGACACCCCCAGGTCACGTGACCACCCCCAGGGTCACGTGACCCCCGCCGAGAACACGTGACCTCCCGATGACGTCATCGTCACTGATGACGTCATCGGATCCGCATCGTCATCGTAATCATCACTGATGACGTCATCCGTGACGTCACTGATGACGTCATCAGTGATGATTACGATGACGATGCGGATCCGATGACGTCATCAGTGACGATGACGTCATCGGGAAGGTCACGTGACCTCGGCGGGGGTCACGTGACCCTGGGGGTGGTCACGTGACCTGGGGGTGTCACGTGACTTCAAGGGGGCATCCGCATCGTCATCGTCATCATCACAGATGACGTCATCAGTGACGTCACTGATGACGTCACCAACATCCGCATCGTCATCGTCATCATCGCTGATGACGTCATCGGAGTCCGCATCGTCATCGTCACTGATGACATCATCGGCATCGTCACGTGACCCCCCAAGGTCACGTGACCCCCTCAGGTCACTTCACCCCCCAGTACTTTTCCCTCCTCCTCCTCAAGAGCTGCGCTCTAATTCGGTGTTACAGGGAGTTGTAAACGGCTTTCACTTTTTTGATACGTACTTTAGTTATTTCATAAGTAATATCGCACCGTTATCAAGCCCCTCGTAAATTTGGGGCCGTCTGTTTGGTCGGAGTACGCTGTACGTCGAATTGAAGTTTTGGGGTGCATTATATCAGACAAAAGGGTGTATGGTGATACCTTTTTTTTTTTTTAAGTGTGAAGTGGAGTGTTTCTTTTTCGGTGGTGAGTGTCTTGACGTATATATAAGAGCGTTCGTTGTTCAAATAAACGATACCCGTTTTCTCAAGAAAAAAAAGAAAGTTTTGAGCATTGTTGGTATATGTGATGCGAAGTCTTACGAGATTTGGTTGTCGGAGAAAAAAGCGATGACTTTTGCGCTGGAACGCGTGTACGTCTTGATAATATATAAACTAAAATTCACCCTACATATATCAATTTTCCAGATAAAGGTGGAAATTAGTAATAGTTCGCGAGGAGTCGGACTTTTTTTTACTATGTTCCTTGACGTGAAAACGGGTATAGAACCTAGGTTTGAGATTTATTGTCTTGTCCGTTATTTTTATCGCTCCGTGTCTCCAGTTACTATGGAAGTTCTTCACCAGCTCGCCTGTGTTTTTTTGTTGTTGTTTTTTTTTGTTATACTAGGGGTGTGCGAATATTCGCCACTTTCGAATAACGCATCGAATAATAAATTTCAAAAGTTTCAGATATTTTTCGAATAATTTTCGGATAGTCGTTACGGCTTCGCGCCGTGAGATTTCCTTCCCAGCCGTCCCACAACGCGCGGCACGCCTGCGATACGTGCCCGCAAGATGGAAATACGTACCCTCTTCTCCCAGACAATGACTGTCATCATCGGCAGCAGCAGCAGCTTCTCTCTATACGTACGTTGCTGTGGCCTCCATTAGGGACCACTGGTATAACCCGCATGTAAGCGATCTGTAGAAAGACGAGACAGGTGACGTCGACCCGCTTTGCTGTCGCTCGGTCAGTCGCGCGATGAGTCAAGCCGCATGAAAGTGGCGTGAGCAAGCGACCAAGGCGATGAGAACGTTCTCTAGAAATCCAAACACCGAGCGACGTGACGAGCGATAGTGAGAAATCATCGCTGTCGGTAGTCTCGTCGCTCGCTGAATCGCTTCCATGCTGTTCAGTCTTTAGGGACCGCTGTCGCACGTGATGCTCGTATACGCTATCGGAAGGCTTGTCGTGGAGACGTTTCAGAACTGGTTACAACGGTACCGCCTTTCTGCATGAGCGAAGTAGAAGTGGTAGAAGCGGGAAGTTGTTCGAAGAGAAAGCGCAGTAGTGTGTGGAAGTTTTTCGGCCGCTCCCATGCCACCAATTGAAGAAGCCACAACAGCTGCTTGTGTCCAGTCTTTCTCAACACTTTCCATGGTTGTTCCACTTGTTCAATGTGATAAGATGTTTCTTTTTGAGGACGCAAGTGGAACAAGACAATGCGCTTCCCCAGAATCTTCTCAGATCAGTGAAAACAAGGTTCCTGGACGTTAGCACACAGGCACATCACGCCCTTGCCACCTTCCTTGATCCTCGATTCACGAGGATATTTGCTACAGCAAGGAATAAAAAGAGAATGTAGAGTTCTCACTAAGTACAACGCTTCAGAGTGTACCAGGCTCAAGCGAACTGTGATTTTATGTTCAGCATCCGCGTAAACTGTGATATTATGTTTAGTATTGTAATATTTTAGTAGCTTTTGTCTTTGTTTAATCATATATCGTTAAACTCTGGTCATCGTCTAGTCGAATTTTACAATAATTTTAGGAAACATTTTGGAACAATAAAAGCCACTTTATAATCTCTTCGCTCTTCTTTAGTAGCTCTCTATTTACTATCCGAAAACTATTCGAAAATTATTGGATTCGTATTCGTATTCGATTCGGTGCCACAATTATTCGATTCGTATTCGATTCCGTTTCAAAAATCACTATTCGCGCACCCCTAGTCTATGCCAATGCCGCCGTGGTCTATGCGAGATGCTTCCCTTAGGAGCCGCACTGTGGCGCCACTGTCTTGACGCACCCCTCCATTAGCACCACATCGATTACGCAGGCTCCGGATCGTGTCTTATTCGTCAAGGTGGCCCACTAGCAAAACAGCCTCAGAATCTCGAAAAGCGGAAGCAACGACTTTAGGTTGTAGTGAACCTGAATAAAGTTACCGAGTGATGAAGCTAGGCACATCTGTCCACAAATCATTGGTTGTTATACTATTTTAAAAATTACATGCGCCAAGAAATAGTTCATCGTATTGTCACTAAGTCTACGCTTCTTGTTGTTGTTTTTTTGTTTTTTTTTTTGTCGAGACACCAAATAGCGTCTCGCTTTCTAAGTGCATCGAACTCTCCCCGTCTTTTAAAGTGTAATAAGCTCGTAACACCGTGTTTTGTTTTCCCCTAATATTCTGCGTATGTGTGGGCTCACTCAAAGGCTTCCTCACGTTGAGATGTTTTCAAATTAACTCGTCGATCCCCCATTTTTCTATGCGTCTCGCGTCATTCGTACGTATTGCGCTTTGAGCCATGGGTTATAACCAGCGACGTCTTGCATCTTTAATGTACTAGAATATGCGGCTTGATTCGCAACTCGAGCGACGCTTTTGCTGATCACACATAAAAACAAGCACGGCGACGCCACACCATCTTGGAGAGCTGGGGGAAAGACTTGAAAAAAAAAGGGGGGGGGGGGGGGGGGGGGAACTCCTCCCGGCAAATAGTATCTTGAATAATGCATCTCTTTCTACACCTAAGTAAAGAAGAGCACAAAATCTTGGCGAATATGACACTGATAACTTCGAACTGTGTGGTATTTCCAAACTGCGCGTCAACGGTAAACTGCGTGTATATATATTTTTTTTTTGTATGTTTAGCGAAACCTTGTATGACTTATGTCACCAGTTAAGAAGATCACTAGATGAGCTTCCTCGTCGGGAATGCTCGTGTGCTAAGCGAACCTCCACAAGCGATGACAGTGTTCGGGTTGTTTTTTTTCGGCCCTATTTTCTGCGCGCAACTGCGTACACGTGAAAATTTCCGATCGGATGTCATCATAATGACGTCCGAAGTGCTCCCTCTTTTCTTCGTGTGCGAGCAGTCGACTTACCCAACGTGTACTCTTACTTTCCTTGTATACTCGATGGGATTGAACGCCGTGTGATTCGTTTGAAGGGATTTTCGTAAGAAGTCTTTTGAATAAGAAACACTCATGAATAATTGTAAACGTTGTATAACTAATGTTGTTTTGCGAGTAAAACCTGTTCAGGTAACTGGGCTATTTTTGTTATTATTTTGAACAAGCAATTTTCGCAAAAACAGAAAAAAGCTATTTATATATACCGGGTGTTCCATTTTAATTCGAACAGATTTATTTCAAAACAAATCCGTAAAACATGCACTAATACAGTTTGGGCAGGTGAGTTACACAGCCAGGGGGACATCATATAGGTGGCTAACCTTTGCAATAAGTCGGATAGTTAACTAAACTTCCTTAAATAACTTTTTTAATTAGTAAAAGAGATTATATGGTTTCAATTAGGAACATCCTGAGCGTCATCGAAAACCACTAGATCAACTCTTTCTAGAACGGCATGAAGCTCGTAAATAGTCAACACTCGTGCAGCAGGCGCAAAGCTAGCCGCCACGCTGATTTTCGAAGAAATGCGTTAGGATTTCGCGCAGCACTTATATATAACAAAGCACGGTGAATTCAGCCCCTGAGCACTTTTCCGGGGGTTGAACATTCCCGAAACCCCTCTTCTCCCTGGTGCAAGCAAATCAGGGGCCCTAATCTGGACATTTGGCCAAAAAGTCGGCGAGAAATCCTCCGGCTATGATTGGCCGGCGCCACCGTCAAGTGCGCCGTTGGCCAATCACGGCCGCCAGATTTCTCGCCGACTTTTTCGCTAAGTGTCCCAATTAGGGCCCCAGTTCACTAGTGTGAACATGAAGGACGTGAGCGTGATGCGCGGAAAACGACAAAGCCATTTCGTTGTTGCGCTTAGTACATGTTGAGCATAGAGGGGCGGGCGGCGACATCGTGCGCTTATACGGCCCGGTGATGTGGTAACTGCGCGTCAAGAACGGCGTGGCAGGACAGAGAACGGAACCGCAGCCCGTGTGCCTCCCCAGGTCTCCAATTTTGTGGCAGGAGCTTCCGAGGGCGCCCAAGGAGTGCACCCGCACCCTGGCCGCTTATTTCGAGAGGCTAGGCGATAGGACGCATAGCAACGGCGGCCACATTGGATTGGCTGGTTATAGAGAGCGACGGCATGACGTAACACAATAGCAACCGAGGTGCAGTGGGGTACAGCGGGGCTGCGGCGTACTTGGGCCGCCGGCGGGGCTCCGCAAAGAGGCGTGTATGGCTGGGGCAAGATGAGCTAATATTCTGTAATGAGCTATCCACAGACTCTCGAAGCGGCGTGAACGAGGGGGGGGGGGGGGGGGGGCGGGGGGGGGGGGAGCACGCGCTTTATTGATACACCCGCCAACCCCCACTGCGCGGCGTTGAAATTGGCGAAGGGAGACGTCGCTAGAGATCGGCGATCTTCGGTTGCTAGGTGTTACGTCAGGGCGTCGCTCCCTGTAACCAGCCAATCTAGTGCTACCTCCGTTGCTATGCGTCATATCGCCCAGCTTTCCGAAATCAGAGCCATATATTTGGAAGATTTGGCCAGTTTATTATCTCGCCGCCGTAACTTCCCCCTCACGTGTGAGCCAGTCAGCCCGCGGCGCAGAGTGAGTGGCGCGAGCGCATGTGCGTGACTCTCGGCTGCTCCCAGCTGTGCGGGGAGGGCCGCCATTTTCAGTCATTCGCCCGGTGGAATGAATGGGATCGACATCCAAATTTCGCTTCTTTCCTTTTATTTCGCTAGCTCTGGCAAAAAAAAAAAAAATTATATAGTGTTTTTCGCGGTTGGTTAAAAAGCTAATGATAGAAGCTTTCTCGGCGTTTGACCGCAAACTTTTATTCAGGGAAAAAAGAAGTCGGCCCATCAAACAACGCGTAGCCTCAACAGTGCTCTGCGCCGAAAGCGTTATACGCCAAAATGACGGTCGTTTCCCATTTTCTTCCTCCTTCCTCTCTCGCTCCTTCGGCGCTCCCCCTTCCCTTCACTTTCTCCTCTCCAGCGTCTTCGTCGCCACGCTTACTGGCTAGGCTCTCCCAATATACACGAACTCAACTCTGTGACGTCACGACGCGGTGGTGACGCGTCGGGCGCACTTCCGGTCTGGGGCTGTGGGCAGAAGTCCCCATGTCAGACGTGTATTTATGCGTTGTTTTGAAAGGAACCAGACAAAAACCTGCCGCGACTGGGACCGTACCAAAAGAGTCGAGAAAGGTTTGAGGGTCAGTTTTCACGTGCTCGGTTCGTCTGAGAATCTGGATATGGGCCGTGAAAAGGTAAAAGCAGACGCCATTGGACAACGATTGCTTGGGCGGGAAGCACTTTGGGTTGAATTCACGGATACTTGTGGTCATCAGATTCATTTGTTTTGTTCAAACATGAACGCCAGAAAACCGTCAAGTTGTGCGGACCATTTGCGGACTACATTCAGTGCGTCTTCAAGTTCAAACGGCCGCCTGATCGTTCGAACAGTCGTCTGCTCTTACAAACGTTTCTGCTTGTCGTCTGCACTCTTAAACGACGCCGGCCCGTAGACCAATTGTTGGCCCGGTGCTTGCGATAAGAAGTAAGTGCAGGCCTCAAAATACTTAAATTTGAAGGTTGGTAAGCAGGCTCGATGCAAACAGTAGATACAAAAAGATGTTGATCATTGTTACCAGTGGCCATCACCGACTTGTTATCCCTAATTCACTTGGTCCAATTCTGCTTGCGATTTTGAGTATCGACGTTGACTATCTCAGCTACGGTTCATGCTTTTGCAGCCCGAGCGGCGTCGCGACTGAAAATTGCGAGCGAAATTGCATCATGCGAATCAGGCTTTAGCGTACATACTGCGGCGTCCACGCGGAATGAATCGCCACATGTCACATTATTCACGCGAAGTTTTGCGGTGTAATGAGCCTCGGTAATTTCGCTGACGCCACTCAAGATAGTCACACATCGCCAGGAAGACGTAGAATCAACAATTCGAACGCAAAAGAGGGCAGGGGGACTCACACCGACGCCGACAACATCGCATTTCAATGGTTTGTTTATGGGCGACGGCGAGCTTCTTGCCCACACCCCCATCGCGCATGCGCGGCGCCGGTGGCGTCCGCTAGGGGCGCTCCGGTTTGTTTGTAAAGATGAGTTGGTGTATACGGATGTGCTCAAAATGTGCACCCGTCGCCATCTGTTGGCGCTTGCAGAAGGTGTTTCCTAGCCATTTTCCACAGCCAGTCAGAGCCGAGTGTTGCGAGAGTTTGGCCATACATTGGTTTGAATAGGCGAGATTCTCGGGCCAGCCACAGGCCGCGAAACACACCTAGCGGTGATTATGAGCTCTAAAAACGCGACTAAACTAATTTAAGACGTTTTAGCGTCGCTCGAGTAAAATGGTATAACTCTTGGTGACTGGAAACTTGGCGCATGTGAGGTTTTCGTAACGCCCATAAATGGAAAACCTACGGCAGAATATGCAACACGTCGTCGTATACTTTGATGATATTCTCGTGACTAGACTCCATGACAAAGACCACATAAAAAATCTTGAACAAGTACTACAGCGTCTAGAGGTCACAGATCTCAAGCTCAAGCTAGAAAAATGCACTTTTATGGCCCCTGAAGTGGAATACTTTGGGCATGTGATTGAAGCCGGAGGACTGAAGCCAACGCCACGCAGGGCAAAAGCTGTCCTAAATGCTCATCGACGAGTTGACCTCAAGCAGCTTCAAAGCTAACTTGGGCAAGTCAACTATTACCGGCATTTTATTCCAGACTTGTCCTCGGTACTTAAACCATTCTACCACCTCCTCGCTGCGACTACATCATGGCGATGGGGGCAACAAGAGGAGAAGTCTTTTCACAAGAGCAAGGAGCTCTTGACATTTGCAGCACTACTTCAACACTTTGATCCTAACAAAGAGATCATCCTCAGCTGCGACACATCTCCTTACAGACTCAGCGCTGCCCTTGCCCATCGAGATTCAAGGGGACAGGAACGTCCCATAGCTGTTGCCTCCAGAAGCCTCCTACCAGCTGAGCAAAACTACAGTCAGCTTCATAAGGAAGTTTTGGCACTCGTTTCGGAGTGACGAAGTTTCATCAGTACCTTTGGGGTAACCAGTTTGAAGCTGTCCCTGACCATAAACCTCTCCTTGGACTTCTGGGCCTTGACAAGGCCATTCCAGAGAGAGGATCACCTCGAGTCATACGTTGGGCAATTACACTAGCAGCGTACAAGTACAAGCTGGTCTATTGACCCGGCCCGAGCATAGGTAACGCCGATGCGTTCAGTCGCTTACCGTTACCAGTGGACAACTTCCAACTTCCGCGACCAGCTGATGTATTCATCTTAGAAGCGGCGTACCCTGCTGTTCTCTCCGCCGCAGTCATTACACAGCATACCGCGACTGACCCAGTGTTGTCACGAGTGAGATAGGCACTGTGGTCCGGTAGCGATCTCCCAGGAGGACCACACTGATCGCCTTCTCGAACAAAGCTGACAGACCTCAGCCTCCAAGAAGACTGTCTACTGTGGGGATCAAGAGTGATCATTTCACTCAAGTTACAAGAGCAAGTGCTTAAATTACTGCACGAAAGCCATCCAGGAGTGGAGAAGATGAAGTCCATTGCACGAAGTCACGTCTAGTGGGATGGGCTAGACGACAGTATCACGGCAAAGCTTCAAGATTGTCATGAATACCAAGAACATCACCGTTCCGGGCGAAAAGTACAATCAACCAGGTGGCCTTTTCCAGAACGGCCATGGTCCCGCTTACATGTTGATTTTGGCGGTCCATTCCAAGGACGTTATTTCCTGGTCTTGATTGACGCATTCTCGAAGTGAGTTGAGGTTATACCGGTATCGCCACCCTCTGCTGATGCTGCGATCAAATGCCTTTGGATCATCTTTTCGACACACGGTCTACCAGATATTGTCGTTTCAGATAACGGTCCGGCCTTCGTAAGCGACAAGTGCAGTGAATGCCTAAGCCGCAATGGGATCCGACGTATGCTGATTCCACCTTACCACCCAGCATCAAACGGAGCTTCGGAACGCGTCGTGCAGAGCGTGAAAGGAATGCTGAAGAAAGCGTCATCTGGAGATTTTCAGGCCAAGATTGATAGGATTCTTCTGACATACAGAACTACAAAGCATTCACTAAAAGGTCATAGTCCAGCTGAGCTGCCAAGGGGCAGAAAGTTAAAGACAGCCCTAGACCTCCTACATCGCGACATGCGGAGTTCGAGTTCATCATCTGTGCAAGTGGAACTGAGAGATGGGACTCGTTGGAACCGTCATGGTGACCACCTTCGAGAACATCGTCTTCCACCTGTGACACCCTACAGAGAGCACGGGGCAAGAGACTCCTCAGCTGAACGAGACAGGTCAACCGGATCTTCTGGGAACGAAGATCGTCATGAACCAACCACACTACACCCTGACAGAGGACCTCCTCGAACTCGGGAAGTTTTATGCCGGACGTTGCCAACCGTCCAGACTCAGAGTAGTCCAAAAAGCTACGACCTACGGGAGTAAAAAAGCCCGTAGATCGTTACAGGCCTTACACTATAGTGACCCGAACTTCGACGTCTAGGTTTTGAGACAGTATTGTTGTTCCTTCGTTTAAAAAGGGGAGGAGTGTGATGATGATGCTGGCGGCGCCATACCTCTGTGGTGCGAGAATAAAAGAGAAGAAGTGTCTGGCATCTCGAGCTGCCTGCACACTAACGCTGGGAACGAATGTGTTCATTCCTTCCTGCTCCCGATTTACTCGGGAAAGCTGATAACACTCGGGGCCAACCACATGCCGAGAAACAGCACCTAGCGGTGATCATGAACTCTAAAAACGCGACTCGACTAATTTAAGACGTTTTAGCGTCGCTCGAGTAAAAACGTAAAACTCTTGGTGACTGAAAACTTGGCGCATGTGACGTTTTCCTAACGCCCATATTCAAGGGTAGAATAAACAAACATGCGCTCCAAATCAGGGCTGACCTGCTAGAAACAGCGTTTCAGCTGAGAAGGGGAAAGATAGCACTGCCAAAGCCAGCGTACGAGCTCAGCGGGACTCAAGCCGCGTCTCGAGATGCTCACGCGCTCCAGCCTTTGCACTGTTTTCTTTCAGCCAGTCTCAGCTTAGACGCGTTTTAGCGAGCCGGCCCAGAGCAAACTGTCACCGAGACTATGGTGTACTAGAACTGGGCAGTGTGTCGTCCACGCCGAGAAGCAACGGAGGGAGGAGGTCGGCGCAGCGATGACGGCGCGCAAGGACGGCAGGGGGCGCTGCGGGTAACAGGCGTGCTCCTTCCCGCTCGGATTGCCGTGTCGCCGTACTGCTTATGATGGCGTGGTTCGCGCCGTCGCTTCGTTATGCTGCAGTTTTTTTTTAATGATGAAGTGAAATGGATCGCGATCGGTGCCGTTCAGTGGCATGTAGACAACGCTTGCGATGACGGAAAAACGGCGGAACAAGTGAGACGGGACGTGTTTTGTGCCGGGACAGTGATTTCCCTACATCCCCCAACGGGGGTGTACTCCCCCCCCCCCCCCCTTGTTTTTCCGAAGGCACCCCCTTAATTCACAACGACTCTTATATTCTTAATGCCGCCCAAACCTCCCCCCCCCCCCCCTCCCCCTAATTTCAAATCCTGGGGCCCGTGCCGGGTTGCAACAGTGGCTACCGGTCCTGCAAAAATAAAACCGTTCCCTTTTTCGTGCCCCTCTCGAGTTCGATTGGCGTGAGTCGTGATCCCGCAACATTAAAAGGAGTGACAGGGAGACTCTGCTTCATGTAATGCAGGCAGTCATGACAGTCGTCCACTACATTTTTTTTTCGGACTTTTCGCACTCTGTAAAGTATCTGCTAGATCGGTTTTATTTCATTTCATTTCATTTATTATACTCTCAGGGCCCGAAGGCATTACAGAGAGGAGTGGAAATATATACATCAACATAAGGTGAACAATAAAAACAAAACGCAAAAAACAAACAAACACAAGGTACAGAATCGCTATGGAACATTGTTAAGAACATCAGTTATGGCGGTTTTAAAATCAGCAGCGTCAGTAAGTGAGACTACGGATGCGGGAAGGCGGTTCCAGTCGACGGAGGTCAGAGGTAGAAAGGAGGCATAAAAGGTGGAAGTTATGCAGTAGGGGATTCCTACTTTTAGTGGATGATCGGCGCGCGGCGATATGTATGATGGTTCTGAAATTAATGAGGCTCGAAGTGCTGGGTTAGAGTGATACATTTTGTGAAATAAGCAGAGGCGAGCTATTTTTCTACGAAAGGAGAGATTGGGCAAATGTAGAGACGCTTTCATGGAGGTGACGCTGGCTGTACGGTGATAGTTAGAAAGTATAAAACGTGCGGAGCGATTTTGAATGGATTCAATGGATGATGCTAGGGATACGCCAGGGTTCCAGATAGAGCCTGCATACTCAAGCTTGGTGCGCACTAAAATTTTATATAGGAGAAGTTTAAGTGAAACAGGGGCAAGGGAAAAGTTTCTTCTGAGATAGCCTAATAAGCGATTAGCGTTGTTAGTGATATAGTCGACATGGATGTTCCAGGAGAGATCGTTAGTTATATGAACACCGAGATATTTATAGGTTGACACAGAAAGCAAGGTGGAGTTATTAATACAGTAGGAGGGACAAGTGTTATTTTGACGGGACACTCTCATAGATTTACATTTAAAGGTGTTAAGTTCCATAAGCCAATTATCGCACCAGCGGGTGACGTTGTTAATATCGGTCTGAAGAGCAGATATGTCAGAGTCGTTAATGATCTCCTTATAAATTACACAGTCATCAGCGAATAGGCTAATAGAAGAAGATACATGCGTGGGAAGATCGTTAATATATATAAGAAATAGAAGTGGACCTAATACGGAACCTTATGGGACACCGGACTTGACAGGTGAAGTTGAAGAATTAGTTCCGTTAGCGTGAACAAATTGGTAACGGTCTGATAGAAACGATTCTATCCAAGCGATTATATTTAGATCTATGTTAAGTTTACGGAGTTTATGAAGAAGCAGCGCGTGAGGAACCTTGTCGAAAGCTTTTGAGAAATCAAGAAATATGCAGTCAGTCCTGGAACCCCGGTCAAGTGTTACGTGAAGGTCATGAGTAAAGGTTAGGAGTTGAGTTTCACATGAATAAAACCTTCGAAATCCATGTTGCGCTGAGTTAAAAAACGAATTTGAATCTAAAAAATTGAAAATGTTAGTGTAAATGATGTGCTCAAGGATTTTACAAGGAATGCTCGTTAAAGAAATGGGACGAAAGTTTAAAGGGTTATGCTTATCGCCACCTTTGTGGAGAGGGATCACCTTCCCCACCTTCCAATCTTTTGGCAATTCTCCTTGTTCGAGTGATTGCGAAAATAATTTAGATAAGATAACGCATGAGTACGTATTAGTGTTTTTCAAAAACTTAGCATTAATATTATCAATGCCTGCGGTCGTATTGGTTTTAAGGTTTTCAATAATATTAGATACACCTTCACAGTTTGCAATAACAGGAAACATGGGCAAAAAATCATAAGTTCTAAATACAGGACAATCTGAGGTTACCGTGCATGAAAAAGATCCAACAAACACATCATTTAACAAAAAAGAACAGACTTCACTTGGCACCTCCTCTCCATAGGTGTCCCTAAGCACTATGCCAGTACTAGAAGGAGGGTTAATAACTTTCCAGAATTGACGTGGATTGTTAAGCAACATTGATGGCAGCGTATTGTTAAAGTAATGTAATTTTGCCTCTTCGATTGCTTTCTTATATACGCTAGCTGCAACATGGTAGGCCTCCCAGCGTTGTACATGGTCCGATAGCTTTGCAGTGCGAAATAATCGTTTCTTTTTATTTGACAGCTTTTTTAATGTCACGCTGTACCATGGAGATTCTGGTGAAGAAGATACCACGCGAAGGGGAACATGGGCGTTCATGAGTGACATAACTTTCTCTTTAAATAAACACCAGTTATCATCAACTGAGCGCTCAGCAAAACAACCTATGTAGTCCTCTAGAAAATGGCAAAGTTCGTCGTTGATTGAATTAAAATCAGCCCTAGCATAGTCCAAAAATGTTTTCGTCTGATTGGACTTACTGCGTCCAGGAATATTTAAAAAAAAGTGTAGTAGGGAATGATCACTGAGACCAGGCATGTAAGTTAACGAGGAGATCAGCTCAGGCGATGTTGTTAATATGAGATCAAGCACAGCAGCAGTTGTTGTAGTCGTACGCGTCGGTTTTGTAACAGTTTGAGAGAAATTGAAATCTAAACAAAGATTCAAAAACTCACTACATTCAGAAGAGAAGTGACTAAGGTTTGCACCCTCGTCTGACCATATTATAGATGGGTAGTTGAAATCACCCAACAGTAGTATCGGTGCATTCGGGAAACGAACAATGACTGAGTTGATCGCATCGTGCAGATTCGTTATAAACGCAGTATTGCTAGAAGGAGGGCGATAACACACGCCTAAAATGTATTTTTTATTTTTTAACTGGAGACCAACCCCGTAGCAGCTCGAGTTCAGAAACAATATTGATAGAAAACGATGGTACATTTTCTGCTACCGCGACCAACACCCCGCCACCCTTTCTTTCTTCCCTGTCGTGACGATAGAAGTTGAAACGTCTCTGACAGTGCAAAATTTCACAGTTGCGTATCTTACTGGACAACCATGTCTCGCTTAACACGACAACATCCGCGTTAGAAGAGTCCACAACTGATGACAGATCGTCCCGTTTATTCATAATGCTTCTAATGTTCGTAAAAAGAACAGAAATATTATTATTAGGCAAAGTGTTGGTAGTAGCAGCCTCACCCCTCCTTGAACGCTATGACGAAGCTGAAGCTTGATTAGGATTTACGATGTCACGTTCTGGCTGACGAGCGGAAGCACGGTTAGTAATTTCGGCGTTACGTCTAGGTAAATTCTGTTCTGGCCCGTGGGAGTTCACTTCACTGACACAGTCTGTTTGAGGTACATATATATAGCACTTATTTCCAAGCAGCAGTTTGTCGAAGCGCAGCTTGAAAGGTATATCCTGTGGTCTTGCAAATTCTAATAGCTTTCGCCGCGCAAGTCGCACTGATGGTATGAAATCCTCACTCACGGAAAATGATGTTCCTTTGAATTTGTAGGCCTTAGAAAGTACGGCCTCTTTATCTTTGTATGAAAACATTTTTACAATTATTGGGCGACACTTTTGCAGAGAAAACATACCGAGACGATGCGCCCTTTCGATACACGACGGTGCAAGAACAACTCCTAACTTGTCGAGACACCCGTCTACAACAGTCTTTTCCGACTGCGTCCATGTTTCCTTATCCTTATCGGGGAAGCCAAAAAAAAGAAGATTTGATCTGCGCGCTCTGCTCTCCGCGTCATCGCAGCGTGCCCTGAGCTCCGATATCTCGTTAGCAGCCGCGGCTATCTGTGGGGAAGGGCCCACGTCGCTGTTGACGCTGACTGATTTTACCGTAGTTATATCACTCTCTAACTGGTCAACGCGTGCAGCGAGATTACTCAGCGATTTCTCGGTGGAATGTTGCTTAGCCTTTAGGTCTTTTACTTCCTGGAGGATGTCGGTTTGCCCGGTCTGAAGCGTCACAACTATTTCATAAACTTTGTTGAGTAACTCCTCTTGCGCTTTGGTCATGGGTCCAGGGTTGGTTTCAATATCCCCACCAAGCAGTAGAAGCAACCCAAATCCCTCACTTTGGACATATGCAGCAACAACGCTAAACAGCTCTAGATATTCAAGATACAACGTAAAGCATGCCTTGGGGTCTGGCAGCACAAACAAACACAAAAAGTTGCTTTTGAATTCAAAGTATTTGAATTCACTAACTTAGGCATCCTGATCCGGCACTTGCTGTCAGGCCCACTGGCGATGTTGAAGTATGCTGCCGCTTTTCTACCCTGTGGCGCTGAGGTCGATGTGGCTCTTGATGGAAACTGGTTGGGTTCCAACGAAAACTGCACCGTAGGGGTCACGTGCTGACCAGTCCACGAGTGGCCAAGCGATAACGGAAACTTGTTTACACTTGTAACTGCCGATGTCGCCGATGAGACATTGCCTCCGATGACGGTGTTGACGTTTTCCGACAGCGATGGGCAGGACGGCACCAGGAACGCTAACAGCAGCTGCAACGAAACGACAAAAAACTTAGGCATCCTGATCCGGCACTTGCTGTCAGGCCCACTCCTGGTAGACACTGGTTGCGACACACCGAAGGGTCCTGTGCACGCTGACCACATTAGAAAGGCTTGGAGAAGAGTGTTTGTGAAAATGTGACGTTGAAGGTTATGGCCTCACATCCAGCAAATTATTTTTTTTTCCTAACGGCTTTGAAGAGATGAGGGTTGGCCCAGCACTCCGTTTCTTCAATGAGGAGGTTCTAAGAGGCCTCTTTTTTTTTACCGCAAAAAAATTGAAAGGTTTTGTGGCCCAGCGCAAGATACTGAGTCATTTATCCTGAAGATATCGAAGCTCATCAAGATCATGACCTCACGTTGGGGAATGTAGAGGTACAAAACGCCATAGGCGCCGACTACGGGGGAGCTCGGGAGCCCTCCACTTCCGAGCTCTTGGGAAAAGCAAGTACCATCGCCTCCGGAATCTTTGGGTGCACCTCATTAATCTTATATGTGCGCTGGCGCCCAGTGTATAATTAAAAATATATCTGTGCGCCCTGGTGCCCACACATATCGATAGCTGGTGCTCAGTGCATAAATAAGAATTTATCCTCTCTGGTTACTACCAGAGCTGGTGAGTGGATACATTTTTCTAACTATTCACGCAGTCCTGTTCGAAGCCCTTACGTAGTAACAGCAAATACGATAAAGGCTAGTGCTGGAAATTTCTTCGAAAGCCCGTGGAAGTAGTTGCGAAAGACGACAGTGGCACCTCTATAGCGTACCTGCAGCCTACAGAAGTAGACGATATAATTCGTTTTGTAAGCCCCATTTTGTTTTCCCAAGCGTTGAAATAATTCATTACGTTAGTGCGCTTCAACCACGGAATTCATTGATCACAACTACAGTGACAGCGAAATTATGGGGTCACAAAATAGACATTTGCTTAGGTATCATGCCATCAGCATGCTTATCCTACGTTATCCAGGGGATTACACACGTTTGGGACGTCTCTTTCAAGAGACTTCCCGAACGTTTCCCGGGGGGATGGATTTTCCGCCTGTTCACAACGCAACAATGTTAGTGCGAGCAAGCGAACGCCGGTTTTTCTATGAGAAACCAAAGGATCTCAGCAAACTTCTAATTGCTGGGGAAGAAGCTCATTCGGGTCTATAATGCAGGTGATACGATTTCGTCCTCGGTAATACTCTTTCGAAGTAAATGTGAAAAAGTGCCAATGTTGTGTTCGCGCTAGCCGTGTCGCGATGTGTACTGTGACGTCCTGCCCGAAGATGCACGTCTCGGGCGAAGCATTTGGCGACGAATTAGTGCGATAAATAATATGTGAAAGAGCAGAAATAAAGAGTACCGTAAAGAATTAGCCAAACAATACGAAACAATCGAACCCGTGCGGAACGCCAAGCCAGCCAAGCGCTACCGCTGCCTGCGCTCCGCGCTCCGGCAGCACACCTACTACACGTTGCGCCCTCCCGCGGCCACCGATCCGGTCATCGCTTAAAGAGCCCCCCCCCCCCCCCCCCCCCCCCCCCTTCGCCCGCGCTCGCTACACTGCCCAGTATTCTAGTACACCATACCGAGACGACGAGATGGAACGCTTCTATTATACACGCTTTAAATGTCGTTTTCCATATTGTGACGTCGCGGTCTGCTGATTGGTCGACGTTGTTCGCCCTTTTAGTTTACGATCTAACTGCTGGGGCAGTATTCGTCGCTGACGGCGGCCTTTGCTCCGCCCATTGGCCAAACTCTCCCAATATACGACTCAGCAACTAGTGGGGCTGTAACGCCATGCGTTGCGAACTTTGAATACTCAAAACGCTCCAAATCGTCCAAGGTCAGCGCATGTACCAGGGCACTAATGCTAACGCATTAAAAAAATACGGCATGTAGAAAGTACGTTGCGAAAAGCGGTGTAGCATACTTTCTTATTTCAGTGCATTTTTTTTTTTTTTTATTCCGGAAATGAACCGGGTTTAAACTGTGTTCTCTGAACGTAAACATAAATGGGCCGAAATCGCCGCTGCCGCCAAAGAATGGTGAATGCAACCTCTCAGCACTTTTCCGAGGGGTGAACATTCCCGAAACTCCTCTTCTCCCTGGTGCAAGCAGAACACTCTAAGAAAGCCCTTGCGTCTACTTTCCCGCCCAACACTCGGAGAGCCAATCGCCGCAACTAACGAAGGCAGCTGAGCGAATAACGATGCCGAAACATGTGTTTAAACCAAAAAACGCAGTCTGAGTTGTGACATTAAGCAATGCAAAACGTCACGCTTGCATTGCTTAATGTCACAACTCAAATTGCGTTTTTGTGTCTAAACATATGTTTCGTCTTGTACATTGTGTCACAAAAGGAGAGCCTTACACGCGACATACGAAGCACAAATGCCTCGGTGACTCATAACGTAACGTTAGAAAACGTTAAAAAAAAACTGTGTGAATGGGCCTAATTAGTAAATTCAGTGTTATCATTCTTTCCTTTTTACTATACATATTGGCGGTTATCGAAGCGCATCCCAAAATAAACTTAAACTGCGCGTCGTTTCCGGCAGCTCCGTAATAGCCATAGGAAAGAGTATTTTGAAATGACTTAAAAAATAGGACACCAAGCCGCGTCATTGTTACCCCTACACGCCACTAGGTGGAAGCAGTTATGCACGGACCGCGAACCTGTCGTCATCGAGGCTGGAGCCCGCACCATGACCTTGGCTATCCACCTAAGGGTCGCAACAACAAAATCAGAAGACACGTAGTTACGGGAACGCCAACGGGGGAATATGAATATTCCACGCCAGGAAAACCATCAGTGCGTGTCCCGCGCGCGCGTCACCCCGGTTTGCTGTGCGGCTCGTTAAAGGAAATAATCCCCTTAATGAGGACCATGGCCATATGCGGAAAGCATCACCCTTACTCAGGGCAACACAAAAAGAGTTCTGGTCTTTGCAAAGACAAGGGGGAGAAATGTATATGTATGTGCAAGATTAGCCTACTTGATGCTCAAGTAGCATATATATACCGTATTAAAATAAAACCT
The DNA here is from genome assembly GCF_016920785.2 of Ixodes scapularis. Taxonomy (NCBI): domain Eukaryota; kingdom Metazoa; phylum Arthropoda; class Arachnida; order Ixodida; family Ixodidae; genus Ixodes; species Ixodes scapularis. Next base: position 102,446,088 of record NW_024609857.1, read on the forward strand.
GAAAACCGAACTATACAAAACAATAAAGCATACACGAGGTGCAGCAGCGTTAGAAGAGCGGAGGGTTTTGCGATTTCCCGACAAGTTACGAAAGCGTGTTTCGTATTAAGCGGAAATGGCAACAGACGTACTGGGGCCGTTTGCTCATCAACGCCATTTCCTCCGTGCTTTTTTTTTTTTCGTCTTTTTTTACGAAAGAAGCGCACGTGGCCGACAGGCATAACGGAAACAGAGGGAGTCAGTGTCATCCATAATTGGCAAAGGTTCGAACGTGCGAACACATCGGCAACGGTAAACCATGCGAGGAAATGGGGGGCGAATCAAAGTGCGCTCACACCTCTGTCATGCGAGCCCCCGGAGCCAGAGATGAGACCCCGCTCGACCCTGAACTGATGACGATCGAAAACATTACCGCACTTCCGCTTTACACACGAACGGCCCGCCTGCGTCACGCGACGCGACCAGCCAGCAGGTGCTGGTGCCGCCGACGCAGCCAACAAGTGAGTATGCAACGGTGAACAAGATCTTCCTTGTGTTCCGAAATGTTGGTGCCATTGTAAGTGACGATCTCGAGCTCATCATTGGAGTTGCTGCAACTTGCAGCAACGCGACACAGATTCGTGGGCATTGTCCCACTGAAGATATGATGCGTGGAAGTTCGTCTCGGCGGTTCGAGTGCTACAACCCACTAACCACGAGCCACCCAGTCGTGAACAAAAAAGGTACTTCGCCACGCAGTGGCTGCAACTGGGATCTCCATATTCCGACGGAGCCAGTTCGCAGTAGATTGTGCAACAGTCCGTGAAAATCAGTAAGGAAATTACTCGGTAATTTCAACAGAGACCTTGCTTGTAGGTTTAAACTCAATATCAGCGGGACCATCAAGCTCTAAGGTATCTATCAAAAGTAAAGAAAGCACTACCATCCATAGAAAAGCTCTTGAGGCAGATCATCGACTGCCAATCATACGCCTCAGTTCTGCCTACTGTTATCGGGAATATTACCGCATGGTCCCATACGAGAGAAAGAGGCAGTCTCGTGAAACATTCAGTGTAGCAAAGGGTCAAAGATTTCTTGATAAATCTATACCTTCGGTTACAAACATCTCAATCTAAAGTTTGTCAAGCTGATTCTATACCGACCAAAGGACATGGCAAGTTTTCTGCAATGCCTCGTCGCTCTCTTCGCGACGGCGACCCTGTGCGGCGCAGTGAACGTGTACTACAAGTCCATAAAATCGGAAGACTTCCTCATCGGCGCCCTGTTCCCGGTACACCAACCTCCGCACACGATCGACACCGCATCGAGGGCTTGCGGCAACATTTGGGAGGGACCGGGCATCCAGCGACTTGAAGCCGCCCTCCTCATCGTCGACGAGATCAACGCCAGGACCGATCTCCTGCCCAACTCAACGCTCGGGATCCAGATAAGGGACACCTGCTGGTACTCGCCGATCGCGCTGGAACAGGCGTCCCACTTCATCAAGCTGTCCGCGTGGCTCGACACCGAGTACGTGGACATGCCGTACCCGTACAAGCGGAAGGACGCCGACGAGTGCGACGACGCCGAGACCAAGAGGAATCTCGTGGCCGTGCTCGGGCCGTCGGCGACCGCCGGCGCCGCCGAAGTGCAGAGCCTGCTCCGGCTCTTCAAGATCCCGCAGATTGGATACTCGTTCACGGGGCAGAATCTCGGAGTTCGCGAGCGGTACGGATACTACGTGAGCGTGGTGCCCCTGGACGACGGAGAGGTGCGGGCCATGATCGACCTTGTGGAGCGGTTCGACTGGGTATTCGTGTCGGGAGTCTTCACAGACCGTAAGTTCCGCTGATGTGTCTTCGCTCCTGTTGCTAGTAGTTCCTTACTGTAGTCGCTGACGGATTGAGAAACGCAGGACGTGTCGAGTCCCGAACACTCTCTTATGGCTCAACAGTTAATGAGTTTGCGTTGTTAGCAGGTAAGAACGTTGGAGAACAAATCACGAGACATATGAACACAATGAGCCAAGCCCTGCGTTTCTGAGGCTGTTAGTGACATAATCAAATTGAACGGACCACTCTCATTGTGCGTTTTGTGAGTAAAGCGTGCGCACGAACTTATATTTCACGAAGAACTATACATATGTCTTCTTATCCGGCACGACCGGACCCACTTGGTTTCTGCAGTCAAGCTCCTTTGTCATCCACTCTATACTGATCAATTTAGAGTAGAATTAGAGTTACTCTAAACTGCTTGTAAAATATAAAGTAGAGAACAAAACGAATACAAAGGGCGTCGTACTGGAGATGTTTCAACGGTGAAACACCTGTCTGCCCTGAAAAGTGACACCGTTTCGCCACTTTGTTTCATAAAATTTCGCGAAAGCGCGATACGAGCGGTAGACCGGGGTCTTTACTTAAGGTTAACCGCGCCCCGCTGAGAAAAAAAGATAAATAATACGTTTTGTTTTTGTATAAAGTGGCAGTGTTATAAGCGACACCGGCTACTCCGTAACTCAGTACTGCTTAAACGAAAGCGCACCGGCACGAGGCCCGTTCAAGTCAAGACCTTAAACGTTGGATGACTGCGACGTGCACGGACACACAAAGTCTTCGATTTCTCAAATTAAACGCGCATACGTACCTGTATCAGCTACATGAGCAGAAATGCTTGCCGTAACTATGAGCGCCTATCCCCAACCTCTACTCCACTGCCTTTCTGCTTTAAAGAAACCATAAAACAATTTATCTCATGATCTGCTAAATACGGTGTAAAATAAATCTTTGGTATTCATAACGAGGACTTTAGATCTGTTGTATGCATTTTGATGTGCTGTGCAGCACTGCGCATGGTGTAATCTCAGAGCAAGCGGTTACGTGTGTTTTCTTGCATAACCACGCAACATATTGCTACAGCGTCCACAGCACCTAGACCATATTTTCAGTCATCGTGTGGCTCTCTAAAACCGATCAAAAGCTGTAGCATTCAGTACAAGTTGGCAGAGCAAGTGTAATGGGAAACTAGCGCTCCGGCAGTAGACGCCAGATGTTCGTTTACAAGCAATTCAACCAACCACCTTGGGTTTAGAGTCGCGCTCGTTTCCAGGAAATACATCACAAACAACTCGCTCAGATTTGTTCAATATAGAGAGCGAACTCAACAGCTGCGAACAGAGTCTGGAACAGTAGTACTTTAAACAACCATAACACACACACACTGAAGAAAAAGAGAAAAAAAAAGCAGGCGTGCATAAAGATGCAAGACGCCATCTGTCTACTCTCTGCCCCTTCTCTGCCTTTCTCTACAAATGTTACCTCATTCAATTTTCCCGGAATCTTTTTCATGTTCAGTTTTTTGAAACGTACTTCCCAGGAAATATTTTGAAAAGATAAGTTCTTAGAAACATGTTTTGTTTTTCCGGTTTTTTTTTGTTTTTTATGGAACACCACGGTTATTTTATGTGCACTCATCCCCGTCATTAAAAGAAGAAGGGCACATAACATTGCAACAATGTAAAAGTTGCACATTGGAAACAATTACTCGAGCACTCAAACAAAAGATAACTAACGAGAAATCGACAGCTCGTCTTTATTGCGCTCTCAAATACGTATTGTTTGTTTGTTTGTTTTTTGTTTTTATAGACAGTACATTTTGTCGCGACCCCCTACCCTACTACCAAACATTTGTCCGTCCGTCCGTCGTTTCGTACATCCTTACGTCCGTACATTTCCTCGCTAAATTTAGCGGAGAAATTGACGTCACGTGACCTGGCGTCACATCACCAATTAAGTTTCGGCACTAAATTCAGCGGGGAAATTGAGGTCACGTGACCAACATACCGATTCAGTTTCCCCGCTAAATGTAGCGGGTAAATTCCCCGCAACGACTGTTCAATGTTTTGTAAACAAATTGAAGCGATCGTATGCTGAACACCGCGTTCCTTGCATTATACGTTTTTAGATAAAAGTCGCTGCCAATTTTTTGTAGGGCATAACGCTTACAATTGATGACATCAACATGTTCGAGGAATCTCCTGAACATCATATTAAGAACAGCGCATAAGCTGTTTTTAGTGATGTCATCTTGTCAACTAGCTCAACTCTCTACTTTGCTACAAGTCCCCATTACAACTAAAGAAACGGTGCACAACCTCTTCCACCTAACAATGTTCACCTAACACGCTTCCTCCATTTTTATTGCAGCGCCTGTCTCATCTCCTCATATCTCCTGAGTACATACTACGTTATACCAAAACTTTAGTGACTCATACTTGACACAGAGAAATACTAGTCGTTAAATATAGCACGAACAATGACTGGCGTTCTTTTTTTACAACCTCAGGGCGGATGCTTTATTCTATTAAATAGAATAGTTAGAGCTTTCACTACTTCCAGACAATTTTTACCCTAACTAATAAGAGCTATGTGGAATACGTTCAAGTTTATTTCAAAAACGATGCACCGCGATAGCTGACAGCCCAAAGAAGGAGGTTGTAAAGTTCGTGGCAGAGCCGAACTGTCGAAACTGGATAATCAGAAAGTACACACAACACACCGCGAGTTCATGGCGGCCACACTTTATCGATACTTTTTCTTTTATGTAAACATATAGTTTAGAAAGCGGTTTTAGGAGTTCAATACACGTAGCAGTGCACGAGAGGACTCCAACCTTCTCGGCTCTTCCTCTGCTCACGCAAAGTTCCAAAAAGGTTGTCGCACGTGCAGAAAGACTAAGGTTTCCTCCATGCATCGCGGCAGCGGCGGCGTAGCAAAACTGACTCTTCAGTTCGGTGTACACAGACCATAGATTTTTTTACTATAAACGCAAGAGGTTAAGGTGGCGCTTTTTGAAGCAGACAGCAACCAGTCTAAGTTTGACTTCCTGTAATGCATTCCTATGGGAAAATGCTAATGCATTTTCTCTTCGCGCTCGATTATAAGACCAAACATTGCTTAGTGTTGTGCAAGAATAAAAAGTTTGGAACGCTTTACAATCGGGTGTACAAAAATATGTGCCAGTTAGAGCGTTTTTCTTTAGTATCCATGGCGTCGAACACTGCACTAAAATAGCCCAATACACGTGTATAATGCGTGTTGACGTTGCAAACTGCTATTATAGGGTACGTATTTACGCATAGCACACAGAGAGGGCTTCATAGCCCACTCTGTGTGCTATGAAGCACACAGAGTGAATCAGCTTGACAAAACACAAAAAGGATGCTGATATATGCTAAATCAAACAATCCAAACAGATGACAAGAACGAAGCATAAAGTTATGGGACGAAGAATACGTACTGGATTAGTGTATCGACCGGCGTTCGGTTGATAAGACAACCAGACCGACCCAGACCAACCCCACCTAGACAGAAGGCCTCCGCGTGGTCTCCTCTCCCTCTATGAAACGACATCAGAGTCGGATCGCGCCTCGATGCGCTGACTGGACACGAGCCCCAGCTGAACACTGACACAGCACTCGTGCACAATCCGTCAACACAGCACTCATGCCCAATCTGACGGGCCCAATCTCGTGCCCAATGACGCGTGCGGAGGCCTTCTGTTAGGTGGTGTTGCCCAGACCGACGAAGCCAGCTCGGTAAACAAAACTGAAGAAAGGTTTTATTTGCATTTTTTATATAGCAGTCTACGTGGCAGATAAGGGGACGGCACTGACGGCATGACAAGGCAACGCTTACGTTACGCAGCACGCAGGCTGCATAAGTTAGTACGATACATCTCCCTTTGTTTACGGAAATAAAGAATTAATAAAACATGAAACACAGAGTTTTAACTAATTTGCACAAATTTCTGTTGTACTCCAAACGCCTGGGAGCAACAGTTTCACGCGTAGACCTTCTGGGCACTGGAGTTATGCTAGAAGTCCCTGGCGAACTTGGATTAAGCTGTATCTCCGCTTCGGCGTCCCCCGAGTCATCAGCATCGCTGTCACCTGATGACTCGTTCCTGTTTGCTTCTGACGTGGCCAGAAGATGTTGACGATTCCGCTCGGCATCTTTCCACTTTCTGTTGCCATTTGCTGCGACCTGGGCACGACAGCTCCCATCGCCTTACCCCTTTTGAGATCACACCTGACCTATGACTCTCACGACCTGTCCCTGTTGGAGACGGGGCAGCCGCCGTCCTGCTGTTTCCGGCTGGCGATGCTTTCTGACGGGAGATCTTGGCTGCCGGCTGAAGTTGGGGAGTCGCCAAACGCAGACGCGTCCCCTGCAGCAGCTCTCCTGGAGCACGGCCATCCTCTAAGGGTGAGGAGAGGTAGTTAAGTAAACTCAACCAAAAGTTTTCATGTCCATCACTTGTTTTTTAAGAGCCTCTTAATAATCTGCCCGTCCTTTTCTGCGAAACTATTAGAACGCGGAAACTCTGGGCTACAACTAATGTGCTTGAACTCGTACTGTTTGGCGAATTCCGGGAAGTTACGGGACAAGAACTGTGGCCCGTTGTCTGAGCAGACTTCTAATGGCATCCCATATCTTGCGAAGATGGCCCCCAGTTTGTCGATGACCGTTCTTGCCGACGTGTCAGCCAGCGTTTACACCTCTGGGAATTTTGAGTGCAAGTCAAATACGGAGAGATAAGTGCTTTCAGCATATTGAAAGAGATCATTTTCTACCCGGTAACAAGGTTGATCTGGGTTTTTTTTTCCGCAGCAAAAGAGGTCCTTTCGGCTGCCTGTGTGCATATCTTTCGCAAATTCCGCATTTGCTTACGATAGAGTCAATGTCCGCATTTATGCACTAGCCTTGCATTTGTTGACACCGAAATGCCCTTCATGTATGCGCCGCAATGTTTCCGGACGTAGTTTTTTTTCGGAACGACTACTTTGTGCCCTTTCAGCAAAATTCCTTTATAGACGAAGACTCAGAAGTGAAAGGCTTCAGTTCCCCTTCGATGTCCTTGTTAAAAGACATGATTGCCACAACTGCTTGTAACTCAGTGTCTTTGCTTGTTTCTCGCGCAAAAAGCAGTTTTGTTTCATCCCTCACTAGGGCTGCCAGAATGCCGACTACATGGACCTGTACGTCAGAGAAACCGGCGGTGTCCCTTGACGGCAGCAGGCGTCGCCCTCGATAGCCTTTCAGCCAGGGCCAATTCTTTGCTTGGAATGAACTGTAGTACGTAATCGTAGATTAGTAACCGAAGAAAAAGAACACTGCAATCTTGGTGACATTGCGCCAATGTCCTTTGATGAAATGGCAATCAGGGGTTTGTGATCCGTTTCGATTAAGACCTGCCGTCCATAGAAAAAGTGATGGAATTTTTCACAGTCATTCGTAATCTATGAATAACGCTGTTCTGCTTCGGTCATTACCCTTGACGCGTACGCGACTGGGCGCCAGTCACTGCCATGACGCTGCAGCAGCGCAGATCCAAGACCATCTCGTGAGGCATCTGGCGTTATTTTTGTTTCTCAGACAGGATCAAAAATTGCCAGTACGGGTGGGTTGCCGAGAGCTTCGAGAATTGTACTCTATTCTTGCGTGATTTTCCGTCCACTCGAGCCCATGCAGTGTCCTTCCAAATCAGACCTCGAAGATGCTTTGTTCTCTATGTCAACGCGGGCAAATATTTTCCATAATAGTTCACGACTCCGAGCAAGCGTTGTACAGCGAGCTTATCGGTAGGTGCTGGCATGTCGCGTAAACAGCTTACTAATGTGGGAATGGGACGGATTCCATTTTCGCCGATGACATCGCCCAAGAAAGTTCTCTCTTGAACCGAACTTGCACTTTTTCAAGTTAGAACGTTAAACCGGCACGTTGTGCTTCGTAGAGCGTGCCTTTAAGGCGCTCGTCATGTTCTTGTTTAAACGATCCCCAGACCAAAATGTCATCTACGTAAGCCCTTACACCTCGCAAGGGACCAAACTTGCGCTCAACATTTTTTGGAATATTTCTGGTGTTGAAAAAATACCACAGGAAAGAAAAAGAAAACAGTAGGGACCGAACGGGCTGCCAAACGTGGATATCTTTGACGTCGCTTCGTCTAATGGAATCTGGTGAAACCCCGAGCTAGGATCCAGTCGACTAAAGAACACGGCTCCCGAAATTTCAGCTTCGGTATCTTCGCGTTGTGGCATGTGGTAGTGTTCACGCTTCAGGCATGCGTTACGATTTCTCGCGTCCATGTACATCCTGACGCTGTCGTCTTTGTTCTTTACCCAGTCTGTGGGCTCATCCACTTTCCGGATGATGCCTGAGGCTTCCACGCGCCGTAGTTCTTCCCGTAGAGGTTCCTGTAGCGTCAAGGGTACCCGACGGGCAGCTGGACCACTGCGATCGCGTCGTCACGGAGCACCATTCGGTACTCTCCATTTACACACCCCGTGCCTCCAAACAGTTGGAGGAAATTGGGAATTCTTCTAGAACAGGGGCAACGTTTTCTTTGGTTACGGACACTCGCTTCCTTGTCCCAGACACTCGCTTGTTTGTAGCCCAAGAATGGCCTGGCTTCGTTTGACGACGAAGAAATCGATTAGGCAGTGACGCTGGTTGATGATCACGTCTTGCGTTAGGACACCAATGTGTTTAATGATATTCCCGCTGTACCAGCGAAGAACGGCGTTGCTTTTTCTTACAAAGGGCTTGACCCGGAATCTGTTATACACAGAGAGAGTCAGTATATTGGCTTGTGACCCTGTGTCCACTTTCAGTGAAACTTTTTGTTCCGATATTTGGGTCTTGACAATCCAATCCCGTTCTTTCATGATGCCGTAAGGGCTTATGCCCAAGATATCAAATTCCTCGTCATCATGCTGCACCTCGCCGACGTCATGTTTTCTGCAACAAGCTGCGAAGTGGTTTCTTCTTTGACAGGCGCGGCAGATTTTTCCGAACGCGGGACATTTTTGCGACTGATGTTTTCTGTCGCGCTTGGGGCACTGACAGTTTGCTCTCGAACACTCCGCACGGCGCTGGTAGCTTCTTGTGGTGGATTCCCCTTTTTGGTCGGGAGCGTGCCACGCTTCATTTTGTTTGTTGGCAACTTGTGCGGCCTTGCAAATACGTTCTGCTTTTTGGAGCGTCAAGTCTCTTTCCCTCAGCATTTTCTCGCGCAACTTCTTGTTGTTGGTTCCGAATACCACTTGGTCAAGAATCATAGAATCTGAGGATTCACCAAAGTTGCAGTACCTTGCGTGTTTTCTGAGGTCGCGGATGAAGTGCTCCACTGGCTCCGCTTCGTCCTGCATTCTTGTACGGAAGGCGTACCTCTCATACACCTCGTTCTGCTGGTCGGAACAGTAGTCCTCGAACTTCTGCACCACAGTCTGTCTTTCTTTTGCCCTCAGCAAACGTGAAGTTGTTCAATACTTCCACGGCGTCATCCTCGGGGATGATCAGCAGCGTGGCGGCCTTACCAGCTTCCGTCCTTGGTTTTGGTGGCGTCGTGGCTTGAAGGCACAATTTAAACTTCTGCGTGAAGAGCGTCCAGTTCTTTGTAGCGTATCCAGAGAGGAGCAGAAGGTCAGGCGGCTTCAGAGGTTCCATGAGTGCCTGTCGAGACTGTGGCCGCGTGAGCCACTTTTGACACCGTGTATCGACCGGCGTTCGGTTGATAAGACAGCCGACCGACGCGGCCAGCTCGGTCAACAAAACAGAAGAAAAGTTTTATTAGGATTCCTTATATAGCAGTATATGTGGCAGATAAGAGGCGGCACTGACGTATGACAGGGCAACGCTTACGCTACGCAGTGCACAGGTTGCATCAGTTAGAACGGTACAGATTAGTAACAAACTGTGCATGAATAATCAAAATAAAGCAGTAATCGAGTGTTATTTTCTGTTATTTTCGCTTTTTAATTGTTCTTTTTGCTTGAATTAATAACTTGTATTGACATATTTACTGTACAACACAGACCTGGGCCTGAATATTCGCTAACTTAAACATCGCTCAGTAATTAAAAAAAAACATTAACTAAATAAATTACACTTTTATAATATTAATAAAGCTACATCGTACCCATTACGAGTAAAGAAACTACGCAGATTTCTATTATTCCCTGGTGAAGAGAAAAATATCAGGTACGTTTTTCCATACAAATACACAAGAAGACTGGAAAAGCAGACTGGTTGCTGACTGCTTCAATTTGCAACCGGAAGTCCCGTAGACACTAGCGCCAGCTGAGCCTCTAGCGTTTATTGTAATAACTCTATGGCATAGACCTTTCCAGAAAAAGGCTCCTGGCCGGTTCCATTTCCAGTGTTCGTGCGTACGGCACGTAATTAGCTCGTTTTGCGAAGTGACGAACATGCGCGTGCTGGGCTGAGGAGATCGCACACTGGGCTGAGGACTTATAAATGTTGGGATGGTGTATCAAGCTATCCGGTAGTTTTGCAAGCCTCAATTCGCTCTAACCTAATAAAATGTTTTATCGGTAAGGAATAAAAAGTGGAACTAATAAAGTTCATTCTAAAAAATTCTGCTCCTAAAGAACTCCTATGGATTTTTCGGGTGTCCATCGTTTGCACCCTAAAAAGCTTTTCAAGCACCTACTAAAAAGGTTCTTCGTAAAAAAAAAAAAACAAAAAAAACTATAAGGTTTTTCTAAGCTTTTTATTTTTATTTTTTATTTTTTTTATGCGCGAGAAAACTTTATCGCTTAGTTGCCTTTCCAGTGCACCATGGAACAACAGTGCTTGAGGCGAAACCGTTCTTCACGAGTTGAAAGAGCTCTTAGGGCATCGAAGAACCTTTCAAGAAAGGATTGTGCTTAAAGTGTAGAAATTATCAGAATTTCAAACAACCAAAACTCATAATGAAATATGAAAAAATACAACCAACTGATAACGAAACATAAACATAAGCATTCGAAAACTAACTCAGTTCCTTCTTCGGGGACGACTGTATCCGTTAAGAAGCAGCTTCCTTTGTTTCTGTGAACGGTTATAACTTGAACGTGCAGTAAAGGAAGCTGCTCAACCCTCAACAACCGCAGTCGCCCCCCCCCCCCCCCCCCCCCCCCCCCCACCCCGAAGAAGAGATTGAAATGCTTTTAAAATGTTGGGCCCGTCGCACATTTCGGCGTTTTTCGGTATGCTTCTTAATTTGAACACAATTGGGCACCAACCGTAGTCGGTGACAGGTTAAGAACGCAGTAGATATACTTTCGGCCTCCAACAAGCGCTCCTTTGATCCGTTCTTCGGTTTGAGTACCGACTGATGCCAGAATCTTAGTATAGAGAGTTTTAGTAGATCGTTCCCATGACTCTGGTACCGGTAACCGATTCTCCACACCGCCGCCTTTGCGCGTGCATCGTATTGTTATCGGGTTGTATCGGAGGTGTCGGAACGATCTACTAAAACTCTCTATTGACTGTATGAGGAGCGAAATAAAATGCTCGAACTCGCCACGCTTTTCATTTAAAGGTGTCGACGACTATAGGGAGAGCAAGTCGTCTGCTTCTTGTGCAGAGTGACGTCAGAACGACGCCGAGTTCTGGTTGGCTTTGATGGGAAAGATTGTGGGTAGACCTCAGTGCCAGACGCCTTGAGATCTACCCATTGTTTTTTTTGTTTTTTTTTTTTTTTTTTTTTAATCAGCCAATAAGAGCTTGGCGTTCTGACATCATCGCGACCCCTGTGCAAGAAGCAGGCGAACTTGCACTCCGCGTACGTTTAACCAAAACCACGGTGAAAGAAAAGAGAGGTGTCTGAACTAGAGCACCGCACGGGCCGGAATCGCTAGGCCCGGCCCGACCCAGACCAGTAGAGACACTGCCCGGGCCTGGCCCGAACCTGAGCAATTTTTTTTTTCTTTTTTTTTAATATGAGCCTGAGCCCGATTTGAGCCCGACAGTTTATAAACATGAGCTCGAAGAAGTTCGCAGGCTTTAACCTTAAAACTGTCTAAGCATAAAGCGCGCACTCTCCCACTATGCTGGTGGAATCCATACGTTTTTTTTTTTTGTTTTTTTTTTTTAACCACTTTAAGGCCTTCCAAGTGCAAGACGCATTTTTGTTATTTCTTTTGAACGGCACCGTAGTGACTTCGAATTTTACTTGTCTCTTTTTATTGAACCAAACAACGAGTAAGAACGTGAACCGGTCCACGGGCACTCTCCCGAGCGCGTACGTGTCTGGACTTCGCGCCCTCTGGGGTAAGCCTTAGCAAGGCCAAACGCCCGGGCAACCTTCCACACCGCGCCCCCTCCCCCGCGCCCTCTGGGTTAAGCCTTAGCAAGGCCAACCACCTGGGCAACCTTTTCCCCACCGCGCAGTCACCCGTGACCAAGGGACCGAGCGGGTCCCGAAACGTCGGGCTTATGCGTTTTTAATAAAACTTTGGTTAGAGTCCTCAAAAACTATGTCAATTTCTCCCTAACCAGAGAGACCTCTGTCGAAAATGTTTACGTTTAAAAGATCAATGAGCACACTTTTCGTTATCAACAATTTCCGGCACACGACTGCCGAGGCATGGGCAGAAAAACGTTTCGTTCAAACCCGAGCCCGAGCCCTAGCCTGAGAAAACGCGTGCTGCCCGACCCGAACCCGGCCCGCGGGCCGGGCCGGGCCGATCTTGGGCCCTCGGGCTGGCCCGGGCCCGTGCAGTGCTCTAGTGCTCTAGTCTGATCAAGGCTAGCCAAGGCGGCAACTCTGCAGGCTTGGGTTTCGTGCATAGAAGCACTATCTGTTTAGGGACATTCGTACAAGGCCACTAGGGCAACTGTAAATGCTCCAGTTGCGGAGCAGAGTATCGCGACGGTTTCCAAATTGTTGGCTTCAAGTATTGCGGGAGAAGCGAACGTCACTCCTGCAGGAGAAGCGACGCGAGCAACATGATGCAGCGATTCACCGCGCATGCAGCGTCGTGCATTTCCCGGATCCCTCAGATGGGCACTCGTTCTAGCATTCGAGGAAGCGCGCAAGCTGATTATGGCCGCTTTCAAACTGCGCTCGCGTTATAAAAATAGGGCAGTTCCATAAACTTATTGAGGCGCGCACAATGTCTGAAAGTTCAAGATGCTCCCTGTTCGTCACGTTTCAGTGCAAGATCTATGTTTCGCAAGCGCAAAGCGAAACATATGTCCCGCCTCAAGCCCGGCGATCCCGAAGGTGGCATTCCCGCGAGCGCGGAAGTCAAAATCGGCGCGTGTAACCCCTTCTCCTCCAGTAAGGAGTTTACAGAGAAAGAAAAAGGAATGTTATACTCTGTCATTTAGTTACATGGGCCACGTGCGCAACGCGCCGCGTAGGGGCCTTGTAAACTTGTTCGCGAATTCCCGGTGAGAAGCTCGCTAGGAGCGCTTCTGTTTTCGTCACACTAAAGCGCCTGTAACCTGAGAAAAGTGGCGCCATTCATTGTTGTGGAAATGCTCGAGACACGTGCCGCGCGCCCCTTCGGGAAAAGCATGGCGTCGAAAAATATAGCTGAAAGCTGCGCTGTGCCGCCATGATCCTCCCAAGGGCAGCACGCCACATGTGCCTCGTGCATCGAAGCATCTTGCGCTACTTTGGAAACATGAATGGGCTCTACGCCACTCTGGGCAGTGCACGTGCTACCCACGCAGTTATGTTTTAATTTCAATAGTGCATAAAAGCTTGGCATTGCACGTGCCTGCACCCACAGAGGAAGTTAAACCATCCTCACTCTGGTTTGTGAAGAAATTCCACAAGGCGGCGATGGCCCAAACTTCTCGCCGCCGAACAGGGACGGTTCCTCGACTGGCTCAAATCGGCCTCGTACTAGCCCAGGCGTGTTGCGCCACCTCACGGCGTTTGTCAGGAGTGCGAGCGAACCTTCGCCGCTCTTTCTCTACGGCGAGGTGGAGCCGTTCATACACCTCTCTCTTCCACCTTGGCGAAAAGCCAGCATCGCCCTAGCCTTCATCTCGCGAGTGAAACCCTGCATTGCAGAGGACGGCGCCAGCCGTGAGGGCCTGGACACCTTTAGGGCGTTGGCAACGCAGCGCGGGATCTGCCTGTCCCAGTCCCTGCCGGTGCCCGCGGATGCCGTCGACGCCGACTACGAAGACACGGTCACGGCCCTCATGGACACGCCCAAGGCCAAGGTGGTGATATGCTTCTGTGCCACGGGCACTGTCAAAGGACTTCTGGCCGCCATGCGCAGACAGAACGTCTCCGGCCACTTCATTCTGGTCGCCAGGTAGGCTTGCGCCTCGATCATCACTCGCGACTACCTGAACAACGCGCCTAAAGTACAATGGTGACCAAACTTCTACGGAACACGCAAGCCGTGTCTTTTCTCTTGCAAGCGCTATACTGGCGGCGGGCACGAAACGGTTTTATGACTAGTCAGCAAACTTTCTCGTAATGCCACATCAAAGATGGATGGATGGATAGATGCTCACAGCTGTATCATTTATAACAGGCGGTAGCTTGCGCCACCTATAGCCTAGAAACCAAAAAGGGCCAAAATTATGATTACTACTCTCGCCCTTCTAAGCCAATTTTCTTTTCCCTCAGCCTTTTTCTATCACCAGTCAGTTTGAGATAGAGCACTGCACGGGCCTACTTTTTAAAGCCCGAGCCGGGCCCGCTGACTCTTACGCCGGGGTAGGGTGTACTAAAACTGAGAGGTGTGCTGACCACATCGGCATGTCCATAGGAGCTGGGTGTCGAGTGGCCCAATTCTGCCGAGGTACCTGGGGTAGTGCTGCCAATCGAACGGCGAAACTGTGTGAGAGCGAAAAAAATGATCTCGTTGCCATGACACCCCGGTACACCGTGGTCTTTCAGCACGAGCGACAACCTCGCTGGAGCTCTGCGCGTGTGGAGCATGAGGCGGCACGAGCAGTCTTTGCCGTGCCCACGGGTCGACGAGTCATCTGCCGGCGCCGCTTGAAACCATAGTGAGAGAGAGAAAGAGGGAGAGTGAAAAGCGAACTTTATCTGCACGTCGCGAGGAGCGCGCTGTCCTCACCTGAAGAGTATTATCTTACACCGTGCTCTGAGCCGGCTTGCTAGAACAGCGTGACTGGCTGAAAGAAAACAGTGTAAAGGGTGGAGCGCGCGAGCGTCTTGAGACGCGGAGTCCCGCTCGGCTCGTGCGCTGGCTTCGGCAGTGCTTTCTTTCCCCGTCTTAGTTGAGACGCTGTTTCTGGCAAGTCGGCCCTGGTTTGGAGCGCACGTTCGCGTTTGGTTATTCTTTACTTGAATATTGGCGTGACGAAAACCTCACACGCGCAATGTTTTCAGTCACCGAGAGCTAAACCTTTTCACTCTAGCGACGCTAATACCCCTGTCAGACGGGCTAGTTTAGTGTCACTACAAGCGAGTGCACTTCGCCCTTGGTGTCATTTCTGTAGTGTGCCAAACGGCTCCTTCCTGAGGAACACACTTCGCTTGGAGTGAGTTTGACGAACTCACTTCGCTCGATAGAGCGCGTGGAATCAGTAGGAGTGTCTCAACAGTAAAACATAACAACACAGAAACCAAAAGCGTTGCGTAAGTCTTATTTTATAAAGAAAAAGAAATTCGCGAAAGAGACGGCATGTAGAAGAGTAACATTGCAAAAAAAAAGTAGTGGGGTGGACTTGGAGTTTAGGCTTACCTGAATCAAGATTAGCGCAGTGGTGAATTGGTAAAAGACGACGACAAAGTCAGTCATTCATGGCTGTCTTGGTTAGCAGAGAATGATAGAGTCTACTTTTGTTTCAGCATGTAATTATTTGAGACGACACGATAATTATGATCTGATTAGGCAGTGTCAGGGCCTCCTCGTAGGCTTTCGTGGAACGAAGCGGAACGCCAAAGTTGGATATGCTTCGTTCTTTATATTGGCTTGCGATCATCGATCAGAATCATCCAATTAGCGTAAAAATTGTTCATTAAAGCAACGCTGTTTTAGAGCACAGCTCCTAGGCACCCCTTTCTGAATTAAGCGGCGTCGGCGTAACCGCGCGTTGCATTAAGGGCTGTTTCCCAAAATGACGTCACACGTGACGTCACGTGTGACGTCACGAGGGTAAACTTTTCCCGCTAAATTTTGCGGTAAAAGTTTTTTGCTCAGTTTAGTGGAAAATTTTTCCGTTAAATTTAGAGGAAAAATTATATCCGTTGGACGTCACATCTAAAATTTCATATGACGTGTCATGTGACGTCACACGTCAATTCAGCGGGAAAATTTCCCGGCTAAATTTAGCGGGAAATTTAGCGAATTTTTTATGCTAAGTGGGATGGGAATAGGAGAGGAGGGTACGGAGGGGGAGCAGCTGGCATACCCTCCCACTCGTACCCTTCCTCCCTCCTCTCAAGAGCTGCGCTCCAATTTGTCATTACAGAGAATTGCAAAAGTCTAATTTTTTTAACGTGTCTTTATTAAGGGGTATCGGTGGCCGAGTGGGCTAGCGCCCATCAGATCGGAGTACGTGGAGAGAAAGCTCGCGCTGGAGAACCCAGTGATCCTGAGCTCAATCCTCAGCCCTGCCCGAAGAACACACTTCCAATGAAGTGAGTTCGGGGAGCACACTACGCTCGCTCCTGTAGACCGAGTGTGTAATCTCGATAGCAGTGTTCAAGGAGTAAAAATAATAGAAGAAATTAACGCTGCGTAAAATTAGTATTATTTTGATAGGAGTAATATTAGATGCGCACTTGTTTTCTGTTGCTAAGTAAGGAAAGTAGTGCATTGTAGAAAAACAAGCGGCTAATCTAGTTCCCAGCCTTGGCCCCTGCGCGACGGCCAGCGACGACCAAGAGGCACCTGCGAAACTCCACCAGGAATCTGAAGGTGGCAGGAGAGACGCGAAAGGCTTGATTGAAATGGAACTCGCCCTAATGGGGCAAGGTGTCTTCGAACCACCGTTCGTTCCCCTGGAAAGTCCACCGTTCTCGACTGATCACGGGTAGGTTGTCGGTCATGAGAGCGGCTACGGTGAAGGCATTGGCCTGCAGCTGCTGATCGATGTCACTTGACATTCTTGCCTGTGCGTCGGCATCCAGGTCCAGCTGCCTCTCATCTGAAAGGCGTTGGGCTCTTCCGGAAAAAAGTGAACCAACCACGCGCTTCCACTGTCCAACATCGCGGATATCGCCCTCCATCTCGTCCTCCACACACTCCATGATGTTTCGTTGTGGCGAGTGGCCGCCGTGCGAGTGGCCAAGTGGGCTCGCGCACACCAGCTCGGAGCACGCGGAGCGAAAGCTCGCGCTGCAGAACCCAGGGTTCCTGGGTTCAATCCCTACTTCTGCTCATTTCGATCTATACTCCGTTTCACCTTATGTTGTACCGCAGACAAGGCTAGAAGCGCGAGCTCATAGCGTTGGGAGCTACTCTTAACGCACGAGAGCTTGTGCCGCCGAGATGCGCCCTGAGCAAAGAGCTCACGCTTGTAGCCTTTCCTGCGGTACATTATAAGGTGAAACAGAGTATAGATGAGCATTGTACCGGCGTGCGGACGTGTATCACTAGCTTGTAATGGCTGATCGTAATGATCACGTTGGATTTAAATTTGGATTAACTTCGTGACTTAGCGCAACAATGTGTGGTAACGTGTTTCTAATAAGACGACGAAGTTATTTATAAGAAAATGCGTATGCACTGTAATAATTTGCTTGCCCATTACTTACCCATCGTCATTGCCATCATTTTGGAGTGACACTAAGTTTTCCCGTGTAGCACCAACACACTTGAAGTGTGTTGCGGCGGGCTGAAGTGCACTCGCTTGTAGTGACACTAAACTATAGCCCGTCTGACAGGGGTATAAAACGTCTTAAATTAGTCGTGTCACATATTTAGAGCACACCACCACCGCTAGGGGCTATTTCGCGGCCTGTGGTTGGCCCCGAGATGCTCGCCTATTCAAACCAATATATGGCCAAACTCTCTCAATAAACGGCTCTGGTCACGGG
The DNA here is from genome assembly GCF_016920785.2 of Ixodes scapularis. NCBI lineage: Eukaryota > Metazoa > Arthropoda > Arachnida > Ixodida > Ixodidae > Ixodes > Ixodes scapularis. The sequence goes on from NW_024609857.1 coordinate 102,463,896, forward strand.
CCTTGCTCCCACGCTCTGATTGGCTCATTGGGCCGCATTTTTCTCCGTTTTCCGAGCGGTTCCAGACTTATAGGTGAAAAAGCATAGTTTTATGTGACATCAGGACGGCAAGGCAACACTGTACTTAGTCTCACATCAGAAAGTTTTAGGGATCCACATGCACTGCCGCAAAAGACTCGCACATGCGCAGTTCGTACCGGAGGGCCCATCGTACCGTATCGGATTTACAGAAACGGTTCCCTAAAACTCCCTATAGGTCAGACCGCACCCTACGCTACGATACAATCGAGCCAACCAAGCAGCGCCAGCGTTAGGGCCCTCGTCGTTCAAAGTACTGTCCAAACGGGATACTACAAAAGTCGCGAGGCGACACGACTCCGTCAAAAATCGCGGAAACTGAAGCGTCTGGCAGTCCAATGTCTGTTTGGACACCAGCCAAGCGAACATCACGATCTTCCTCCTCGCTTCCTCCTCGTTTCGGTGACCTCGGTGTTAGTCTAACGTCACACGCCACCCTTCCACAAAGTTCATCTGTCCTGCCGGGCCCTCGAATCCTTGGCCGTGTTCCAAAATTTACTCGATCTTACTGCAGGGTAAGTAAGGGTTTTGTACCTTTCCTTCGAAAACCTACCCGCGTCCAGCGTCGCTCTATCTGTGTCATCACGTGACACCACCCGCCGGAGTAGCCCGCTCTGATTGGCTCTTTGGGTAAGATTTCGAACCAGAGCCCTTCCCGTTCTCGTTTTTAGAACCTAAAGAGCAGCGGAAGCCTTGACCGCCGGAGTAGCCCGCTCTGATTGGCTCTTTGGGTAAGATTTCGAACCAGAGCCCTTCCCGTTCCCGTTTTTGGAACCTGAAGAGCAGCGGAAGCCTTGACCGATTGGCCGACAGTCAACAGAGCTTGTTAGTGGCTGCCCGGACCCACGTGATGAGCATGTTCAAGTCCGCCGTGAAAAACACAAACAACCCTTGACAAAAAAAAAATAAAAAAAAAAATTTCCCCTCAACAAAAAAAAAAAAAAAAACGGACGGAAGCTGTGCGCCGCACGTTGCCATGTCGGAGTCGCATCGCCTCACGATTTTTTTAGTATCCTGTCTGGACAGGCCTTTAGTGCGTTTGCTGTCGCCGTCTAAACTGGTCATTGCGCACAGAAAAAAAGCACCGGATTATGGGGCAATTCACTGAGCATGGTTGGTGTAACCGGGAATAACAAACCTGCAAAGTGCATCAGCTTCGTGACGATGCACGGATGGCTGGATGGGTGCCAACGGCTGTAGCCTTTATGAGGGGCGGTAGCTTGCGCCACCCAGCCTAGAAATTTGGTTTTGCGCGCTGCTTGATTGACTCCATCGGATCGCAGCTTCGGTTGCGGTTGGACTTGGAGTGAAACGGAGTATGCTAGGAGTAGGGTTGGGCTGTATCGCGATATAAATGTATCGTGATAATATTTCACAAATAATTTTAGTATTTATATTTGTGTATCGCGATACAATTTTTTAATCAGTGTCGGAATGCATTTTTGGTGTATACCTTGTATCGCGATACAATCCGGGGCCAATGTATCTCGTTACAATGTTCGAGAAATCAGTGACCCCCAAGCAGAATCTCAAAAGATTGTTTCCTTTGTGTGTACTTCTTCTTCTTCTTCTTTGTGTGTGTGTGTGTGTTTCAGAGGGGTAGAAGGTACAGTAAATAGGACCTTGAGACTTGGTTATCATTCAGACCAAGGTTCCTTTCCTGAACATCGCACTCCAAGCCCCATTCACAAGGGCGAGCGTAAAGTTCTTTTCTTCAGATCATCGGATAAAAGAACGACTTCATATAAAGGCAAAGTGTTGAAGTGACTGCAGAAAAGGTACCGACAATAGGACTAGAGGATGCTGACCGTTCGGAGATATTTCAGTAGGCGAATTCAGGGGTTCGTGGGATATTGCTTCTAAGGCGTGCAATAAATCTAAAAGAGAACTGTACTGCATTCTGCACGGAAAGTATTCGGGACGGACAGCATTCTGGAAGGAAAGTATATTTGGGTAGACGAATTTAGAATTGCGTGTGACATTGCTTCCAAAGCGCGCAATAAATCTAAGGGAGAACTGCACTGCATACCGGACGGAAAGTATTTCCAACCTACCGAAGACTCGCTTAGTTCCTGCAGCTTTGTGTTAAAAAACAAGAAGACAATTCTACGCGAAAATAATTTCGGGCTCCAGAACGCCCAAGTTCAACTTCAATCTTTTCCTCGCGGTTAGCATGACTTTTGTTTTTACTGGATGACTCTTATTTCGCCTTAGAAGGAAACCTTGTCAACGAAGCCTACCAATGACCGCCACCAAGCGAGATCTTTATACACATAAGAAACCCGAAAAAACAATATATGCATGGTTTAAAACTATTTCATTGTAAAAGCGGTCTTCGTTCGTTTTGATGTGAACCCCTTGACAGATGTGGGTAGCTTAATCTCGTTCACTAACACGACTATTTGCGTAAATCGGCACCGGCTGAAAGACGAGATGTATAAAAAGCTACTTCTAATCAAATGTAGTCCAGTGTTGTAGCAAAGTCGAAAGTTTACTTTTGTTTTGTATTGCTTTGCTTTCATATGAAATGATAAAATATGAGTAAAAAGTTGTTTCATTTTTTTAATCATATTTTTTGCCGGTAATACAAGAGTTCACATAACACAAAGCTATTTAAAGAAAAAATTGTACGTGAATATTACTGCCCCGGTCAAATGTATTCCTGTATTTGTACTCCCAAATACTTTTTCGATTTTTCAAATGTATTTCTGATACGTATCGCGACGCTTTTGCACGGATGTATTTCAGTATAGGTATTTGAGAGGTCTTCGTCGCGTATAACAGTATTTGTAATTCCAAATACTATTTAGAGTGTCTCAGCCAAGCCCTGGTGGAGAGAGAGTCGTCTGCTTCTTGCACAGGAGTTACGATGACGTCAAAACGACGCCGACCTCTGATTGGCTCTGATTGAGAATGAGTACACCTTAATATGCTAGATACATCAAGGTCTAATCACATTTTTCTTTTTTTAAGCCATATAAGCGTTTGGCGTTCTGACATCATTGCAACCTCTGCGTAAGTAGCAGACGAACTTGTGCTCCACGTAAGAGTATTTCGACATTTGGTCACCGGACTTTACTAAACTCTTGCTTGCCTAAAATATTAGACCGGGACGACTCGTAGCAGGTGTCACTAAACATTAACAAACGTTCTGAAATGTATGTAACCTGAGAAATAAATTTTTTTTTTTATCTAATTCATTAAGCATATTGTAGTATCCCGAAGTCACTTTACATAAGTACTCTTGGCGTTGTCGTATATTTATCTTACAAGTATTCAGGCGTGGAGATTTTTCGTGCGAAAATTCCGAACACGCTTTTAATCGAGTCATATTTACAATTTACGTGGAGTAAATGCACTTGTTTCTCGAAACTATAGCGTTTAACGCTTTTGGCATGTTCCAAATTTCGTGTAATTTTGGATTTTTTTATTTATTTATTTTTGCTTAGATATACAGTGGATTCTTGTAACTTCGAACTCGACGGGGACCAAAACTTTTTTTCGAATAATGCAAAGTTTTAATTACCGGGAGTTTCCTTCCTAGAAACACATATAACGGGACCTGCATGTTAGTTTATATATACCGTTTATACTGTATAAAGACACGTGCTCTAGTGAATAAAATTCGTATTTGTTTTAATATGGACAGCTTCGTATATTTCGCCCGCTCTTTGAAATCCAACCATTCGAACTTATTTCAACCACGCCGAAGGGCACCGCACGATATATATTGGTTCGCTCCACTTTCATGCACGGTTTAAGGGGGATTCAACCGCTATTTATTTGTACCCTTTTCCTCCTAGATGGCGCAGAATTTTTCCGGAACAAACGAGTTGCACGCTCGCAGCTGCGCATGCAGGTCGGGCGCTCGAGGTGGGCTCGGGCCACGGGGCTGTTCGCAGCCGATCTCGAGCTAGATCTTCTTCGCGCTGCCCGTCCGCCGCTGCCAGAAGCGGCCAAAGGGCAGCGCGAGATACGAGCCAGCACATACGTAGATCATAGTGGCTTACAACACGTAGAATAAGCTCGGATTTCCGAATGGATTCGAAGTTGCTACCACGTTTGAACGTGGTAGCAACTATTTTATGCGGACCATGGCCAGCTGGCCATGGTCCGCGTAAAATATGGTATAATATTTTTCCTGCAAAGGCGCAGTAGTGTCAGACAATAAACAGTCCACGACACCGGAGTTCCTCTGTCAATAGAGAGTTTCAGGGAACCGCTTCTTTTCCACCGCCGATAGGGATGGGCCCTCCGGTACGAACTGCGCAGATGGGAGTCTTCTGTGGTAGAGTATGCGCAGTTTGTACCGGAGGGCCCATCTTACCCTATCGGATGTGGAAAAACGGTTCCCTAAAACTCCCTGAAGTCACATGTTTGAACGGTTGAAACTGTCCCTCAATACGTAAGTTAATCAATCAAACAATCAATCAGTCTATGTTTATTTAAAATATTTGCATAGTACTAAAACCGATCCTCCCAATTGTTGTTGGCGATGTTGTTGTTGTTTGTTTGTTTAATAACATGGCAAACTATACCCCGGCTCTTTTTTTTTTTTTTTTTTTTTTTTTTTTTTAACAATAACCGGTTCGGTTGCGGTCGGACTTTGAGGGAAACGGAGCATAAGTAAGACCACGACGCACCGACGCATTGTACATAAAACACGGTTCCCGTACGACACCCCCCAACCGTATCACGTGCAGTGACGCCTGGACGACCGATTCGACGAAACTGGCCGATCTAGAAGAAGACGCTGTTGGCAGTTTGGTGCTGCGCGTGCACTCGGATCACGACGCTGCCTTCGAGTCGTACTACACGTCCCTAGACCCTTCCAAGAACTGGAGAGACCCCTGGTTCCCGGAGTTCTGGGAGACCAAGTTCCGGTGCAGCCTGAACGGGACGCCATCCGACGACAACACGTACCAGAAACCATGCACAGGTATGCACTCGAATAAATGCTGCCCCCCGTAAAAATATCATATGTTTCTCTATAGGGCAAGTTCCTGACTAACGGCGGTCATGTATACATTGGTCTCGCATAGTACGCAGCCGAAAGACCCGTTTCGCCGCACATTTATGTGTGCCTAGCCGGGGTCATCCATAAATAGGCAGGCATCAACACTCGGATGAAAAAAGTCAGTTTTGCCGCTACAATCATACTGCTTTTGCATCATACAAAAGGGTGTGTTTCCGCAGACACGATAAAAGAATGATTGGCGGATACTTCCCAAGCATGTTCCAAGCATATTTGCTTCACGTTGACAGACAGCTCTTTATGATTAATGTGACCATCGTACCAGGAGGAAACAAACAATGTCTGCATGCAGACCGTTTTTTTTTTTTTCTTGATGATGTATTAAGAAGTTAAGAGGCCGAGAAAGACGACGTTCCGTCGCCGTCTTCCTGTTTTTTTTTTTTTTCTTTTTTTTTTTTTACATTGTTGCGTTGTGATTTGTGGAGCTGGATTGGAAGATTGCTTCAGCGGAGGATGAAGAAAAAGGTGGCTCGTTCGAATACTTAAATAATTACGGCAGGACAATCTCGGTTGCCGATCTCGTTAGTAGTTGTTGCAAGTGCACGAAATTGACATTCCTTATGAGTTAGGCGTGACACGAGTCTAATTGTTTAAAACCAGTCAAAATTATTGTCAAGATATGCTAACAATGGTGTGGAGCATTTAGTGAATATTTACATTCGTATTGCAATTAAAAAACGTACGCGACCAAAAGCGTCGCTGTGGTCGGCATTCGCGACTGGCCAAACCATAGCTTCCTGTATACTGATAATGCCTGCCCAATCACCAGATCACGGCGAGACGAATCCTGCCAATCACGGCGAGGCAAATCCGGTTTGCGACGTCACGAAACAAAAATATAAAGGGGCACTACCGAGACATCTCGACGTTAACACCTACATTTTTTAGTGCGGCGTTTACATTCCTGCTACATTTTTGTAGTTGTCTTCGAGCTTTTCTTCCAATTCATGTTAATAAAACAAAACGGGATAGTACTGAATTTAATGGAAATTGCTAATTGTCGAATTAATCAGTCAGACTGCGGTGTAAAGATCCCTTCGTGCCTTTTGCCTAAACTATACCACCTATTTCCAGAAGTATGAAGTATTGAGCCCCAGCTACATAAAAAAAGTGTAAAACATGAAATGTTTTCAACGCTATCCCCCAATCCAAACATGTTGTCCCCAATCGTATCATTTTAGTATGGAAATTGATGTCACGAGACCTATACACGAATTCAGTTTTCCCGCTAAATTTAGCGGGAAATTTGATGACACGTGACCTGACGTCATTGGACCTTCATACCAATTCAGTTTCCCCGCTAAATTTAGCGCGAAATTGACGTCACATGAACTACACACCAATTCTGTTTCCTCGCTGAACTCGGCGGGAAAATTGATGTCACCGAACCTGCCGTCACATGAGCTATACACCTGTATAGGTGTATAGTACAACTATACATGCCAACTATACACAAGCTGTCGATGCTCTATATGCAGTCGGCCCTGAACTTTAGATATAGTCAGAGCCTGTTACCTTTACGGTTGTCTATAACAATAAACTCGCCTCCGTTGTTCATTGCCGAACCGAGTACTCGCTGTCTCGGGAAAATTAAACTCTGCACTGTCCGACACAAAGAGCACGACCCCGTAGCTTTTTTTTTTTTTTTTTTTTTCTATTTTATCACATTGTAGTTTTTTAGATGGGAGAGATAAAGCGGAAAACGCCCCCGGTCGCCTGCATACGAGCTGACTGCGTCAAGCTTGGTAAATTTATTAAAGGATTGTCTGCGCCGTTCAATGTAATTTAATGCGATGATGAAAATGAGAAGTGTCAGCGAAGCGACTCTGGGCGACGCGCACACAATATTATCTGCACGCTTTCACGGCTTCCTATCGCATCAATTGTATGGCCGTCACGAGCTGCCTTTTTTTTTTTAACTTCTACAGTTATTTTTCCTGTTTGTTTTTATTACAAAAAAGAGAATAATATAGCACATAGTATAATATGATTACAGGTCTGTTCACACATACAGCACAGCGCTTCCTCAGTGCTATTGGTCAGCGCTGGAACTATTGCGTTAACCTTGATGATGCAGCGCTAACTTTGCGCTGTTTGAGCGATACAGCGCTAAAACAGCTAGCACTGCATGACTGCTAAATTACCTTCAAGTCAGCGCTGCGTCGGCGCTGCTCCAAGAGTGTTCATTTAGCGCTGCAATTAGGGTGACCACCCGTCCCGCGACTGGCGGGACTGTCCCGCATTGAGGGCTCGTGTCCCGCGTCCCGCAAGAAATTCCCAAATCTTCAAATTGTCCCGCTTTTCACATTGTCGTAAAACTCACAACGCAGCTTATGGCGCTGCCGAACAACGGGGCACAGAGAATTAAGCGCGGAGATCGCTGGTGAATGCGTGAATCGCGATGATACACCATTTTCCATCCACGCAACGTGGGAAGCGACCGTCGTTCTTGCAGGAGGTCTGTCGCGCATGCGCTTTCGTGCCTTTCTTCCCTTGGTGGCAAAATATTGCAAGGGAAAATTGCTCACAAAAAGTTGAAAATACATTATTTTAATTATTTTCAAATCGTGCTGCGTCAATGCGAAAAGGTTGCTGCGGAAAGCTTTTTTTTTCTTTTTTAGTAAAGACGATCACACAAGGCAAGAAGACTGTAACTCACAACGATCAAAAACAACAACGTAAAATTCGAATTTTGTGTAGGAGCATGTTGGTAAAAATACCAATCGAAAGGAAACGAGTAGACATAAAAGATTTACTGCTTCTTCTATCCTATTGATGCATTGAGCTAGGTTGCAGTCGATTTTATGTTTTCAACTCAGATAATGTCACATGTAGTAAAAATTATTCGAGCTTAATTGCCGCAATACAATTTGCAGCTGTATAATATGCTTTCAGACAAGACAGGCAGAGCCGCATTTCGTGGCATGTGTTGATAAATTCCCTCGAACAGTTATTTTTTTTTCATTGTTTTTTCTTAACCTGAGTCTGGGGCAGAAGGCGGAAAAACAATTTTCCTCCACCTGCTCCAGTCTCGGGTTAAAAGGCAGCATGGTAAACTTCCATCAGCCCGACTGCGCACTAAATTCTCCCCCCAAGGTCAGCGTGTCCCGCATTCCGCTAGCGGGAGGGTGGTCACCCTAGCTGCAATCTAGCTGTGAACCGGCAGTAATTCGCGATGCACTAATTACGTGGCAGCACTTAACGACATAATGAAAGTGGCGAGTTGCAATCTCCAACTTACTAAGCAGGTGGGCCACACGGAAACAATGATGTTAGCTGCACAATCTGGGACGGTTTCAATAAACCCTTTTTCAAAAGCCTGCACACCATCTAGTGGCTGCTCCGTCAATTATCCAAGCCCGCCATTGTTTGGGCAAATTACTACGAGCGTGCATTGGACACGAGGGCTGCGTCAGAGTTCGGCGAAGACTCGGATCCAATCAGACGCTTCGTCCCCGAGAAATGGCGACTACCAATGATGCTCGACGGACATCTGAAAAGGGACTAGGGCGTTAGTTAGAAAAGACTGGTGTGGTGAAGATGCCATGGGTATAGATGAAGCGCGCTCTAGGACGAGCAAGAGTCATGTAAAGAAGTGCTTTGGGAGGTTAAATGAACAGATTTAAAATCGCGACAGATTTAAGCACGGCAAGCGGTTAGCTGGAGAAAATGTTTTGTCAACGGGGACATTCCGAGGTATATTACTAGATAAATGAACACCAAGATATGTGCACTGAGTAGTAGTCTGAAGAGTGACACCATTAAGCGGCAATGTTTTTTCACCGCGTGGGAGGGAGATCGATCCCTGGCGCCGGTGACTGTCATGTTGTTGTTTCCAGACCGTCGAGAACACAACAAGCACTTCGTGGAAGCATATTCCGGCACCAATAAACGATAAAAAAAGAAGCGGTCTGTTTTTGTTGTAGACGCTTTCAGTGCGGGCAACACGGTTGAATCCGAGCTCTGAGCTACCACCACGGGGATGACGTCAAGACGCGTGCGTCTGCTCCATTGCAGCGTATGTTGTCGTCGAGCTACAGCGCTGGCGCTGGCTCGGGTCGGGCTTGGGATCCACTTACGGTGAGGTCGTGCGCAGGCCTTGTCTGCTAGCCTTGTCTGCTCAACCACCCTCGAAACGTTGAGCAGCGATGCACATCCGTAATCTGTACATCATGGCACTGTACATTCCTGTACGCGACGGTACATCTGTACAGTCGCTAACCATGCAATAATCACCTCGCCGCACCCTTCATTTTTAGATCTGTATCGATAAGTAATTAAGACGAAAACCCGGGGGGTGTTTTTTTTTTATTTTTTAATCAATTCGAACAAACGTGTCGTGTGGGAACATGCTTAGATTTCTTTTTTATACAATTTTTTTTTTTTTTTTAGCAGAGCGAACGCTAGAGCGGAAGCCTTGCCTCTCCTCTCTCCTCTTCTCCGGCGTTCGTCCTGCTAAAGTGAAAAGAGGGCTTTGCCAGAGGAGCTTGTCTTGCATTTCTTAATCTGCAACAACGTTAAGTTTAAAAGAAAAGAAGAAATTAGGAAAGAAAGAAGTAAACTGTTTTGTTTCAAAGGGCTGTCAAAGCATGCCTATAACGTAAAAATGACAGTACTGTAAGCGAAGTGAAAAGTTTTCAAGAATGGCCAAATTAGGAAAACAAACTTTACACATTCCAACACGCCGCGGATTGCATCTTTTCCTTTCAGACTGCTTACCTCCAGTTTTTCTCGTTTTTTAGGGCAGTTTTGTTTGTTTAAAAAACAAAGCTGCCTCATAATTCTTGCTTTTTTTTTTACCAAGTCTAAAGTTCCACCCCATAACATTCTTCGAAGCCACCTGCATGGAGTTGAATGGCTGGCGAACTTCACTAAGCTAACTCAGAATAGCGAAACATGCGTGACTATAATCACTGACAAGATAAAAACGGTAGGGTTTTCCAGTATACCCTTCCCATACAAGCGTTTGAGGGCGCGTTCATTGCTGCGTTTGTGTTATGCAATCGCACTTTCTGACTGACCGCAATTGCGCGCGAGAGCTGACTAGGCTGTGATTTAGCACGTGTGGACTGTGATTTTTGTAAACAGTGGAAATGTCTATAGTCCCACCTTCAACGCGAGCACTTTTGATAACGCTACTGCATCTCGTGGGCTTCGAGCTCGTACGCGCAGTCAAAACCCGAAATGAGGCAGCGAGCGCGTGCTAAAAGACCGGTCATTCGAAAGAGATGCCGTGCCGTCCTCCAGAGCCGCATAAAGAGAGAGTTTGTTAAGTGGGAGGAGCGGGCAGAGCCAGGTCGTGCACCAGACGCAGACAAAGGACTGGACATGTTCTCTTGTCCAACCAGAAGCTGAAAGTAATCCCTTAGCGGTGGTAGCAAGACATACTTTTAATAACCGCGTGAGAGTAGTAACTCTTCCCGAATGAAAATATGGTGACCATAATGTTTCGATTATGACCATGCAAAAAGATGGAAGAAACGAATGTGCCGCTGGAACTTTGGTTTGCTCGGACTGAGTCCGACAGCTCGGACGGCAGATGCCCGGCCCTCGGCGCCTGGCGCACGGATTACGTGCCGTGATGGAAACATCACGCGTACCATAATTTCAGTCACCAAGAGCTACTCCGACGCACTTATTTGGTTTCTCGCGACCACGGCCAGGGTATCCTTCGCGGCTTCTGGTTGGGTCCATTCGAATTTGTGAACGCGCCCAGCTCACTTTCGGCCAATGCCGCCTTCTCATTTACCTCCTGTACTTCCCAATTAATGACCAAACTCTCTCTATATATACGGCCCTGTCGTTCTCTTCGTAAAGAAGAGGAGGAGAGAAGAGCGTGCAGTGACGTCAGAGCACCAAGCTCTGATTGGAAAGATAGTGGGCAGAGACAAAGGCGGTTTAGCCTTTGTGTCTACCCACTATTATTCCAACCAGAGCTGTGCGGCCTGACATCACCCCCACGCTCTAATCTCCTCCTCTCCATCACGTATCTGTTCAGCGTCTGACAGCTTCAAACGTGCATCCCCACGCAGGCGAGGAGTGTCTGTGCGACAACTACGTGCAAGACCCCAAGCTAGACGGGGTCAGGAAGGGCATCTACCTGGTCGCCCACGCTCTTGACCGCATGGTGCGGGAACACTGCCCCGACAACGACACCGACTGCGCGCGCAAGGTGCAAGTCACGGCGCCGCAGTTTCTGGAGTACCTGGACAACGGGACGTCTCATCTCCTGAACGGAACGTTTCCCCCGTGCAACAGAACGCAGCACTCGGAGAACGGGACCGCTGGCTGCAATGCGACGAGTCCTGTTCGGTACGTCTCATGAATTGTTGATCTGTTTGAGGACGATAATTGTCATCGCAAGAAACTAACCAAACTGAAGAAATAACATTTGCAAAACCTCTGTTGTTGTTGTTGTTGTTGTTTTGTTCGTTTTTTTATGGCAATCACAAGCGCATCTCTGACTGCTATGCTTACCAAGTTCACGAGAGTGGTCCCTCAATTTCGGCCTGATGACGTCAGAAAAGTGTAATCCTTCTACATGCTGCAATCCTGGCGGTGTCACAACGGCAGAAGTGAATGCGGCAGTTACCTGTTCCGCTATGCAGCCAGACAATGAAAAGCAAAGGAAGCACGAAATGGGACGCCGCGACGACCGTCGTCCGCTCGCCTTTTTTTTTTTTTTTTTTCTTGCCAGCATTTTTGCGACCGACCGCCAGGATTGGGACACCGTGGTGGATGCATAGAGTTATTATAATGTACGCTAGAGGTTCAAGTGGCGCTAGTGTGCTGACGCAAATTGAAGCAGACAGCAACCAGTCCAAAATTGACTTCCGGTAATGCATTTCTATGGGAAAAAGTGAGTGCATTTTCCCTCTGCGCTCGATCATAAGAGCAAATATCCCGAATAATTCGTACGTTCCATGTAGCTTGGAACATTTCTTAGTCAGGCCGACGAAATAATTGGTCAGTTACGGTGTTTTTCTTTCAAATTCATCGCATTAAAAACGGTGCTGAAACGGCTTCCTACGTGTATTTATGTGCACTGTCGGACACTGTCAGCGCGAACACGACGTCGGCGCTTTTCAGCGTGGGGGATATACGTGCCAAACGAACGAAGAACATCTGGAAATTAAGAAAGACGGCAAGAACTACGCAGTAACACCGGATCAGTAACTACACGTGCATATACGATCAAAATTAATTGAAGGCCACGTAATCTATTCCTATTTTAAATAAGTAAGTACCGTTTTATTCTTTCTGCTCTGAGCGAAGCTGCTTGTTCTACGTTCAAAATATCACTCGTACGCTCGAAATCTTTGAGAACAAGTGCCCGATAAAAGCTGCCCGGCAGAGAAAACAATACGAAGAGACAACTTTTATAGCTCACGGACTTTATTCTCTACGTTTTGAACGTTTTTATCCGCTCATGCACGACGGGGTCATTTTTATATAGTGACAGGACTGGCATATTATCAATATATAAGCGTCACCGGATTGCTGGCGAGCCTTGAACACACTCTACATTCCTTTCGATTGTAATTTTGCTTTGAATCGTCGCTTGTTTTTACACACCTGCTGCGGAACACACGTTTGGGACTGAAATGTAGCGAAGTTAAACATCGCTCACTGATGAAGAAAAATGCGCTAACTAAAGCAATTACACTTTTACAATGTTAATTAAGACACATACTATTCGGTACGACCGAAATAACCCAAGTGTTCCATGTTATTTTCCGGCCAAGAGACAAAATGCACGCGCGTTTTCCCATAGGAATGCACAGGAGCACCGCAAAAGTAGACTGGTTGCTGTCTGCTTCAATTTGCGTCACGGAAGTCGCGTAGACACTAGCGCCAGTTGAACCTCTTGCGTACATTATAATAACTCTATGGGTGGATGGTGTGACACACCGGCCCCTGTAACGCAATGTGTTGCCACTTAGGGCGGTTCCCTTTGCTCCCCGGGATGCACATCACGTGGTAACAACGTCACGCTTTTGCGCGGAGCCGCGCTGACGTGGACATCTCAGAGGGATGGGGGAGCTTTTGCTCGGACTGCACAAACGCGTTCCGCCTTGGGTGGTATTTTGTTCGCGTGTCCGGCAAACTCAGAGTTTGCCCGGCGAGATACCGGCGATGGCATCGGTATCACCTAACTTGTTGTGGCTTGCGCTGTTGCGCATGTCGTCCGAGACAGAGTGTTCGATATTCATCAATGCCGTCCTCGAGCCGCTCCCCATATAACTGCATTTTGATTCCACGTCCTTTCTGTTGCAGCCACCTATTAAAGAAGCATCATTATTTTAGCAGCAGGAAGCAGTTCGTCGTCCTCTGCATCTAACAGGGCTGTGCCATAATCGCGTACCGGCGTTTCATGTACGCCTCCATTTTTCTATACTCGTCAGCGCGCACCGAGCCCTGTTGTCGAGAGTGCGACCGCTAAATGCGTCTGATAACACTGACATTCCTCTCAGCCCTGTCCCCCAGTGGGTCGGGTGTTAGGCGACGCCGACAAAGTTCGACCAAAGGAAAATTGGCGACTCCGTCGCCGGGGGGGGGGAAACAACAAATAATGTTTTTCCGTGTCTTTTTTTTTTTTTTTTTTTGCTTAATTTTTAAAGGTCTGCCTGGCGATCATCTTCACGACCTGGTGATAGAGAAACACATTCTCTTGGAACGGGAAATCAGGTTTCTGTTATTGTTTTTAGGCTAGGTGGCGCAAGCTACCGTCCGTTACTAAGGGTGCAGCCGTTATCATTCATCCATCCGACCGCCGTTGGTGTGAACGCTGGAGTCGGAGAGGGAGTCCCGCTGGTATTGCCGATCACTGACGTCACGCGCATCCTTCCCCGAAAAGCATCCCCTTGTAGCAACGTGTTCCTTGTTGTCAAAATAGGGAGTTTTCGTAAACCACGAAGAGGCCGCTACTGTGCCAGCGCGCCGCTAGCCTTGACTGAAGAAACCCGGATCTCGTAGCGGGTTGAGGAAAGTGTTGCGGGACGGCCGAAACGATCTACGACAACTCCCTAATGAATGCCTCGTCCCCAACCGCCCCACATAGCATCCGATGTATTCGACGTAAGAGGTGTTCGCGGCGTGAAATCTAATGTCGGATTGATCGACACTTGCCTCACGACCGAACTGACTCTACACGGTTCTGCTGCGCCTTTGCTAGGAGTCAGCGACTTCAGCAACCGTAGTGTTGAACTGGGACGTACCTTCCCTCTACTTCTTAATAATTCCTTCTGTTTGTCTGTTGGTGTGTGTGTGTGTTTTAATTTTATTTAACACCTTGGGCGGCGGGTTGGCAGGCGCACTTCTGTGCGGGTTTTCACCCTTCTGTACAGCTTTGCGCGCCACCGAGGATGTCCTTTTTATGTGCAACTAAATATTATATTTATTATTATTATTATTATTATTATTATTATTATTATTATTATTATTATTATTATTATTATTATTATTTACAGCGTGTCCCAAAAAAAATTACTTACAGTGCTTTTTTTTTTTTTGCAAAAAAACATATATTACGCATTGCTGAGCGCCTCTTCTCCGCCCGTATGTAGCGCTAGCCGTCCGAACCAGATGCCAGCCCAGTTTCATTCCAAATTTCAGAACTAGCCATTATCTCATCTAAGAAGTTATAAGCGATGTTTTGGAAATCTCAACGAGAAAATTGAGCCCGGTTTCGGTAACAGGCACCATTCAGCTCCATCCAGCTTTTTCGCATTGAAAGTTTCAGGAAATCCCTAATAGCTCTTGAACAAGGTAACGGTAGCTTTGGCATCTAATTCGGACCGCTACTGCTACATTTCCGAGGAGAATGAGCGTTCGGCGGTGCAAACCGCACAGTTTATTTTTTTTAATTAAAAAGTAAACATGTAATTTTTTTTTTTTTTTTTGGGGGGGGGAGGGGGGGGGGGGGAGGGGGGATTTGTACTTGAAATTTATATATGAAAGAGACAATAAGGTGAAAACTGTAGGTGGAAAATATAATCTATGTCTGCCTCATAAGGTGTCGTCATTCTGACTTCCAATAGCATGTCCGGTGCCATAAATGTAATTAATTGCACGGTGTTATTATTTGTCAAAGGGAAGCCGAAGCGGTTCTGCATGAGAGTCAAAACACTTAAGTCCTCCTCATTTGGCCTCCAGAATTACCAATATCGAAAATATGATTTTCTTTTGTTTTTCTCTTCTTTTTTTTTTTTTTTTTTTTTTTATTTAGAGCACGGAAGCTGCAAAAAAAAAATAATTTTCTAAGTACCTCTCACGTCACGTCATAAAGGGAGATTTCGGAATCTCCGCTCTCGCGCATTTTCAGCGCCTATCGACGCTATGCACGCGCACTCTTGCTGTTTTCAAAAAGGTCAGAAAAACTAGACGTCGCGACTGGTGTCAGTCCGGAAAAAGATACCTGGCAAGCTTGCAATTACACGCGCTGTCCACACGAGCGGCACGTGCTTGGCGTGGCGTAACAACTGGTCGGAGGTGCGTGTTTTCTTGTTTTCGCGCTTTTATATAAGAAGTATTCACTGGGCGCCATATTTGTGGGTGCTGTTTAGAGCGCATGCTCAGAACGAGCCCACATTAATAGGCTGCTAAGACCAGCAATCTTGAGGGTGCGGAATGCACGCTACAAAATAACTGTGGAAGCTCGCCATCAGCACGCGCTCAGCAGTCGCGCACACAGCTATGGCCGCCAGTGAGTACTTCCTATAGTTACATCAACGGGGAAAACGAACGTGATATTCGAATTCACGGCATAAAAATCGCAATGTTTGAGGGCGTCGTTTAAAGCGCATTCTCAAAACGAGCTCGCGTTAGTAGGCTGCCCAGACCGACAATCTTCATTGTGGGGAATGCACGTTGCAAAATAATTGTGGAAGCTCGCAATCAGCACGCGCTAAGCAGTCGCACACTTAGCTATGGCCGGCAGTGAATACTCCCTTTGGACCCTTTTTATGGCAAACGCCACCACGTGGTGGTCCAGTTTTGGACGTCCCAGAGAACTTCCGGTTTAGTAAAAGAATGAACAAAGACCACCTTAAAGGGGCCCTCCAATCATAATTAAGCGTCTACCTTTTTTCGCGGTTTCCACGTCTCCTAGGGTTCGGACAAGCCAGCGGGCACGGAGAGAGTAACTAAATATGAGTGCGACATAATTTAACCGGACGACGCGGAAACCTCCTCCACCTACGGGGGCGACCCGTGGTGCTGAAAGCGCGCGATATGTGACGTCTTTGGTCCTGGGCTTATTACTGGTTAGAGCCGCTGAAAGCTTCTTTTTAGTCGAAATACAAAATATAAGTGGCGCGAACCGTTTCAATTATTTATAAAAGCAGTTTTTCTTCACTATTTTAGATCAGAAAAGAAACAAATGCAGTTTATAAAGTACGGAAACAAGAAATGACCTGTCGACCCACCATTAAGCGGTGGAAGAGGTGGAGCATACTAGAAAGGTGTAGTTGGATCAGACATTAACAAGCGGCGAGCGTAGAAAGGTCCCGGATGTACGCGACGGCGCTGCGGTCATATGGACTGGAGGATCCGACCGGTTCCGAGCGTTCCCCAGGCCTTCGGCGAGCAGTTTTGGCCTGCGGCTTGGCCTTTTGACGGTATGGCAGCGCGAAGTGGCTTCCGTTCTGAACTGATCTTTACCCCGTGTTTGCTGTCGTTTGTGTCCAATGAAGTGTCATGCCGAATTAGTGATTAATCGCGCAGCAAATGTAATGCGAGCAACCCTGGCTGCCCGCTTCATACAGCCTAGCCAGAACATGCCTTAGTGGCGCCCTTTCGAGCCGTCGACTAGGAGTGCGGCAGCCGTGACCGCTCGCTGAGCTCACTACCCCTCCTCTAGTTCACGGCCACTCAAGGGGTGTCCAAACAGGACACTACAAAACGCACGACTCCGACAAATCGTGAAAAGTGAAGTGGACGCGCCCGCTTCAAGCCCGCTTCAATTTTCACGATTTGTCGGAGTCGTGCGTTTTGTTGTGTCCTGTTTGGACACCCCTTCACGTAACCAAGGACATCACGAAGGAGTTTATTTATTGCTTGTTTTTGTAATTTTAATTTGCTTATAACTTTTAAAATAAGGCGAAATTCGAGAAAAGAAAAGTTTCATTAAGTTACTACGTTCAGTGCGCTCAGGTTCGGTGCCAATTAAAACCGCTAAGAAAAGTCCTGAAAATCGGTAAAAAGAGCGAAGGAGTGCGAGATCTGTTAAAATGTTTCGAGTATTCTTGTAAACCAACTTGCCTCCTCCAAAATGTAATATTGTACAGCTGAAGGCCCTCGTTAAATCTCCAACTTTGTTGTCCGCGTAGCATTTATGCGTTCAAGCACTGTCCGCGTAGCATTTATGCTTCTTAACAAGCTCAACAGGCTTACAGAGACGGTGCTTCCGGAAGTCGCTTGGGACGCAAGCGGCAGTTCATGTTTGTTAACAGCAAAAAGGGTCTATAGAATTCACCTCTAACACAGCTATCACGAAAAACAACCACAGGTCTTTCCTGTTTTTTGTGCGTTTTTTTTTTTTTTTTCTTCTTGCAATTGAAAGTCTGTTATCAACACGACTGGTGTAGTTGAATGGTCTCCGGTCTCCGACTTAGGCGACAAATATTGTCCATCAATTCTTTGGTCGAGCAACTGCCTAAAAGCGCCAATATTCTGTTCGTGTTAATCGCGCCGCGCAGTGTAATATGGTTTATCATAAGTGTGCTAATCGTAATATCGTAATATTTAACTGCAAAAAAGACAATAAAACAACAACAAGAAACTCGAGCGATGACGTGATGGGCGCAGCGATGTTTTGCTTGCAAATCAAGCTGAGAGACTAAAGGCCCGTTCACACTCTTGCAACAAAGTACGACCGAGAGATACGAAACCTGTTGAAACCTCTTAAAATTTATTAGGACGAGAGAACACACTGGCACAATGGCGCCATCTATGTGGTGACCCTGGAACTGCATTTCACAGGAGCGAAGGTTTTGCGGGATTTCTGAGGTCCAATGTGCGTAATGCCTATGAGAAAGGCTCGTTTATAACGTTGACAAAAGTTTTTCGAGCCAAGAAAGAAAGGATAATCCCCGACAGATATAGAAAACGTGCCGGACCGCCAAGTTTACACTGCTACCCAATAGATGGCACCAGTGTGTCCTTTCGTTGTAAAATATATTAAGAGTTTCCAAGGCACCCGGTTCTAAAGGTCGCAAGTGCATGAGCGAGCCTTAAAGGCCCGTTCACACTCTTGCAACAAAGTACGACCGAGAAAGACGAAACCTGTTGAAACCTCTTAAAATTTATTAGGACGAGAGAACACACTGGCACAATGGCGCCATCTATGTGGTGACCCTGGAACTGCATTTCACAGGAGCGAAGGTTTTGCGGGATTTCTGAGGTCAAATCTGCGTAATACCTATAAGAAAGGCTCGTTTATAACGTTGACAAAAGTTTTTCGAGCCAAGAAAGAAAGGATAATCCCCGACAGATATAGAAAATGTGCCGGACCGCCAAGTTTACACTGCTACCCAATAGATGGCACCAGTGTGTCCTTTCGTTGTAAAATATATTAAGAGTTTCCAAGGCACCCGGTTCTAAAAGGTCGCAAGTGTATGAGCGAGCCTTAAAGGCCCGTTCACACTCTTGCAACCGGGTACGACCGAGAAAGACAAGGCCTGTTTGAAACCTCTTAAAATTTCTTAGGACAAGGGAACACACTGGCATTCTGGCGCCATCTATGCGGTGACCCTGGAACTGCATTTACCAAAAGCGAAGGTTGGGTGGGATTTCCGAGGTCAAATGTGCGTAACACCTAGAGAAAGGCGCGCTTATAACGTTGACAAAAATATTTCGCGCCAAGAAAGAAAAGATAATGCGCGAGAGGAATAGAAGATATGCCGGACCGCCAAGTTAACACTGGTGCCCATAAAATGGCACCAGTGTGTCCTCCCGTTGTAGGAGGTTTCAAGGCACCCAGTTCTAGGAGGTCGCAAGAGTGTGAGTGTGAACGGGCCTTAAAGCTTTCGGGTCAAGAGTTTATTCGATACTCGGCGTCAACTATTTCGTGCTGCGTTGTCGAGGCTACCGTGGTTCCGCAATGCTCTGTCCAAGCTTGCGCACGCGCATGGGCGTACCAACCGGGGGGGCAAGGGGGCGCTTGCCCCCCCCCCCCCGCAGTTCTCTGAGTGGGGGGCAAGGCACCTGTTTTGCCCCCCCCCCCTGAAACAGCCGCCACTGGGCATGGCAAACACTGACCGGCGGCGCTCGAGGGATACCAAGGGCACCACCCCCGGCCCTGGGGGCGGGGGGGGGGGGGGGGGAGGTCTGGTTCGCCCCCCCCCCCCCCCCCCCTCAAAAACAAGTTGGTACGCCACTGCGCACGCGAATGAGACCCGAGACGCTCTCGCAGCAGTGAGGGGCAGGTTCACCGCGGAGACTATGCTACCCTTTAGAATGTAGCCCAAAATACTTGACCAAATACTGAGATTTACAGGCGGGTAGCGTCATCCAATTGTGCACGTTCCAGGTACGACATCATGAACTTCCAGAGGTCAAACGAGACAGGTTACGAATTCGTGCTCGTCGGCACCTGGGGCGACGATGGGCTGCGGATGATCAGCGAGCCCCAGTGGCGCGACGCTCAAGACGGGGTACCGGTGTCCCGCTGTTCGACACCCTGCACCAAGGGCCACGTCATGGTAAGCTTTCCGTCCCAAATTTTTTGTTTTATTTTTCTCCATGCGATTTATTATGGTGTCAGAGGCTACCCAATCAATATTTTGCTACAGCGTCCCGTATATTTGTAATAAAGTAAAAAAAAAAAACGCAACTTCTTGAAACCAAAACTGGACTGGAGAGGAAGAATAAATATAGAGAAGGAGAGAGCTGGCGGAAGTCACGTGGCTGTGCAACTTTTTATTTTTCTTCAATCAACGTATTTGCGGCTTTTTAGAACCCACATAAAACTGATATCATATTTCATTTCTATTTTTAATATTAAATGCGTTCCTTCGATGACCCACGAAGTTCATTATATTTGGTGTTGTGTTTGACCTGTGACCTTGACCTGTGCACCGACTTCAATTACGAAAACTGTCTACTCTCATCTCTGGTCAGACACACCGGCGGGGCAATGAAGTTTAGTTCCACGGGTAGGGCGCTATCTTATGCCGAATGCTCGCAACTCTGAGAGGGCCCGCGGCAGCGCGCAGTCATTGGGCCCAAGCCCGATTGTCCAAGTTCCCCGCCGAACCCCTGACGCTGCGCCCGTGTCCCATCGTTTGGTGGCATGGCCTTCCCAGTGTTGCCCTCTTAAGCCACCAACAGCACTGGCTATCGTGCCGACCAAGGCGCCGCCTCCTTTTCACACAGGGTGTTTCTTAGATTGTATACATTGTTTTATAAAACGCCAAGAAGGCTAGTGCGTTTTCTGTAGGGATTTATACGGCCAAGGAGACAATATATAAGGATAATTGTTACGACACGACAGGTAATTAAGTAAAATGTGCAAATCATATTTTAATTGTTTGTCGAAAAGTACTAAATAAAGCAATTTTAGAGAGGCTGCAAGCGACAGGGTCTGCTAAAGTTAGCACTCGTGGAACAGGCGCAAGGCTGGCGGTGCGAAAACAAGGATGGTAAGATTGACTTCCGCTATTTTTGACCGCTTGCGCCTCTTGCACGTTTGATAACTTTAGTGCACCACCGCGCTTGCCACGTCCTCAAGACTTTCTAAAATTTACTGATTTCGTGGTTTTCGGTCACTTCTAGCAAGTTTCTAGTACAAGCCACATGTTTATTTTTACTAATGAAAGGTTCATTAACAAAGTTTACTTCATTATCTGACGCCTGATGAATAGCCACCTATACTATGTCCCCCTCGTCGTATAACTCACATGCAGAGACCGCATTGAAATGGGTTTCACGGCTTTTTTTTTTTAATATTTATAAAACAAACGTTCTGTATATACGACCAATATTATTGCAGCGCTATTCGAGTATGTGCGGCTCCGATTGGGATGGTGAAGTGCGCTTCGCGCTCCACGCTAACCTTGATGAGCTCGTATTTGATGCTTCACTGCGATGATGGATTCAAACCTCAATCCTCGAACGCCTGCGCTAAAGTTACCACATCGATATCAACGAGCTTTCCGGGTGAGAGAAAACAATTAATCGACCGTCCTTATAGGTGTTGAATTACATCGCAGAAACGAAGCTTAGATCTTCACCCAAATGTAGCGCTAGCTGTTCGGACCAGATACAAGGGCTTGCCGTTATCTTTTGATTCGAAAATGGGGCTCGTTCCTGGTATCCGATGCCATTAATCTCTACATATTCGTAAACTTTATCAACCGCCGTTTTTGTTGTTGTTTTTTATTGGAAAGTTTCAAAAATTGCTTTTGCGGAGCGCAAGTTCGCCTGCTTCTTTTGCAGTGGTTGTGGTGGCATCAGGACGCCAAGCTCTGAATCAAGGACAGTGGGTAGACCTCAAGGCAGCTTGCCTCAAGGTCTACCCACTATCCTTCAATCAGAGCCAATCAGAGCTCGGCGTTCTGACGTCACCACAACCCCCGCAAAAGAAGCAGACAAACTTGCGCTCCGCATAACTTTCAAATCAGACAACGGCAAGCTTGGGAACTTTGGCATCTGGTCCGAACCGCAAAAACTATGTTTGGGCAGAGACTGCAGCGTTCGACGATTAGCGCTTTCTTTTTGCCCTAAAAAAAAACAAAAAAAAACAAAAAAAAATCATTATTTTTCGCGACACCCGGTATATTTGTTTCTGGATTATGCTATTACAGGTGATCACGTTATAATAGGTGCTCTTGTTGCTGCTACCTCGTACACGCTTGTGGCAGGTATATCATAAAGTACTATAATTAAGCTCGTTATCTTCAATTGAACGCCATTTCATGGTCGCGTTTGTCACGCGAAATTCTGTTTTTTTTTATCTTCGGCTAAGTTTAGAATCGCATGTGACCATCAAGGTTACCTTGATCGTCGAGTGATCGTCTTCGGATGAACAGACCTCTGATAATCGGGCGCCGCACTCCAGTTGCAGGAATCAACGTTAAACCTTTGTTGCTGGAAGTGCATCGAGTGCGGCGACTACCAGTATGTGGCGACCCCCTACCGCTGCTTAGACTGCGAGGAAGGCATGTGGCCTAACGCTAACCACGACGGTGAGTGTCGTACTCGTGCACATTGGTAAGTGCTTGGTCTTACCATAGGTCGCAGCAGGCATTCTTAGTCCTACGACAGGCGCTGATAAAGCGTATTCGCTCGCGCCATGCAGTACACTTCAAGATCTAATTGTGTTCTATATCAGTAGCATGGATGTTTGATCTTATACGAGAGCATGGGAGAGACTCACCGCACGGTCCACGGAAAACATTGAATAATCGATTTCCTGAGTCAACATTCTTCATCGTTAAACTGAAAGCCAATATATCGTTTAAGTGCAAGTGCGCCAAAGAATTTTTCTTAGCTTGTGTTTAAAGATATACCCGTGACGGAGAGTCTATTTTTACTGTAAGTTCTGTTTTCTGCAACACTTCAGCAAATCAAAACAAAAGTCACTTTTGAGCTTGCATATGTAAACACCTTGAGGACAAAGCGACATTGTCTTCCATTAGTTTCGTGAACACATGGCTACTGTTGCTATTGCCTGTGCGACCAGATGCAGACAAAATATTAACGGTCTCCTGGCAGCACCAAAAATGCTATAATTAATAAAAGAAGAAAAAAATGAAAGCCGTTTACAACTCCCTGTAACGCCGAATTAGAGCGCAGCTCTTGAGGAGGAGGATGGAAGGGTACTGAGGGGAGGGTATATCCCTCCTCCTCACCTCGTCATCCTGCCTGCTACTCCGCCATGTGTGTCACGTGACCTCACGGTTACGCCGACGGCGACGCCGCTCAAGCCGGAAACGGGCGCCTAAGAGCTGCGCTCTAAAAAATTAAAACCGTTTACAACTTCCTGTAACACAAAATTAGAGCGCAGCTCTTGAGGAGAAGGAGGGAATGGCACTGAGGGAAGGGTATACCCCTCCTCCTCCTCCTCACCTCCTCATCCTGCTTGCTACTCCTCCCTCCGAGCGGCGTCGGCGTCGCCGTAACCTAGAGGTCACGAGACCCTCGTGACGTCACGTGACCCTCGTGACCTCATGGGGGTCACGGGACGTCACCGGGATCACGTGAGCTCACGGGTGTCACGTGACCTCACGGTTACGCCGACTACCAAAAGGCGACGCCGACGCCGCTCAAGCCGGAAACGGCCGCCTAAGAGCTGCGCTCTAAAAACTCAATAACGTAGATAGCTTTTGATCTCGAGCAGAGTTTGCGATTCGTATCACGGCAATGACTTTTTTTTTGTACAAGGCAGTGGTACAGTCTCATAAAAGAAGCGACAAGTTTGTGTAAGACAAAACAGATAAACCGGCGGTGGCCGGAGCAAAATAATATTTAGATTATAACTCGGTCTGTCTCTCTCTTTCTTCTCTCTCTCTCTCTCTCTCTCTCTCTCTCTCTCTCTCTCTCTCTCTCTCTCTCTCGCTCGCGCGCTCTCTGCCGGTTAATGTGCGTGTGCGTGTGCGCGCACGTGCATTTCTTTTTTTTTTGCCTTCCGATTTGTTTGTTTAGGATGCCACGTAACGTAGAAAGCTAATATCCGATTTGTTCAGAAGAGTACCGCTTTTCGATAGTGTTCAGACTGATATAAATCTTTCATGCATTCTTAACTATTTGACATAACTGAACAAAAAAAAAAAGTTCAAATCAAAGGTACACAAACGGCCAATAAAGAAATATTTTAGGCAGTGTGTCGAACCGAAAAAAATACGGGTCCGGTTACGGTTCACGTTCAGGTAAATTTATTTTGTTCCGGTTCAGTTCCGGTTCGATTAATTCGATCCGCGAACCGGTTCGCGAACCGGTTTGGGGCGCTGAACCGGTTCGCGAACCGGTTCGGAAATTATAAATGACAAATTGCAACATCAAAATAAATTACAAATAAAACATCTGAAATCAGCACATACGAAACGGGATACATCGTAGTGCATTTCTACCAGGAATGGTTTCTTTATGTGCACTCAAAGGTTACCTCACCGACGTTTACGCATTTGGACTTCATCTAATTGGGTCCGACGCATTAGCTGTAAAATCCGCTACCTCCTTACAAACCCACTTACAAGTAGAACTCGCTAACTATCCCGCCACCTCGGCGTGTAAGCAATTGAAGGAACAGTGGGGAGAAAATACAGCTTTCTTTATTTGAACTAGCCTTCGGTAACTCAAATTAGACCCTTAAAGAAGTTTTCATTAAACAAGATACGGAATATGAAAAACACTTCACCGAACGCAACGCCAGAAGGAGTAGGATAAATATTAAAAGAGAAGAGTGCCGTCAGTTGACGGCACTTAAAAAACAAATGGCATTGATAGCACATTCATTGTCAACAGCGCGTGGCCGAACCGTTTTGACATGAGCCGGTAACCGTTATTTTTTTTTTTTCCGGTTCAGTTCTGGTTCGGGTTCATCGCGATAACAATATAACGGTTCGGGTTCGGGTTCACTTCCGGAAAAAATACCGGTTCGGTTCCGGTTTTCGGTTCGGTTCGGTTCCGGTTCGACACCCTGATTTTAGGGGTAATATTTTCGAGAAAGGTTCGATTTTAACCATCACATACTCCGTTTCACTTTAACAGCAGCCGACGCTATTATTCGATGAAGCCAATCGAGCCAACCACCGGCTAAATCAATAACGCACACAAAAAAAATAGCTCAGTATTGCGGCGCATTTATTGTGCACGATTGGTTTAGTAATAGAAAAAGCGATGCAGTTTTGGTGTTGCTTGATTGGCTTCATCGAATTATAGCGTCGGCTTCGATGGTACTTTATAAGTAGTAAAATTGATGGAAGATATTTAGATTACAACTGAGGTCGTCTTGATATTTTTTTTTAATTCTCCACCCTGCGTGGCGCTCACTGGTACAACCGAATGATGCGCAGGCTGCGACAGCATCCCACAGAAGTACCTGCAGTGGACCGAGACCGCGAGCATCATCGTCATGGTCGTGTGCAGCTTTGTCATGCTGTCGACGGGAGCGGTGGCCACCATCTATATCCGCTACATCACCACTCCGCTCATCAAGGCCTCCTCCAGAGAACTGTCCTTCGTCGTCCTCATGGGAATCCTGTGTGCCACCGCCAGCACGTTCGCCGTCCTCGCCAAGCCTACTCCGATTGTCTGCGCCATCGAACGCTTCATGCCAGCGTTCGGAGTAGCCACCATCCACGCTGCCATCTTCACCAAGACCAACCGCATCGCTCGGATTCTAGCCGTTAAGGAGTCCAAGATGTTCTCTCGCAAACGCCGCTTCATGAGCACGACGTCTCAGCTCGTCATTACGGGACTGCTAATCCTGGGCCAGGCCATCGTGTCCGGAACGATGCTTGCCATCGAACCGCCCGGTGCGCAAGACTTCTTCGCGGCACCGAACCAGGTCTCGCTCATCTGCAACACCTCGGAACTTGCAAACTTCCTGGGTCTCAGCTACGACTTCCTGCTCATTCTACTGTGCACCGTGTGGGCCGTAAAAACGAGGAACGTGCCCGAAAATTTCAACGAAGCCAAGATGATCGGCTTCGCCATGTACGCCACGGTGGTCATTTGGATCGCCTATCTGGCCGTTTACTGCGGCAGCGAAAGAAACCGGGAATTGTCCCTGTGCCTTGCGATGAACGTGTCTTCTTTCATGGTGCTCATGTTTCTGTTCATCCCAAAAATCTACATCGTGCTTTTCCATCCAGAAAAAAACGTGCGGTCCAAGTTCCTCACGTTCAAGCAAGACATCGGCAAGGAAGCGGTGAGCACCGTTGAAAAGACCACCGTCTTGTACGGTTATGGCAGCAGAGAAGCCGAACGCCCGACGGCAGCTCCAAGGTAGCCTCTACTGCGTCTCCTTCCGTGCATGCTGAAGTCAGGGACGTTGATGTTACGCCAAGGCGCTGACGTAGGCGCAGTGCCACGATGTGTCGCAAACGAGGAAGTGCCAAAGAGAACGACAGCATGAACAGCTACATAAAAAAAAAAAAAAACGCTAGTGACCATCGATGGGTGCTGGTGGTAGCGCAGCTGTATCATACTCGAAAAAGGAACTTTGCGTCTAGTTCCGTCCAACTTCCGCTTCTGATTGAACGACAGGAAGCTATGTATTCAATATGTGCACCACTCGATTCATTGTGAATGTCAAAGGACGTGACCTTGCTCCAGCCCTTCCACGCAGTAATCGTTGTTATTGATCGCACTGAGTGAGTTCATTTCACTTCAGGCAGGCTAAATAATTTCATTTTTAATCTTGACGGAAAAGAAATATATTTCGGGAATATTTCTGAAGCAAACAAAAAAGTCCAGTTCATTCTTTTAATGAAAAATTGATGCGGCAGAGGTAAAACCTGACTCTAGTAGAGTAGTCGTCTACGTGTTCCTCTTCTCTGTCCTTGTCCCTATGTGCGCAACTGTAACTATGTTTAAAACCTGACGCCTTTCCTGCTTGTTGAGGATCGGATTTTTGTCCTTCCCTTTCCTTCCTACCTAAGCGACTAAGCTCCAACGCTTTTGAGACCGTCTCGAAATAGGAATTATCATGCCCAGTGACTTCACATGTTTACTAAAATGTTAAACTTAATGAATGTCATACTTTCCATCTGAGGATTTCGGCAAGGTTTGGCAAACTGTGCGGTGTGACCTGATTGAGGTTTCCTATAATGTCAATATCTCTCGAAACTGCATAATTATCTTATTTTATTGATCATAAATTCAATATTGTGTCACGAAGAAAGGAAGTGTTGCGTGTAATTGAATAAACGGTTGTTTCAAAACTTTGCGCTTCAAAATCTGCTTTTTTTTTTTCTTTTTTTACAATATGTTGTAGTGTAAAATAACAATACGAAGAAGCAACATACTCTACTTAAGGCCCGAACCTTGGCATGCACGTGTCACGAATGTCAGTATTATAGATTCGTTGCAAAAACACACCCAGCGGAAAAGTATTTAAACGTGTGTGCGAAGAAGAACGGTTCCTCGAGCTCCTCTCATGCTGCGCCATCTCATGGCGTTTGTCAGAAATGGGAGCGAACCTTCGACACGCTTGCTCCGTGACAAGGCGCCGCCGTTCAGACCTCTCTCTTCCCCACCATGGCCATTTACAGTAAAAAAAAAAAAAGGTCAACGAATAATTATATTCTGTGGTTGTCAACTTTATGGGCAATAAGTACAAAAAGTATGCGACATTTAAAAATGGGGATTTTAAGAAAGTCAATCTCGAAAATATGTTTTATCAAGTTTGAAGCAAACGCGGCTTAAAGGTTGTCTCCAAAAAGCAGCAGAAAATATCAACAAATATTTACATCCTGTGACTGACAACTTTATGAGCACTGAATACAAACAGTATGAAAACAAAAACATAAAAAATCGAGTTAAAAAAACTGTGGCTCCGATCCACGCCGTGAAGGTGGTTGGACAGCGAAGCTGTAAACGACACCCACAACAATTACCTATTGCGACGTCACTTGAAAATTCACACACGTGGCTCTACAAAGAGTGAAACCAGAGACAAGTGAAATGTACTTAACCACACCCCTTATTACTCCAGAACAACATTCACGACTACTTTATGATCAGTGTGATACGCACTGAGATTTTCAGTTCTCACTGTAGAGATATTCTTTGCTAAGGTTAAATTAATCCATGATCCATGAATGGTGGTTGGTTGAGTTGCATTGGTGAAGCACATGTTATATATGAAAGCGTGATGACGTCACTGTGTGATTTCTATGCTGTTGGGTACTTTTCCACTCGGAGTAGCTTACGGAACCGTAATCTTTACCGGGAAACACATGCGAGGAGAAGGAACGTGCTTCGCATTGTTCGCAGGAGCCGTTACCATCCATTATGCGGTTTGCACTTCACACGAGGGCTTCGAATGACGTCAATCCCTTTCAAAGCAGCTGCAAACCTGATCTTTACCGGAACGCCTGGGAGGGTGTTCCTGTTGTTCACACGCGCTTTATCATCCATCATGTGGTTTTGATGCCTGTTTTGTGGTTTTCTATATTGAAACGGATACCGAGCTGTATGCCTGATTTCAGAGGAGATATTCTGTTTTGCCTTCAATTGTTCGCCAGGTTTTTTTTTTTTTTTTGCTTACAACGCCAACGACGCGAAACTTTCCTTGGCTGGTAGAGGTATACAGCTACGCTGTAAAATCTTAAAATGTTAGGTTTCTAAGTTTGAAGTAGGATATAGGTATTTTTATCGTAAATGTTACTAAAAAAACACAAACAATAAAACATCGGAGAGCATATATCTGGTCATAGCTATGCATTGACAGTTGTTTCACGTCAAAGTTATTCACGATTTACTTTCTACAAAAATTTTAACATGAAGCAAAGGTTGTAAAAGGTTGTTTTGTAAAAAAAACGTAAAAGCTAGAAATAATTTGATTCTTCCTAAAAATGATTCGTAGTGGCTACTGTCTTGTCAAATAATATAACGAGTTTGAGTAAAGTCAACAGTTTAAAAAGAAAGGTCAAAGTTGCGAGAAAAATAAATGTTTTTGATGTATTTCATTACGTGGTACTCCAGATTTCTTCCTCTAAAACTGTTGGGTCCTATTTTTCAAAGGCTTGTCAGGCCTTCCCAGGGCCTGAGAATTGAGTTAAATGCAAATAAAAACAGCCCGTAAATTTAAACGGATTTTTTTTACTAGAACGCATTTCACGTCAGCTTCCATGTAACCCGAAACCAAGCGGTCAACAGCGCAGTTACATCCTCGCCTCCCTCACAGGAGAGAAGGATCTGTGGCGCAAGCCAGCGAGATGAAACGCTGTGCTGTCCAGATGCAGTGATGTGGTTTGTCTAATGGTGAATTCCACTGGTAGATCTGGAGCGCTTCCCAAAATTCACGAGGGAGGTAAAATTCCGCTCCGTGGGACCCGCTCCGAATCGACGAGCGGAAGATGGACTCGCATTTTTGAAACGACCCACCGATTCGCCCGAGACGGTCGGCCATTCAAAATGGCCGCTGCTTGAACTAGACAAGCCGACCAACGCCTCAGCCGACTGATCTTTTCGACGACCAGTGACAACTGTCACGGCTTAGCTGCAGAAATAACACGCGACACAGGCCGGGCGAAAATATCCGCCCCCCGGAGCCCATGTCACAAATAACGAGGAAGACGTCCGCGTTTGCCGCCGTCACATACCTTTAGGCCGCCTCGAAGTGGCGGGGCACGCACAGCGATTGCCATCGGTGGAGTTCAGATTTATTTATTTATCGAAAGTACCCTCAGGGCCCGAAGGGTTTACAAAGGGGGAGAGCACATACATGAAAACAAAGATAGTAAAACAGAAACAAGTCAACAATATTAAATACGCAACAAATAAAGAAAAACAACAGGTCATGGGTCACTGCTAAAATAGTTGGTGATGGGATTTCTAAACAGGTTAGTATCAGTTATAGTAGCAATCAACTCGAGAGATGGTTCCATTCCTTGACTGTGCGGGAATGGAACAGCCTCCCCGGTTTCATTTCCCGGGTGAACAAAATAGATGTGGGTAACGTTTCGACCGTACCGTCATATCTCAGCAGACCCCCACTCCTCTTTTTCCCCCTCCAGGCCTGACCCATAAATCCGCCCCTACAAAAGCCAAAGTACAATTAATAGTTTACAATTCAAAAGATGCTTTGCGTAGCACCTTACTAAGGTTTCGTAGCCGTAAAAAACTTGCCCTGGTTCTGAAATGCTTTTAATACCATGGAAAGGGTATTGAGGCAAGACTTCAGCGCACTTAGCATTATCACACACAAAAACAATTCCACAATACTGGACTAGCATAGCGCTCCTCTGGACGTTAGTTGCATTGTTTGCATTGGTTTCATCAGGATAGCATGAATTTTCTAATCCGCTTGAGCACTTTAGGCAAGCCAGTGTTTGCCTCATCAAGAAGGGCATTGCCACTTCTTTCAACTTTCATTAAGTCCTTGTTCTTAACCTCAAGATTAATTAGTCATTGGCCAATAATTAGGAGCGACTTTAGTGAAGACACCCTTCTGAGCAGATGAGACTTCTTTCCCATGAGCATCGTCCTCTAGCTCGTACTTCTGATGCAGTTCATTTTCCCGTAACAGGCAAAGTATCACAAATTCGGAGCTCATCCTATGGTGACAGGTTAAAGGAGCAATGAAACGATTTTTCTACTTTCGTTAAATACTCTCTTAGAATCACTCCCTAACGTTAATAACTGAATAAACTTGCCATAGTTTTTTTCTTTCCAGGCAACGGCAGTACCCGCAAAAATATTCGAGAAGTATGAGCATCGTTCATTCCCTCAACTCGAAGCCAGAACAAGCGGCCACGTGACCTAATGCCTATCCTATGCCGCCAAAGTTAATTATAGCCACGCGCTAAAGTTGGCAAAATAGAAAACGCGTGCTGAGCCCTATAGGCATTGTTAGAGTTCGGCTATTCTCATCACCGTAGTGGTTGGACACGAGCTACTAGCCGAGTGTCCGCCCAGCATACCTCGGCAA
This sequence comes from Ixodes scapularis, assembly GCF_016920785.2. NCBI lineage: Eukaryota > Metazoa > Arthropoda > Arachnida > Ixodida > Ixodidae > Ixodes > Ixodes scapularis. Next base: position 102,494,609 of record NW_024609857.1, read on the forward strand.
AACTCACTCATGAGTGCACTCACTTACCTCACTCACCCTCACCAATAAGGCGTGAGGTGAGGGTAAGTGAGTTCATAAGCCTCGAAAACTCACGAGTTTGAGGTTGAGTGAGGGGCGTGAGTATGGTGAGGAGCATGAGTTCGGCGAATTCATGAGTTCGGTGAGTTCATGAGTTCGGTAAGTTTATAAGTTCGGTTAGTTCAGTGAGTTCACAAGTTCGGTGACTTCATGAGTTCAGTGAGGGGCGCGAATTTATGAGGTCGGTGAGCGCATGAGTTCGTTGAGGAGCGTGAGTTTATGAGGTCGGTGAGTTCATGAGTTTGGCGAGGCATATAAGGTCCCGAGGGGCTACGGGTTTGATGAGGGTTTGCGGGGTGACGTCGAGGAAGGGCGGGTCATGTGACTTCTCCGTACATTTCCGGGGAGGTTATATCAACGCTCGCTTCGCAATGGCGCTGTTAGCTCACACGGATGGTTCTCTACGAATGATGGGAAAGGAGAAATTTTGTCTATTGATTTATCTGCGCTCTCCGGCTCCGGCTCGCTTCGCGCCAGCTTGGCGTGGTCTTTTGCCGCTGGTCACTGGTTCGTGGCGGGGTGACGAGAGAGGGGTCAGGGCTCTCCCGCTCGCCTCGGCCGCCCCCGTGTAGACTGCGAGGCACCGATATACAACGGCGCTTTGTTGTTTCGTGAAGGAGGCAAACGATCGCTACGCCACTGCGCCCAAAGGAAGACGATGCCATTTCGAGGGCGCACGTTTTATGCACGGTCGCTAATTCTCGAGCCAATATTAAAATGAAAGCCGGTTGGGAACTGTCACGATTCGTCCGCATACTTGTTTGTTCAAGCTGTAGACCGGAGTTCTGTAAATAAAAGTATGCATACGCGTTTTCGTACTCGAGTAGGCCCGACACGTCGGACTTGTTTGCAATTAGGTTTAAAGGTTGCTGCATTTATTTGGTAGGATACAAAAGTTGATTCGATTATGGATTGTCATAGAAAACTTGCGGATGACAACTTTCTAGATTACATTCAAAAATAAAAAAAAATTTACTCAATATTGGTGATAACAAATTGACGTTTTATCCTGCCATCCAACAGCCCGTTAGTCGCTCAAGAGCAGGCCATTGAGCATAGTCGGAATACTGGCTGCACTCAAAAACGCTTCGCGTGCCGGAGAAAGGGTCTTCTTACTAGCTCCAAAACTACTAGGATATTAGTTATTATTCCTACATATTATTATTTACCAATAGGTACAGCTCGAGCTGGTGCACGTCCCAGTCGTTTACGAGGAGCGCTATTTGTCTTTTTAGCAACGACTTATAGTAAAACGAGAAAATAACAGGGGAGAGGGGGTAAGATCCAAACCTAAGTCCATAAATATATTTGGTATGCGTGCATACGAGTGCGCGTGCGGAGGCAACCTTCCCGCCCGAAGAAATTAAGCGCCCCGATTTTTCGTCTCTAACAAAACACATCTTGAAGAATTGTAGACCGTTGAAGTTCTCTACCGCGCCCTTCCCCTCCTCAAATATAGCATTAAAGGGGTTTCGACACGCGAAAAATAAAATATGAGATAACAATACTGCTAGGACCCATTGTATGTTCCTATAATTCTGCTAAGTTTGTTTTGAAAATGGCGCGATGGTTTCGTGGATAAATCTATTTATATGCGGGTCCCTCGGAGGGGAGGATCTGGGCGGAGCGGGAGGCTGACTACGTAGCCAGCCTCCCGCGCGGCATCCCCTTGCAAGCACTCACAGACCTGGCTCTCTTGGCGTCTCGAGCTTCAGCTTCCACGTTTACCTTCCGTGTTTCGAGCATGCGGTCCGTGACGATTACGTCTACGGCATCGTTCGCCTTGTCAAAGTGTTTGACATTGATCGCAGCAGCGATAAGAATGATTGCTATCAGGAGATGTTGGAAGCTGTTCATTTTGACTGCGACCCGCTGGCGACCAGCTCCAGCGACGGCGAGTTATGGTGAATTCTGCTCGCAGATCTCGAGCGCTCCAAAAGCGCTCCATTTGGAGCGCGCATATTCCGCTCGCAGATCTGGCTCAAGTTGGTCATCTTCCGCTCGTAGATCTCTGGCAGCGCCTGCTCCACGGAGCGCCCCAAACTCCGCCGAACTTGCTCTGCGGGGTTTCACAGATCTCTCCGGAAGTTGACAGAGCGGCCCACGTGATTTCCGTCTAAATCGGCGGTGCGCATGCGCGGCGAGGTTGGAGAGATCGGCGGGCCGGTCGGGTCGGAGTTGGATCTGTTGGGGTGCATCGGTTGTTTACTCTGGATTGTGACGGCTCCAACGCTTCTACTTCGCGTAGATCAGGGATAAAAAGCCGGGAATGTGGAGCGTGGCAAATCGTAAGCGCTGACTCTGTGATCGCGAGAGGAAGAACGAGAAAAGGAACGACAAAAAAGCCGGAGGCAGACGCAAGGTTAGGCCTATTCATTCTGCAGCAAGCGATTGTTTACCTTTTTGCACTGCATTCCGTCGGCGTTTTCCCGTGAAATAAAGCAAGAAGTGGTTAGGCAACGACCGCGCAAGTGATGGTTTGTTACCTCTGTGTTTATTAAAGTCGTACTACAAATCTGAACTCCACCGCTGGCAATCGCTGTTCGTGCCCCGCCGCTTCGAGGCGGCCGAAAGGTATGTGACGGTGCCGAACGCGGACGTCTTCGTTATTTGTGACATGGGCGCCGTGGTACGTATAATTTCGCCCGGTCTGTGTCGCGTGTTACTTCTGCAGCTAAGCAGTGACAGTCGTCACTGGACGTCGGAAAGATTAGCCGGCTGAGGCGGTGGTGGGACTGGTCAAGTTCGAGCAGCGGCCATTCTGTACGGCGGAGGGAGAAGGGGTGGGAAGGGGTGTGGGGGAGGTCGCTCCAAAAATGCAAGTTTATCTTCCCCTCGTCGATTCGGAGCGGGTGCCACGGAGCGGAATTTTGCCTCCCTCGCGGATTTTCAAAAGCGCTCCAGATCTACGAGTGGAATTCACCATTACGGACGAACTCGCCGCGGTCACCGTTGTTTGGGAATATCTCGAAAGGCGTATGTAGGGTAAAAGGTCAACGGGCCAGGGGCGAGAGCGAGAATAGCGTTCGGGTTACCGAGTTGCGCGAGAGGTTTTGATCGTACCGCGGCGAGGAGAGCTTGGGAGATCATGGGATCGCCTAGAAAGAAAGAGCGTTCATTATCACGTGGTTTATGGGCACCATGGTGTGACTAACTTGAACAGTGTTGCCTAGACGCCAAATGAAAATTATAAAAATTCGTAAATTGATTATTGCAATTACCAGAGCTCTAAAAATCGCGTAACTTGGTGTATATACTAGTAGCCTATGAGCATTCCATTTCAAGAAAAATCTATCCATTTGATATTTAGAAGTGAATTAATTTAAATATCAAAGGTAAAAGAACCTGCACTTACACCAGTAGGCCGTTTATTCATTCAAATTAGTGAAGACATTAAAAATTATTATTTATCAAAAACTGATAAATGATTTTAATAGAAAACACGACTTTGTACATGTAGTTTGTAAATATTTGCATTCAACATATCGACAAGTTTGAACAGGAACACACATTGTCCGAGCAACAAGAATACCGAAGGCATCTGACACCGATCATCACCTCTCCTTCAACCGCTCTTGGTTCCCCCTATTCCCCTAGCAAGGCGAGAAAACTGACCCCACCACTGGGAGACTAACCTTTCGCCTTCCTTCTACCCCCCGTTTCACTTTTCAATAAACTACTACTACACCGATCACGATTTTGTCAGGATTCATAAAGGATTCATTTTACTCTCCCTAAAAAAGGGGTGTCGTCTTACACCCTTTGTTTCATATAACGCACCTCAAAGCTTTAGTTCGACGTACAGCGCACTGACGTCTACAGGCGGCCACAACATCATTGCGAGGGGCTTGATAACGGCGAGATATACCTTAATAAACAACTAAAGTACGTATCCATCTACAAAAAGAGAAAAAGAAAAAAGAGAACGGAGGTTTTGCAGTAGGGCCAAGAAAACCTCGATTACTTTTTTAAGTGAGTAACACGTACATGAGTTGGTACCGTCGGCTCGACGTCAGTGCGCTGTACGTCTAACTGAAGTTTGGGGGTGTATTATATCTCACAAGAGGTATAAGAATATACCCTTTTTTTTTTCTGAGTACGAGGCACAGAGTCGGTAGATTAGTACGCTCCAGTTCTAATTGGTTTGTGAGGTGTAAGAAAAAACGAGAGACGCGATAAAAAGAATATTGTACCATAATCGTTCTTTTTTCCATAAAAAAAAAAAAAACATCCATTAGGCAGTTATTTTAGGTGAAATAATTTGTGCGAACGACGATAAATATAAAGACAGACGGTTCCAAAATAGTTCTACTCGACAACGGAAACAAAATACACACCCACGGTGGTGCGTGTTGGAATAATATTTACACCTGAATCAGTAGCGATGCTGAGGAAAAGAGAGTTCCAGTCCCCCCCCCCCCCCCCCCCCCCCCCCCCCCTTTTCCAGATATTTCGGACTCTTAAAGAAAACAATACGAGGAAAGAGGGCGTTTTTGAGCTTATTTTAATCTGAAATTATTTATGCATATGTGTAGCTACTGTCGCTCTTCACTGCATAAACGATCGTGTAGATGGTCATTGTCGGAAACTCGTTGTCAGAAGGCACTACTCGTCACATGCTCAGTCGTTCGGAAGTTCAAAGCTGTCTTTTCGACCTAAATAACAGTTCCATTGGTAAAACAAAATTAAACATGACAATAAATGCGGAAATGAAAAGCTGGAGAAAAAAAACCTATGTAGAACCTGCCGGAAGTGTTGTATTCTTGCATATTCAGAGGCTCAGAACTTCGAAACAAGTTTCTCCAGACGAAATGTGTGCAGGCTAAAACAAAACACGTCCCATAAACGTAAAACAAAAAAAAAAAAAAAACATTTTTTTAATGACGTGCTGAATTTGAACAATATTAGAAATCACCCCCCCCCCCCCCCCCCCCCGAGTTGATTTATTCCTCAACGTAAAAAAAATACATTATTTTGTATTCTGCAGATGGCAATGCCATGTACTGTTTGTGGTGTTAATTTAAATGCTATACTTCAAGCAATTTAGACGAAAAAAGTTACTAAGTTTAGGGCATAATTGCCGGTAGATACAAGCTTGGACATTTCTTCGAAACTGATCTTGAATAACAATAATCATATCTTAAGACGACACCTACCTAGGCTAGACATAGATCATTCTTAAAAAGTTCGACATCTCTACCATAAAAGCTTCGGCTATAGCGTGCTTCAAGTATGGCACAAACGACAATCATCAAAGTCCCGTCGTCCTTCCTCGCTCCTTCGGGAATTTATTTCTTTAAAACTAAGCTTGCCAGAAAATTGAAATAAGCGGCATTGTCTTTCGCAAGGAATGCGACACCGTATGTAAAAATTTGAGAAAAAAAAATTGCGAATGTACCTCACTGCTTGAGTTCAAATGAAACCGCCCGCCGGTCTCTCGAAGTTTGACGAACTTCGAACAATTACCTTAAAAGTTCGACGATTCGAAAATGTTCGAATTCTCTAGATAAATAAGGTCGAAAGTTCGAAAATTATCGAATTTTTTAACGTAGGAAGTTAAAAAAGCTTCGATTTTTTAGTTTATCAAGGTCAATAGTTAGACACGCATCGAATTTTGCAGCGTAATAAGTTAGAAAAGGATCTAACTTTTTTAGCGTAATAAGTTCGAAGGTTCGAAAAACATTGCACTTCTGAACGTGCGAAGTTCGAAACTTCAAAAAGCGTCGAACTTCTTAATTTAGCACGGTCGAAAATTCGACGGAAGTCGAATTTTCGATACAGAAAGTTCGAAAACTCGAAATCTTTCGAACCACTTGATTTGATCATCGAAACTTCGATTCGGAGAAAGTTCGCGGCATCCCTATCATGAACATAGATGACATTTTATACGTAGAACTTCATAACAAAAATTGGCACGTGAATGATAATAATGGCTTCTTATATCCACGCTACGTGGGCACCCCACTGGGCACCCACACAGCTATTTCACATAAACCATTGTCTGAAATGGAGAAGAGAAATTTACCCTCTGCCATGCCCTTTCCCTTTCAAAAGTGCTCTTTCCCCTCGCTTCAATTGGATCGGGCGCGACACGTGACCGCTGCCTTCCCATGATCCTGCGCGGTTCGGTGGTTCGCTAGAAATCAACGCCATCACCGGGCGAGGCGTAGCGGTGGCCCCGTTGCTCACGGCCGTTTTTTTTTTTTTTTTTTTTTTTATTATTACATTGGCGGCAACACGATGCCATCATGATGCGCTGTGGAATGCACAAACAGCATTGAGGATGGGAAGAAGCTTTTTGCCGTTCCGACATTGGCTGCACCGGATCGGTCGGAAAAGTTTCGACAGCCTCCGAGGGAGACTTTGCGAGGTAAGTCACTTTAAAACTCCGGATCGTATCACCTGTCTCTTTCGGTCTCGCCGATGAAGATCGCCTAATACGAGCATGAGATGAGATAAACACGGAAGAAAATTACCTGCATGAAGAACTCTGCCACGTCTTTTCCCGCGTATTTGATAATGGAAACCGACTTGCTCGCTCTTAGCTCGCTTGCATTGAGTCAGCCGAGTTGAGAACGATGCGTGAGGGACTAGAGTGACACTAAAATAAAGTGGGTTGTAGTGTTACCGCGCGCATATTGCGTCACTGAAAGGAGAGTCACCAACGATCGAGCACCTCGCGATTTCGTTTGTGCAACATATTTCTGCGACTGGTGCTTCACAAGTGACAACTAAAAATATGCGATGCTACATTTATTTTTCAGGATCACTTCACAATCAGTTTGAGCCAGTGATCTTGGCAAAGACTGGCCTCAAGAAACTCAAGCCACATGCAGATCCTTCCATTTTTTCACACCGACCTCTTCCGAATGTGCAATATTTTGCCTTGTAGCAATAAATATTTTCTTGTCTTTATCTTTGTATGTAATTTATCTTTTGTGATCAATAAAACACCAATTATCGGCAATAAAAATATTGCTTTTGTATTTTAAAGGCTTTGCTGAAGGATCTCTCTGTCCTCGTTTAGTAACTCACACAGTAAGGTACGCCCGCGGCTGTGCAGCAGAGCTCTTTGAGAGTCAAGTGTGTACCTTGCGCGTGAGTACGTCAAAACACTAATACAGGGTGTCACAAAAGAAAATTTACACGGTCTTTTTTACCGCAAAAATAAACTAGGCATCGCCGAACGCTCATTCCCCGCCCACAGGTAAAGCTAGAGGTCACAACCAGATGCCAAAGTTTCAGCCCGATCCGATAACTTAATCAAAAGTTATAAGTGATTTTCTGAAAATTTCAATGGGAAAATGGAGCTCATTTTTGCCCGTTTTCGGTTTCTGGTGCCATAGAGCCCCATGTGTTTGAAAACTCCGTCGGCCGCCATTTACCCATTGAAATTTTCAGAAAATCACTTATAACTTTTGATTAAGGTATCGGAGTTTTCAAACACATGGGGCTCTATGGCACCAGAAACCGAAAACGGGCAAAAATGAGCTCCATTTTCCCATTGAAATTTTCAGAAAATCACTTATAACTTTTGATTAAGTTATCGGATCGGGCTGAAACTTTGGCATCTGGTTGTGACCTCTAGCCACGGGCGTACCAACCGGGGAAGCAAGGAAGCCGCTTGCCCCCCCCCCCCCCCCCCCCCCCTAGTTCTCACCATACCTCGGCATTCTCACTCATGAGTGCGATCACTCACGATCACTCACGCTCACCATCAGATTTGAGGTGATCGTGAGTGAGGCCGCGAGTCTCTAAAAATTGTGAGTGTGAGTGTGAGTGTGATCGTGAGTTACGTGAACTTATGAGTGTGAGTGTGAGTCCTGAGAAGTGATGAGCGTGAGTCTGATCGCGAGTGTGATCGCGAGTTCTGAGAACTAATGAGTGTGAGTGCGAGTGTGAGCCCTGCGAACTCATGAGCGTGAGTTTGATCGCGAGTGTGATTGTGAGTTCTTAAAACTCTTTGAGTGTGAGTGCGAGTGTGAGCCCTACGAACTCATGAACGTGAGTTTGACCGTGAGTGTGATTGTTAGTTCTTAAAACTCTTGAGTGTGAGTGTGAGCTTGAGCGCTAAGTAAAGTACTCATGAGTGTGATTGTGAGTTTCGAGGCTCATGAGCATGAGCCTGAATCAAGACGTGAGTCTTTGGGTGGATATGAGTCCGGTGATCGCATTAGTCTGCGTGATGGCGCGAGCCTGAGGACCATGGCTATGATGAGTCGCGGTGAGTGCTGGTATATTCATAGCTGGGTTGGTCACGTGAGCTCCCGGGCCGTCTTAGTGGGCGAGGAAACTCTCGCTTCGCAACTACTGCGTGGGGTTCGGGCCTTGAGGGTTGGTTTGGGTGTCGCTCGCCTGCTCCTTCGCCATGTGAACGCGCCGGTTCCTGTGGAGGGCGGAGGAGGGGGGGGGGGGGGGGGTGCTTGTTCTTGCAGGCTCCTCCTTGCCAGCGCCCTCCGCAATGTCTCAACCAGCTGTAGAGGGCAGAGAGGGTATGAGGAAAGGGGGGGGGGGGGTCGCTTTCATTTCTCCTCGGCGTTCGCTCTTCGCTTCACGGTAGACTGCGAGACGCCAACGGACTGACGGCGCCTCGAGGCGGCGCGGTAACGTCGGAGTTGGGGAAGCGCTCCAAACGGCTAGCGCTCCTCTCTCTGTGGCATAGAAAGGTTTGTGTGTATTTCGGTTCCTGTTGTCAAGTAGGTGTCAGTGGGCACAGAATTTTATGATTGCGTCAACTATAACGTTCGCACAGCTGCAATAAAATTAAATGACTCGCATTATCCTCATCAGCACCCGGAATTTTATTTCTCCGCGCACCTCAACGTACCTTTCGCAATGAGTCATCACTCAGGAAGTGCGACAAAGGCGGTGTCATGATCGATCGAAGCTTCGAGTGAGGTCTTTCATATTGTGCGATATCATGCTTTTAAGTGTTGTTTGGGGCAAGATGGCGCAAGTGCATGACAGCCAGCCGGCAATGGCCAGGCGGCGCCACGAGAGTGCTGCATTCGGCGCCACAAGCGGAGGGGTCTCTCTTAATGGGTCGGCCAGTGGCTAGTCTGCCCGTCGGGTCGTGGCGAGCGGTGACGAACCCGATTTCAGCAGTCCCCGTGTGCACGTGCGCGCCATGTCCATTTTTATTTTATGCGGTTTTTTAAGACCATCGGGAGCCTTGATAGGTCCAAGTGTTGAGAGCATAATCTGGAGCTGTCATTTGGACACCTGTTTGAACTGTCTTCGTACGCTTGCGGCGTCGCTCTATAATAATCGCCGCCCGATCGGTCTGTGCTTCGCTCGTCTCCCAGGAAGTGACACAACGCAACGAGAAGGCAGCGAATGGGTTTACTGTACTTCCCGGTTGCCCGTCTTCGAGAGCCGGCAGTCCGGACCCGCCGACCCTAGTTGTCGCCCGTTGTTCATAGCTGGCAGTCGGAGTCCGTGTCCACGCCTGCGGATCGTCCTTCCCACGCACTGCGTACGCTAGCTGTTCCGGGCTATCACAGCCAGAGTTTCGCTGCAGGACCACTCCTGGATCGCAATGGACTAGGCCGATAAGGCCAGGCTCGCCGTTTCCGCCGGTCCTGATCCGAAGCTCGCTGGTGGAACGCTCCGGGGACCGTCATGGGCCGGACCAGCCAGAACGGCTCTATCGTTCCTGCCCGGCCCCAGCCTCGTGCAGCGCGTTCTTCCTCTTTCCTCGCCGGCTGGCCCCCGCTCGCGCTTTGCTCGACCGTCTTCTTCTTCTCCCGGCGCCCCCACGACACTAGAATAAAATGTGGGTAATTAGAACCAAACTCTCCGTGCTAGAGAATAGTGCACAAGTCTGGCGACAGGCAAAAAAGTGTGCGTGTGAGGATATTTACGCTTCGCATGAGCTTTTTCTAGAAAAAAAAATTACATACTGTTTTCTGCACGCCGTCACATTTGTTACCAGACTCAGCATTAAATTTGGTAGCCGAAACAAACAAAAATTTGTTCTACGAAAATCCACTATTTAAAAACTTGCATGCTTAAAAGGTTTTGGTTGCGACCGCGCGTGCCGAACGGCGCGCGCGGTCGCAACCAAATGCACGCCTACAACTACGAGTGCCGGAACAGGTCGAAGGGCATCTCGCTTGAAGACCTGATCGCCTGATTCTCGACGTCAAAGCGAAGCAACAATCGGCCCAATTTTTCCTACTGTATTTCTCTAAATGGTTTGTCTGAGAGACTCGTAAAAAAACTAGTATAAATACGTTATTTTGCAAAAGGAGTCTGTCAGACCACTTTTCAAGCCTGCACATCTATTTTCGTTCACTTCAACAATTAATGTAAAATTCACTTACTTGATGCATCGCACTCCAGTAATCCACTTTGTCGCCGTGTCGCTTCCCAAGGTCTTAAAAGGAAGCGGTAAAGTCTGACGCTTGGGTCACCTGCACGACCGTGGCGGGAGGCACTCACTTGATCGAATGACGTTTTAGCGAACGCCCACGTTTCATCGAATGACACTTTAGCGAATAGTCGGACGCCGCGAAGCGGCGTTTTCGGGTGGGCCAAGTGAGTTTATATTTTTGTAATGAGTTGCCGCAGACTCTCGCCGCGAAGCGGCGTAAAGCGCAGCGCGACGGATGGGTTAACGCGCGCCCCCGTTTTTCGCTAAAACGACCATTCGCTCAAATGTCGCCGTTCGCTAAAATGTCATTCGCTCTTGTGATATGGACCCGACCGTGGCAGTCTTTCACGCAGCCATAGCGGCGTTAATTTTTGGGGAAACTCAAGGCTTAGGAAAGACGTCACAGGAACCCGGAAAGGTCATAGAGACGTGAAGTTGAGACTTAATTTTATGAAAAAACAGTTCTAAAAAGGCTCACGCCGATCCAAAGTGCCACGTTCACACGTGGTTTCTAAATGCGCCCGCCCACAGTCCTCGCGACCCAGGCCGTCCTGGACTATCCAATTTGTTTTAGTTTTCAGTCGCTAGATGGCGCAACGTGTCGTGCCAACTTCCAAGCTGCATTGCTGGTTGGGCTGGTTGCCTAAGGGTACACTTATAGCATCCTCGATCATCCGCACCGGTGCGCACCGGGGCACTGAGGTGCGCCCCTTCATCTTCGATCAAGTGCACCGGTGCGCACCGTACGTCCTCGATCAACGAAGCGCACCCTCCCGGTGCGGCTTTTCGTTGCCCCAACGTGCACCAAGAAAATCGGCGGTGCGCCGGGGGGCAGTCCCATCAGGCATTGCGGCCAGGAGCGGGAATCGAGAAGATGGCGGGAGTAGCAGACGCGCAGACTATCGAGATGGCGATCTTGCAAAAACGTACACGCCTTGCAGCTGCACTAGATGATTTCCTCGGGTCTTCTGACGGCGAGACGACGAGCTTCTCACCATCGCCGCGATTACTGGCGATTGCTGCGGTGGCAAGGAGCGCCCGAAAAGCACGAACTTCGTGGAAAGCGGTGCGAGGCGTTTCGATGACAGCGAGGTACGGCTATTATCTGGTGTTTCGTTTTCTTGAGCTAATATTGATGGCTAACATATACATGTGGAATTGTCACCCGCTTCGTGACCCCATCGACAATCACGTCCACGATGTTTATTTCTGTGGGACCGTCAAATCCGCGAGTAAAAAAATAAAAGAAATTGACAGCAGACGGGCACCGTGCGATGACCTACGCAAAATAAACGAACAAAACGCGAAGTGACGCAAGGTGGAGCTCGCCGCGGTGTACCGGCGCGGCGCAGTTTGTCCTCGATGTTGCACCGACATCGCGCTGCACGTCCGAGGAGCGCTGTGCACTGTGCTGGTTTCAGGGCGATTCCGGTGCGAGTTGATCGAAGATGCTATTAGCAAACTGTGGAAGCTACGACTTAGTGGGCCAATTAGAGCGTCGCATAGAGACAAGTGGCATCTAGAATGGACGCCTGTGAGACGCTGCCACGCTGCCTGTGTCTTACTCCAATAAATCTACTGGCTCATCGGGATTCGCAGAATTCGCCGTGTGCCGTGTGCCTTCGGTGACGGAGGCGCGCAGTGGCCGCAACGTCGCGGCGCCTGCCCCACGGCCACGGCCGGGTTGCCGGCGCGCCGGCTGGACGCGACTCCGAGGCGCCAATTGCCCGCGCTTCTCGGGCTTCGTACGTGAAGCTGTGCTCCCTTGGCCGTTGTTTATTCATGTTTCTTTTTTACGTTGTTATGGTCGAATGCATAGGTGCTCAGAGTGAGGCAAGAATTTCTTGTAAAACAAAAATAATATATCTGATAACCAACTTTTTACAATTCAATTCTGAAACACTTCTTATCGTTGGAAGGCATATGACACATATCGCGATGATTCAAGCCCGTAATGAATTTTTACAATGGTGTAGCGGACGGCAAGATTGATCAGCGGGTCGTTGAAGTGCGCTACTGCGTTGAATGAACACTTGTTAACCGAGCGACAGAGAATCTGTCTCGAACCGATGGTTACAGAAAGGCCGCGGGTTTCATAATTATGCAACATAAATTATAATATATCTTGTGAATGTGCAACTAAATGTCCGGAGAAACCGTTTGTCATCATTTCCGCAAGTTATGGAAAAAAAAAAAAAAAAAAAAAAACTCAACTTCAACTTTCCGAATTTGCTGCTAATTTCCGGGAACTTAATACGCGAAATAATGCTAAATATTGTATTTAAAAAAACCGCCAAGTTCGATTTTGATATAGGCGGACATTGTGCCCGGGAAGACACCTTCGATATTTTATTTTACAATTAGAATAGGATTCAGGCAATGTTGACAGAGTCATAACCTGTAGTGACGCTTGTGTGCCGAACAAATCACTTAATACCCCGCCAGTATTTCTACCCGTGGCGACACCTCGAAAAGGCGAGGAGACCGATTTTCCGTGACGTTCAAGCGTACCATCAGAGTAGGCTCGTAAAGGCCGGTTCACACATCTGCGTTCCGAGCTACAGGAACGACAGAAACGACATGAAC
>NW_024609857.1:103107747-103262382 GCF_016920785.2 Ixodes scapularis
AACAGTACCTTAAGTACATGAGATAATTGGAGAATTTTATTTGCCGCACGAAAATTTATTTCCATTTATTTCCGGGGCGCAACCTGAGGCGGCTGGTGACTTTTTATTTTTGCTATCACTAGAATTCACGATGATATTCGGTGTTCCTGTACAATACCCTTCAAACTGTTGATTATAAGTAGCGGGTGGATCGCAGCCTGCAGCGTTAGTCAACAGTGGCACCACACGATCATGCATTTGAAATAATAATTGAAGATCAACAGCTGCAGGCAATTAATTTTTCCTGCGATATATTTCTGTTGATGTCGTGATAGTAGCTGTTAGAAAAAGACACCGACAGAATGTATCCTAATAAATAAAAAATAATATTTTAATGAAAAATGGCGTAAATTATAATGAACAAGTTCTCCAAATATTTTTGATGTACATTATACATTTATGAACTAAAAAAAAAAAAAAAAAAAAAAAACTGCTCTCACCAAAGTAAGACCTATGCGGACGGCATTCTCCATAACTGAATGGTACGAGATGGGGAAATGCAGCTCCATTCTGTGAACAAGATTACTCGTCTCGTTCAAGTTGTAGGTTCCATTACAACATTCAAAATACGTACCACCGCAAACGCGCTTCATAAAAAAAAAAAAGAGTATATTAACGTTTCACTTGAAAAGGAACTACTGCCCTGTGCCAATAATCACTCCGTTTAGTATACATTAAATCGAGTGAATAAATTAAACGAGCATACACTTTAATGTATTTGAGTATATATTTTACTGTTGAATATTAAACGCACGATTTTTTTCTTTATTTGGGAGATCCTAAGGTTTTTGCTTCATATGTACGCAATCGCATCATAAAACTTTGTAGATACACGCTAATGGCTTTTATAATATTTTGCTTAAAGCTGTGTTAATTACGAGGTCTACGTGAATTAAAACATTAATGGAGCCGTACAATAATGCTGTGAGGGAATGTTTCTCACCTTACACAAGCGTACTGTCACTAGTGTGACCCAAGTGCTCGCACGCAACTCCACTGACCAATAAGCTTCTTTGTGGCGGCGTAAGCTCAAGGATAAAAGCAGTCTTTTTCTTCGGGTCTCTCCTTCGCGAAACTTGATGAAGTAGTCACGTGGATAGTACTGTCCACGTCATCACGGAGGCTATACCACGTCGACGATACTCAAATGCAGCTCGTAGATTGGACACGAGCCCTGTGTGAGCACTCGATTTGAACTCGTGACAATCAATGCCTCACAGTTAGTCGTCAAGTTGCTGGAGCACCTCCTCCAGCAGCAGCGGCTCGAGTAGCAATGACGACGAAAATTGCTTATATGTCCTGCGAGAATTCGACTGCCCTTCTGGGCCTTTTCCGAAGAGGATGAAAATCGGTACGTACTTGGGCACCGTTCACGAGTATTTCGATGAATAGGCAAGTGGGCTACGCTGATGCACATTTCTTATCGACACACATCTTTCGCATCATGATGAGCTTCGCCTGTGCATTGAACACGTGTTGTTATCGCCGCGATTGCGAAAATATGTGCTTCGAGATCCGGGATCACGGGAAGGGGGTTCCTGGGAAGGGGAATGACGGGAAGGCATCCGCCGATCTCGGAGGAGTGGTTCCCCTGGGGATCTGGAGAAGGAGCGATTCCGTTCGGATTGCGTGCTCCATCTAAGATCTGGTCTACTGATTCCTTCGCGTTCCAAAATGACCAGTGGAATACGCCATAAGCATATTCCAAGTCCTTTGCCAACTTAAGCGCGTGGCTATGAGCAAAATTGGCGGCATATAGACGGAACCAGATCACGTCACCAATCGTTCTGGTTATATATAAAAAAAAAACTCTGCTTTTTTTTTAAATGTTTTATTGTCTTTTGCAATCGTCATTGCGTGAAAATGAAACCTAATCAGTGCTTCGTAGATTATGAACTTAGTGCTGCTAAAATTTAAGTAATTGTGTTGTGCGTAAGGTTACACGAACGGAAGTTAGTCGCCTCATTGGGCGTCTGGTGTCTCAGTTTTAGATGAGAAATTGAACCAGTGCCTTACCACTGCCAGCCATGGTGTCGTCAACGTGCATCACGCAGTAGTGACACCACGCCGGTACGATGCTCATCCAGATCGAAACGGGCAATTGTTGCAATTTGGGTAAGAGGGTTATATATTAAGAATAAAAAAAAAAAAAAAAAAAAAACAGCGCGGAGACGGACGAGGCACGAGAAGAAGTACGTATACAGAGCGCTATTTTTAGTTTTCTGATGTTATGAACGTCGAAAATTAATTTTAAGGGGCATTTATTGAAAGTAAGAACTGAAGGCACCACCCCTTTAACCTAAACCTTCAAGATATGTGCTTGGGACAACACCTTATTAATGACAAGTGCTTTGATACATTTGACCTTTAAATTGAAGACATAATCGGAATACGTGACAATTAGGTATTTATGATGAGACATGAATTGTACGCGAAGTGTTGCGTTTGGGCGGTTCCGAAGACGTCGAGCCAGATAGCGGGACAAAGGTGGAGCAGAAGAGCAAACGTTTTAACCGCAGAAAAATTGGTTTAATTACATTGTTGAAGATGGTTATCTACAGAGTGTATAAATACACACTTGTCGCTGAAGAGACATGAGCGAACGAAATCGAAGCAGAAAACTGAAAGCTCCTCTCTTTAAAAAAAAGAATTGGCTTGCTTTGTATGTTTATACAGCCTTGATCTGGAGATACGCTTAAACGAGTGATCAGTCTCTTAGCTGCAGATGAAAAATTTATCCAGTGCAATTTAACCGCTAACCTGGGGTTTTAACGTGCATCACGCAGTAGTGATTACACGAACGCGTGCCCGCACGAAACTCATCCAGACCGTAATGGGCGAGGGCGGTGGGGATCGAACCCAGGAGGTTCCCAGCGCAAGCTTTCGCTCCACGCTCCGAGCTGAGACGCGCTAACCCACTCGGCCACTTCCTCGTTTTTTTCTTTGTTTATCGCCGGGCGTTTTACATTGACAGAAGTTAAAGACTCAACCACATCGGCTGACTCGCTATCGTCACAAATACTAAAAATCTTTAAGGGAAGCGAGTGTCTCAAGAAGTGGCCACCATTCGGGTTGGGGCTGCTGGGCCCTGTACAATTCTTTCAGGAAACACATGTGCTCAACAAAATACTTATGTGCAGGACGTGTATCAATGTCTGCGTGGCGCACTGCCATCCGACACTTCCATAAACTGTGAAGGCCCATCAGCAAGATCATGTCCAGGGGCGCAGTGCAATCCCCTTCCAGTAAAAAAGGTATCCCGTATGGCGTTAGTGGGAGGTTTTTCTTGAGGGTTCTTTGCAAGACGTCCCAAAGAAACACCGCATCCCAGCAGTCCAGGAAGGCGTGCTCGATTGTTTCTTTCTTTTTGCACAATAAACAATTATCTGACCACCCTACGGGAGGGCCCTTTTCGGCTAGCCAAGCTTTAACGGGCAGCGTTTGAGTATGCAATTGAAAGAAAAACGTTTTCATGCAAGCAGGCACCACCCTTCCTTTGACTCGCTTCAGGACATCCTGCCCTGGGCCTTCGCAGTACAGCGTACGGTACAACGGGATCGTAAAAATTAAATCGATCAAGTCATGAGACAACCTTCTACGCGAAACACCAGACAAGTACTCGTGTGAAAACTGCGTGGCTAAAAAGCGATAGGCTTCAATGAATTCCTTCAAACAACCGCGTACACAAGTACGTACTTCGTCGCTTGATGAAACGATAAACTTGGGTAGGGCGCTGCGTAGCCTCACTTGAATAACCGTGCGCAAAGACAGATATTTCTGATCTCGTAGAAAAATAAATCTGTTGACAAGCTTTCTGACAAACAAACGAGAAAGGCCTGGACCCCCAACCATAACGCGGTGAAAAGGGGTTGTTCTGCTGGTTTGCTCCTAAACCGAGCTCCCAATAAAAACAGCAAAAACTCGGTGTACACGCTGAATATTTACACGCGAGAAATGCAAGACTTGCAAAACATACCACACTTTTGCCGCAAGAAACGCATTGCAAACAGCAGCGCGAGAAAAAATAGACAACCCACTGCCCCCCCCCCCCCCCCCCCACTTGTTCGCCTTTGCGCGCAAAGCGTCAGCCTCACCACGCCAGTACTCATCATTACTGCGGTATTGACTCAAATGTACCCCAAGATAACGAGACGTGGAGTCAGCCCATACAACACGCTCAAACACAGCCGGTGTGGAAGGCCAATTACCGTGCCAAAACCCGATACATTTTTCAAAGTTAACAGAACTACATGTATGTTGGCAAAACGTTTCCGTTAAGTCTACGGCTCTTTTTACACTGTCTTTGTCAATACAAAAATCGCCACGTCATTCGCCTACGACAAAATGCGGACTTCTGCAGATTGGAACTTGAACGCTCTAATATAACTACTCCGAGTGATGCTTAAACAAAAGAGTTCGAGAAAAATACAAAGAAGCAAAGGTGAAAGGGGACATCCTTGTCTGACGGAAGAAAAAACGCTTATACGTTCAGTGACGTGTTCGTTAACCACAAGACGGGTGGCGCAATTTTGGTGCGCCATACGTATACCTTGGCACAAAACTGAACCTGCATTCACATGTTCTAAAATGGTAAAAATAATTTCATGCGACACACGGTCGAAGCCCTTTTCCAGGTCGACCTGTACCATGGCGACTCTTCCTTCCATAGTGTCACAACACTCCAGGATACTTCGGGCAACATGCACGTTTGTTAAAATGCTTCTGCCTTTTATACCACACGTCTGGTGTGATCCGACAATATGGCTTATGACACTTTGCAATCTTTCTGCTAGTACTTTCATCAAAATCTTGTAATCCACATTAGTTAATATGAAAGGGCGGTAAAGAACCAACAAGTCGAAGCTTCAAGCGGTCGTCACTTTTGGGGATGAAAAATAGTGTTGTCAACGACAGGAGCCGTCGGCACGTGTGCGCGAGAACCGCGAACGCAGGCCGCAACCGGTCCACGCGATGTGGTATCATCGGCGTGTGGCGTCACCTAGATAGGCTGTGTGTGGACACGGAGAAGAAGAGGAGGTAGACTCGAGATGAACAAGATTCGGAAGGTAGGTACCCGTCTCGGTGACGAGCGGGTATCGTTGAAATAAACCGCTTGTTTTCTTTAAGAAAACGAAGAACGAAACATCTGTGTGACTACAGAAAAGCTCAGAAGTGGGATCGAGAGGCCCCGACGTGAGAAGCCGTTCGGATTGAATGCTACAACGTAAGTAGCGCTCTACGAATTCTTGCTTTACCCGAGATCCTCGACGAGAGCTTCGTCCACGTAAATCCCGATGTCGAGAAGACGTAAGCTAACGACAGGAGGACAAGGGCAGGGGACCCCACGAGAGGATGATCCGACGACCACAGATATGCTTCGCAGTGCGGAGGTGCGGGACGGACACTCGGACCACGACGAGCGCCAACACGACAATTTGACGACGGAAGCCGGGGACACCGCGACGTCGAACGACCACGGCCTAGCTCCTGACGGTGCAACGTCCGGAGTCCTTGACTTTCAAGTGCTCATGCAAGCCGCGATACGAACTGCCGTACGCGAAGCCTTGGAAGGAGCGGCCCAGCTTTTCCAAACGACGCAGTCACCACAACGCCACCCACCAACGGGGGCTTTGAGCGCCATGGACGGACGGCTGGCTACGACGAGCGCCCAGTTGGTGCCAGTATATGATCCATCATCGGACACCCAGCTTACGGTGGAAGCGTGGCTCAACAAGGTTGACAATCTTGCTGCGGCCTATGAATGGAGTGATCGACAAACGACCTGCTTTGCTCTCACTAACCTTCACGGCGTCGCAAAGACATGGTATGACGGTTTGACCTCTGTTCAACGAACCTGGCACGAGTGGAAAGTGGAAATGAAAAAGGCCTTTCCGTCGGCATCGAGTTTTCAACACGTCTTCAGGGACATGGAGAAAAGAAAGAAAGGGCGCCACGAGACCATCGAAGCGTACTTTTATGACAAGCTGGCGAAAGCACGACGCTGCAACCTGGATGACGGGACGTGCATCGAGTACCTGATCACTGGACTAGAAGACGAAGATTTAGTGCGGTCTCTGAGCGTGAGAGATTACGCCACCCCAGACGAGCTACTTCGGTGCATGAAGCGACTGCATGAACGAGTCGATATGATCAAACAGACTCGGGCCAAAACCCTCCATCAACCGCCGACTGGTCAACGTGAAAATCCCGGTTTAGACAACAACGAGCCGACGACCAGGGCTCCACGAAGAAGATTCAACGAAACAGGTGAGCCACTTTGTTTTAATTGCTCGACATACGGACATTTCTCGGCTGCATGCCCGAAACCTCAGAGAAAACCAAGATGCACCAATTGTGGGAAATCTGGTCACGAGACGAAAGACTGCTTTCAAAAAAGAAACTCAACGAACACGAGTGACAAGAAAGCAAATGTTCTAACCCAGCAAGGTAACAAGACGTGGGACTGCATGGCGCCAAACGAGAAGTATTTCATGCAGGCAATTCTAAACGACAGGCCAATCAAAGCTTTCGTCGACATGGGAAGCCAGTGCGTAACGTTACGAGAAAGCGAAGCGCAGCTGATGAACGTGACCTACGAACCGTTGAATCATCCATTCACAATCAACGGGTTTGGCTCTGGAAAAACGACGCCTTTAGGGAGTTTCCAAGCAACATTGACGGTCGACCAAGCCAAGGCCAACGTCAAGGTGTACGTGGTGCGCGACGCAGTGCAGATTGTTCCGCTGCTTGTCGGACAGCCTTTTACTGAACAACCGCATGTTACGGTGGTACGTCGCAAGAACACCCTACGCATTTTCGAAGAGCGTGACACGTCTGATGATGAGGACGGGACTTTGGCCAATCTTAAGATACCGGTCTTGCCTCCATGACGCGTAAGCCTATGGGTCAAAGAAGCGGTCGTAATCCCTCCAAGCTACGTCGGGATTATCGCGCTCCGCTCCGGAGAAGGGACACAGAGAACCCACGGAGACATCTTTATTGATAGCAGTATCCACGAATCGCGTGGGCATTACATCCCGACCTGTGTTTTGAGAAAAGACGAACTGGGAGAACTGTATATCCCCGTAACTAACATATCAGCTACGCCGCTGATCGTCGCTGAAAACGAACAGATCGCTAGAGGAACATGGTGCACGGAAGAAGACGCTAACACCAACCTCGACGCGTACGTAAACTACAGCGGAAGAAAGCCGACAACCTTGATTGCAGCAGAGGACGTAAATGTCAGTCCGTCTATTTCTGACTCGCAAAAGAAAGCCCTCGTCACCCCGATTAATGACTACCGCGACTGCTTCGCTACATCCCTATCGGAATTGGGGTGCGCGAAGGCAACAAAGATGAAGCACATCGACGCGCTCAGTAGGGCTCCTGCATCGGTACCTGAAGAAATGGATATCGCAACGGGCGAGTTGCGGAAGCTGCGCCCTAAATACCGAGGCCCGTATATCGTTGTAGAAAAGGTACCTCCCGATAGGTATAAAGTGAAAGATCTACCGGAGACCCAACGGGCGCAACGTTTCTACGAAGGTGTTGCCGCTGTTGACCAGATGAAGCGCTTCACGGCCAGCGCTGAGAGTAGCACCGAGAGCAGCGACGACGGCCTGTCAACGGGAGCGGAGAGCGACACAGATATAGCAGACGTAGAACCTCAGCAAGAGGTAGCGTGAGTTGGATGATCACTTCGCCGAAACGTTCCAAGTTCCAGCGACGAGAAGACCCAGCCGGGGCGACTGGGATGGAGGATGGCCGTGTTGTCAACGACAGGAGCCGTCGGCACGTGTGCGCGAGAACCGCGAACGCAGGCCGCAACCGGTCCACGCGATGTGGTATCATCGGCGTGTGACGTCACCTAGATAGGCTGTGTGTGGACACAGAGAAGAAGAGGAGGTAGACTCGAGATGAACAAGATTCGGAAGGTAGGTACCCGTCTCGGTGACGAGCGGGTATCGTGGAAATAAACCGCTTGTTTTTTTTAAGAAAACGAAGAACGAAACGTCTGTGTGACTACAATAGTGTGTGTGTACAAAAACGGCGGGGGAAAGACATGTATGAGGTAAGCTTCGGCAAAAACACGGTGTAAAAACGGGGCTAGTTGGTCCTTAAATGCTTCATAGAACTCTTCTCTCAAACCATCAGGGCCGGGTGACTTTCTCGGTTGCAAGTTGTCTATGGCCTTTTCAATCTCCCAGAACAACATTGGCTGCTCTAATTTTTCTCTTACGTCGTCTGCTTGCTTCGGCCATCAGAGGCAAATACAAACTTTAAAACCCATCTTTTTGGGGCGCGCGATAACTAAAAAGTTTTTTTTAGTAGTCTAGAAACGCGCGTTCTATTATCTGTTTATCACTCGACAAAACCCCCCGATACACAATTTCGCTGCCTTCATTTTTGCTCGCGTATTTTCTTTCTGTGGCTCTTTTCGTGGGTAATCTCGCCGCGTGACAATCGTCTCCACCGCGCACGCACCAACGCCCCCTTATATTGTTCTGTATCTAGATATTCAAGGCACTTTTTTATGCTAATAATGCCGTCCGTAAAAAACCCGGGCAAATGACATTCTTCCTGCATCAGCTTCTGAAGCAGGCCGTTTAACTCGCGTGTTTCTTTCTGTTGTTCGTGCTTCAATACACTAGCGCGCTCGATAGATAACATTTTTGTTTCCTGTTTAAATAATTACCATTTAACCCCGAAATCTTGACTTCTCGCCCTAGATAAATCTTCAAGGATTTTGCGGACCACCTTTACGAACAATTTATTTTCGAGAAGTTTTGCATTAAATTTCCACAACTCCCACACTAACTTCTAAGGAGTCTCTTGGGAAAAACAAATTTTAAAAGAAACAAGAGAATGATCACTAAACGACACGTGATCTGCTGAATATCGCTGCCACGCTCCAATAATCTCGGGGGAAACGTACGCTCGACCTAATCGCGCATGACTTGCACCTTGAAAGTGCGTGAACCACACACTCCTGCCGCGTGACGCGCACTGAGCAACATCCTCTCATTCATGACGCTCAACCATATCGCTAAAAAAATACAGTACTTGCGTCTCTATACCGCGCGCTATTGGATCTATCCTGCGGCGCGCAAGTTAAAATCGCCCAACAAAATGACTAACCTATCAGTTTGAACCAGACTTGTGCCTATCTGAAATACTCTACTCAATATACTCAAGATACTGTATTTCAAATACTTATTGAAGTATCTTCGTATCTTGCAGATACTTTTGATCGAGAGTATTTGATACTCTATTTTAATTACATTTCTGAGTATCTTGTACTCATTATCTCAAATAAAGTTTTCTTACATTCCGCCATTTTTCGATTTTTTCAGTATGTAGTGGCTTAGGCGCGGCGCGAGCAAACGTGAACATTCTTTCGAGCAACCAAATCCTGTCGCTAGCTCCCATTAGCTAAGGTGACTTTAGTTGAGCTCTTGAAAAAAACATCGCTTTTTGCCGATTGTGACTCATATTTCAGCCCAAAGTTCGTACAATGAAGGTTTTCCCCTCGCTTTCCCAAAGGCGCCTTTTGTTTCTTTGAGGTCCGCCGCAAAATCCTCAAACAAAAGGGGTGGTTTTACGGAAGTAAAGCTTGCCTCACTGAGGCCCCACGCAAACCGGGAAACGACCTACGACAACAAAGCAGACTTCAGTGTCAAGAAAATAACAAATTAAAAAAAAAAGAGAAGTTGACACACACACAAAAAAAATACACTTTTGTTTTGCTTGTTGTATATTTAACCCCGCTACTGCGAAACGTCGAGGTTTTCTTTTGTTTATTTTCCTTTTGTCGTCAGTCAGTCACTTATTGCTCTCGGGAACACTGTCTGTAAGCAAACATTGATAAGCGGAGAACATGACAAGAAACGAACTAAAAGCTGGATGACCTCTCAAAATCCCAACAAAGCATCCCCCAACGTTGAGTGACTTTCTCAACGCAATCTACTTGAAGAAGGTACGAACACTGCCGTGGCTATTATGTGGGCTCTCTTTGTTATCCATTCACTCATACCCGTATCCCAAGTCCGTTTATAGTGAACTCCGCCTATAGGGAATATGGGTGGTAGTAAAACAATGCGTCTAAGGTCGTGATATTCAGCGATGTCACTATAGCTAAAGCGACCTCTTTATTTCTGTCCCGAAAATGTTTTGTAAGATGTATCAGTGATATTAACACGCGAGTCGCAGAGC
The DNA here is from genome assembly GCF_016920785.2 of Ixodes scapularis. Classification (NCBI taxonomy): domain Eukaryota; kingdom Metazoa; phylum Arthropoda; class Arachnida; order Ixodida; family Ixodidae; genus Ixodes; species Ixodes scapularis. The sequence goes on from NW_024609857.1 coordinate 103,118,002, forward strand.
GAGCGCGTGGTCGAATGGTTGCCGCGCTTGGCTCTCGCGCGGTGCCTCCGGGTTTGATTCCAGGGAGCGGGATCCTTTTTTGTTTATGCTTTCAACTTGACATTTCCGTAAGTTCGAGAACCTTGTCGTGTGATCGAGTTACAAATGCTCTACGCGCCGAACGTTCTACGCCGGATCTTCCAGAAACCCACGCCAGTACAAAAGGTGCTTCGCGTGGCGGTCCGGAGTCAGCCCGTACGAAAACGTCAGATCGGAGCGGTTCCAGTTTGAATCCGCGGGGTTCTAAACTTGTGGACAGTTCCGATCCGCGCGATTCTGGGTGTAACCAGTAGGATCCAGTGAGACGCAACGCACTGGAATCGCACGGTGATCGGTGAATCCGATCCGCTCCTCTTGTTCCTGGAGGGTCTGCTCCCAGTCAGCGGGCGAGTACATGCGTGACTGGAGGAGGGGAGGGAGGGAGGGGGGGGGGTGGTCAAGTCGGCGGAGAACTTCTGCGGTCTCTCGCTCGTCACGTGTTAGAGACAGGCGCATCCGCTACGCGGGCGCTGCGAGCGGGCGTTCTCGGCGCGCGCGCCTGGCTTTGTCTCCGAGTCAGTCAGTGTTGCCAGGTCTACTGATTTATCAGTAGATCTACTGATTTCGTTCCGGGTCTCCTGATTCACTAAAAAAAAAGAAAATCTACTGACTTTTTTTTGTAAACATATTAAAATTCATTATGGCCCCATCAGTTCCTAGGGTCGCCCGGCCATCAAAGGAAACTCATATTCTCCCAGAATTAAAAAAACGATGCACTGGCTAGATGGCCCAGAAGCCCGTCCTATATTCGAGTGACGTATATTCATCTATTTATTCACCCAAATCAGGTACGACGGTTCAACGTTACGTTGGACGGTTCGACGGTGACATCCGGGCCAGAGCCATATATGGTGAGAGTTAGGCCAGTCTATGATCTCGCCGCTGTAACGCTCCCTCCCAAGTTAGCCAATCAGCCTGCGGCGCAGAGCAAGAGGCGTGAGCGCATGCGCGTGAGCTCTCGGCTGTTCCCAGCCATTTGCTCCCAGCTGAGCGGAGAGGGCCGCCATTTTCATTCGCCCGGCGGAATGCATTTGAATGACATCCAAATCTTGGTTCTTTACTTTTATTTGGCAGGCTCTGGCAAGAAAATGATATAATTAATGTTAATCCTCGGTGGCTTAAGAAGCTAACGAACTAAGTTCCTCCACGTTTGAACGCAAACTTTCAGTCAGGAGAAAAAGAAATAAGCCCGTAGCAGACGACGCGTAGCCTCAACAGTGCTCCGCGCCGACAGAGTTGCGTCAGAAACCTTCCACAGCCCAGTAAGGAAAGATGGCAGCTTGCAGAGGACTTCCATTGGACATGTACGCCCGCACTTGCCGGAACGTCTTGTTTTGTTTTCGATTCGAAAATAGCGACAGGTGGTAGTCGCACTGCCGCCCTCATCTGTTGATTCCAAAAGTGGCTCAGTCTTGATTTCAAAGAATAATCCTTGAAATCGCCACACAAATCAATTACTCTATACTATTTCTTCGAAGTGTGGTTTAATGGAAATAGGAAAACATGGCAAAACACAGATTTTGTAGAACCTACTGATTTTTGAGCAAATCTACTAACTTTTTGGGGATGAATCTGCTGACTTTTTTTTTTTCTCCGTCCGGCAACACTGGTCAGTTTAGTTTGTTCTTCGCTCTCGTCGGACGTTCGGTCGGCGCTTGACCGGCTGCGACGTTCGCGCTGCGGGCGCACGGAAACTGACGCGCCCATCGTTGCCCTGGATGGATACCCACTGACCTCGGCTTTGAATCTTTATTTAGTGTGAAGCTGCCGACCCACTGCACTTTGGCTCGGCATCTGGATGCGCTTGGCGCTGGTGTGCTTGGTGACAATACTTGGACAACTCGAATACCGCTTGTCCGCCGGAATTTCCTGGTGCACTCAAACACTGGATACTGTGCTTGTGCGTGCTGTGTGTGTGTTTTCCGTGCACTGTGTTTGGTGACGACGCGCGCCTTGCATTCATTGTCTGTTGCAGTCAGCGGCAGCGCTTCGAGAGTTTCGGTTCTCCGCTCCCGTCGGACTGCCGGCCGGCGCCGGCGCGGGCGCTCGCCCGGCGGTGACGTTCGCGCTGCGGGCGCACGGATACTGACGCGCCCATCGTTTCCCTGGATGAATACCCGCTGACCTCGGATTTGAATCTTTATATAGTGTGAAGCTGCCGACCCATTGCAGTTTGGCTCGGCATTTGGATGCGCTGGTGTGCTTGGTGACAATACTTGGACAACTCGGATACCGCTTGCCCGCCGGAACTTCCCGATTCACTCAACACTGGATACTGTTCTTGTGCGTGCTGTGTGTGTGTTCCGTGCACTGTGTTTAATGACGACGCCTGGACGACCGTGTGCGCCGCCATAATTAACGCTGCGCTCACCACTGGACTCTACAAAAGGCTTTCGTGCGATGCCCTTAGCCGTTACAAGCGAGAGATCGTCGCGATTAAAGACCCAGTCCGCCTGGGTCTGAAATCGCGACGCTCTCTCGGTTGTAACGGCTAAGGGCAAAACACGAAATTCTTTTGTGGAGTCCAGTGGTGAGCGCAGCGGGAATTCCGGCGCTGCACCGCCTGGGTTTAAAATTGGGGCTGGAAGTGCGCAGTTCCAGGCTGGATACAAACTGGTGCCCCAATTTTGGGTCTAGGCGGAACCGGAATTTTTCATTCCGGCCTGAATCTGACGATTTCGTACGAGAGATCTCGTCCCAGCGCTCGATCCTGCTGTTTCGCCGACATCGACGCCTGTGACTCTAGCCTTTGTCTATTTTGTTTTGGGCGCAAGTTCGCCCTATTAAAGGTTTAGTTTCTTCAGTTGTTCGCCGCTTCATCATTTGTCATTCGTGAATGTTCCTTATAGTTGGACTGCATAAAATAGTCCTACGATGTTTTTTTTTTCTTTTTCATGTTGCCGTTTGGTGTTGCTACGTGCTAATAAACCATTCTGGTAAACCAGATTTGTGCAAGTGTTTAATTGCTGTTTGTCACTGACGTCGATACAAATTACGCAATACGGAAGTATGTTCAAAAATAATTGAATTGCATTTCTAAGTATTTGTACTCTACTCAAGATACTTTACAGTGAAAGTAACTTGAGTAGTATTTTAAATAGTTTATGAAGCATGTATTTAGTAACTTAACTTAAATACTTTTATCGAGTATTTTGTCCAACACTGAACATAGTTTTCAATGTGTTTGAAAGACATTAAACGCTCCTCTGCCTTATTAGGGGCATACATGCACGACACGCGAAACTTGTGACAAGAAATAAAAAAATCACACAATACAAAACGGCCCGAATCGCATCTAACGACTTCCCCTACGGTCCCCACAGACTTCTTTAAAAGCAAAAGACCCCCCCCCCCCCCCCCCCCTGCTCTCCGTTTGAGCCTCGCTTTCTATTTTCGACCCTTGCACCGCGACAATGTCTAGATCTTTTTCTACGAACAAGCGGTTGACTTGACATTGTCGGCGTCTGTCACATAAGCCACGCACGTTTAACGTGCTTACACGCGAGGTCCTATCAAGATTCATTTAGGGTAAACTAGAAGCGCAGCTGGAGATCATGCCTCTAACGTAGGAAGCTCGTTAAAGCCGCGACAAAGTGGCTCACTGCGACAATTTTTAAGCTTCACCTTCACGACACGCCGGCTGTGGTACCACACTGCTGCAGGCTCCGTCACACCGCCTTTGTTTTATTGCCTCTCAGGTGTCGACGTCCGTGGTGTCGTGTCCCTCGAAGTTCGCTGGGGACCACAGCTTCCTTTACTTGGAGTCCTTGCGTTGGCGGGCGTTGACAGGGACTCCTGGTTTCCCTCCACGACTCTTTTTCGGCCCTTGTACATTCCAAGGTGGCTGACTGGTGTCTTTTTCTCTGGCGTCGCCCTGGGGGGATGACGCCCGGTTCCAGAGTCTTTTAGCAGGCTGGCCAGAGTCCATCTCGACGTCCATGTTCTCCGACGCACTGGTGTCAGGGTTGAGTTGACCGCCTTCTCCGTCTCCCGTCGCGCATGCTACGAGCTGGGCGCTCCCTTCCTTGCGCGTAGGTGACTGCATAGTCTCATTAGTGTTCGTCCCTGGTGCTTGCGGCGCATAGTCAATGACGCCCGTTCCAGTCACCGCGACTGGAGTATAGGTGCCCACTGGCGCAGGTGGTACCGCTTTGTCAGAAGATGGAAGCGTCGACAGAAGACCTCCGACCGCTTCCTCCGCTTCCGCGTCGTCCAACAGGAAGTCCGACTGGTCATCTTCCCTGCGGTCGCGCGCCATGGACGCGTATGTCTTCACACAGTCCTCCGCCTCGTGTCCGTACCGGTGGCATTCGGTGCAGCGGGGGACGCGGCAGTCCCGGCGTATGTGCCCCGGCCGTACGCCTGCATCGTAGGCATAGCGGGGTTCGCCCTGGAACCACCACCAGCACCGTACAGCTTTCGAGGCGGATTTCGTGCGGCAGACTCTCGACAGTGTAGTCCACCTTCAGGGTCAGGCGGACTGTCCTGGTGTTAGACTCCACTGCCTCGAAGCCCTTTTCGCGGAAGAAGTCCCTAGGGATTTCGTTGACTTTTCCGTGGCGCTCCATCTCCTTTTTTACCACGCAGTTTGGGACGTCGTAGCCCTTACAAAAAAATTATATCTGGCCAGATCTGAAGATTTCAGATATGGCGATATCAAAAATTGGCCACATATAACCTGATATGGTATATCTGCCAGATATAGCCTCATAACGCCAGATATAGACTGATACCCCTGTCTAGATATGGAAATCCCAGATCTGGCTAAGTAAGGAAATTCCAGATCTGGCCAGGCATTTCAAAAGTACAAAAGCCTGAAATCAGCACTTTATATCTTTTTATTGTCTACAATTCTCCTAAGTGCCCCGGCCCGCACTCGAGTAGTTATGGAAACGGTGGTCTTTCAGCTCCTTAGTGATCGCTACTTTTGACCATTTCCATGATTACACAGTTTCGCGTGTAATTCGTAGTCACCGTGAACAAGCCTCCCATAGGGCTCAAGTACCTATCATATCACTTTTAAGTTTTTCGTCAATGGCAGCGTTCAGGATATTGTGCATTCTGTCCAAACTTCAACCAGGCTGAGCCGCCGAAATCTCTTACCATATTATCATTCTCGTGAATGTTGTTTTAGCAGGAATTACCTAAAAGTTGAGAAATCACAACAACCAAAACCGGGATTTAGCTCGGATTCCGCGGAGCTGTTTATGGCATTTTTAGCGTTTTTAACTTAATATCAGCGTCTTTGAAGTTGTAGGAGAATGATAATAATGTAAGAGATATGTCTGCGGCTCACCCAGGTTGAAGGTTGGACGGAATGCACAGTACTGACACTGGCGGGGCATTTTAAAAGTGGTATGACAGGTATTTGGGTTCTGTACAGCACGTGTTCAGGGCGACTACGAATTACACTCAAATCTGTGTAACCATCGAATTGGTCGAAATTTCCTATTACTAGGCAGCTGAAGAAACACCGTCCCCATGATTCCTCGAGTACGGGCCGAGGCGCTTAGGGTATTTAGCAAATTGTCCATTTGGGCGTAATGTTCACACTTTGAAATAATTAAGCTACATTGAAATCCTTGTGAAAACTAGCACAAATAATCTTAAACTTAAGCTTGTAGAAGCTGAAGTTTGGAATTATTTGTGCTAACATTTAGGTCGCGAACAATTAGTCATTCAGAGTTTTCTACCAAAGAATTTTTTTACTTGTTTTAACTTATTAATATATTGAAAACCGGCCGCCAGATAAGTCTGTATATACGCCATATCAGGCTGTATATACGCCATATCAGGCTGTATATACGCCAGATAAGTCTGTATATACGCCAGATAAGACTGTATACAGGCCGTATATAATCATATAATGTTTGATATGGCCAGGTATGGCCCAGATATAAGATTTCCATACGGGAGGGCACCCAGTGAAGCTTGAGCTTCACTGCCATGCTCGCCGGGTCGAGCACGAGGCACCGCTCCCCTTTTACGGTTAGTTCTTTGGCGTCCACTAACCTTTGTTTTGCCGCCAAAGAGTGCAGCCGCAGCAACCAGATGTGGTTCATCTGAATGATGGGGTTCAGCGGACGCCAGGTCCTTCAGCACGTCCAGACGCTGTAGCACTTCCCGAAAGTCTTGGATCCGGTACGGACGCAGCTTTACATCGCAGTGGAAAAAAACAGCATTGGTTACGACGTAACCGGTCGGCAGAGGTGGTAAGATGATCTTGTAATCTTCGGCAGATTCAGGGACAGAGATACCGCGGCCAGGTGTGGCCGTTATCGCCGCTCCGACGGAGCTCATGATTACACGACCGTCGCGCTCGGCTGCCGGAAGTGGAATGCACTCGGCCACTTCCTCCCCTGAGCTCCTCTCTCGGAGCGCGCTGCTCCTTATATCCACTTCTCCTCATATCCGGATGAGAAGATTCCTGCATCAGGATCGAGAGCCAATTACGACAAAGGTTCAGCTTGTGATCCAAGATGCCCCGCCCTCATAGGCTTCACTGAAAAACACAGAAAAACACACATACACAGCAACATGACTGAGAGGGAAGCGACGGCAACACCCTCTCCTCTGAAGTTTTAAGACGGAGTCATTTGCCCTTTTCCGAGACGCCCGCCGTTCCGTGGTAAAGCTTCCTCCTATCGTGGTGACCCTGGGTACCATGGTAACCCTGGCTCCGGTTGATCATTTTAAGGGATTAGTGTCTTGACGATGAAAGACAGTTGGCGACAGGTGGCGGTCATCTCCAAGATCGGCAGCGCCGGCAATCGGGAAGTCCGGTTTGTATCGCCCTCCTGGTGGCAGCATGTCTGGTTTTCTAAAATATCTAGATGAACTCTTTTTTTTTTATCGGTGAGAACAACCTGAAGCTTGTTATGGGGGGTGATTTTAACATCAATATGCTTTTGTCATCAACACAGCAATCAGAATTTCTCACGCTTTAACAGTCGTATGGTTATGTCTGTACCATTTGTCAACCAACTCGTTATAGCAGTGCGAATGAAACATTGTTAGATATTAGATATTTTCTTAACGAATGATATCCGAGGAACATGCGCATGCTGGTGTTATATGGGCGACAATAAGGGATCATCTCCCTATTTTTATGTTTATAACTCTAGATAATATCAAACAAGAAAATATGTGTGCCTAACCTTTATTATCGTGATATTAGTACAAAAAGTCTCGAATCTTTTCAAGAACAAATTAACACAACAGACTGGAGTGCGGTTCTGTCTAAGGTGTCGGCAGACGAGGCATACGAGAGTTTTCTTGAACCGTTTTGTGAGATATATAACCGTATATTTAAGTACAAAAAGCATATAGTTCATAAAAAGTGTAGAAAACCTTGGGTCACAGCAGAAATATTAAAAATGATGAAGAAAAAAGATTCACTTTATAGAAAATTAATGCGTACAAGGGATCCAGTTGTATTGCCAAGGTTTAAGAGTCAAAGAAACAAGATAACAAGTGAGCTACGGCGGGCCAAACGGTCATAATATTTTTTGCTTTTTCGTTATGAAAAGAGAACGGATGTTTTGTGGAAGAAGTTAAATTCGATATTGCATGAATGATGTCAGTTTGGAGAAACAAGCGAGCTTAAGGTTGAGGGGGATATTAAAAAAGGTAAAGCTCTTGCAGACGCGTTCAATGATTTTTTTGTCGACTTAGTTAACAGCGTTCACTCTGCTGAAGCTTCAACATATGTTAAATATCTTTCTGACAGCATATTTCTCTCTCCAACTAGCGAGGAAGAAGATATTTCAATTTTTATGAGCCTAAAAAACAGCAAAAGTTCCGATTCTCAGGACATTCAAATGAAGCCCATTAAATACGTTATAGAGTCTATTGCTTTTATTTTAACTCATATATTTAATGTATGTCTTGAGACTGGTGTTTTTCCGCGTAAAATGCAGATAGCAAAGGTCTCTGTCATATATAAAGCAGGGGATAGGAACGATCTTAGTAATTACAGGCCAGTGTCCATTTTACCAATATTTTCAAAAAGATTGGGAAAAATCATACATAAAGGACTTTACACTTTTTTTGAGAAACACTCGATTCTCAGTCCCCGTCAGTACGGGTTTCGGAAAGGGTACTCGACAGAGTTAGCGTTACTTAACTAAAAAGAGATAATTCTAAACAATATTGAAAATAAACTTCTTACATTGGGAATCTTTATCGATTTTTCAAAAGCTTTTGATCGCATTAATCATAAAACTCTTCTTTAAAAACTAAAACTTTCTGGTATTCGGGGAATAGCCCTGAAAATACTCGAGAGTTACTTACAGTTTCGCTTTCAAAGTGTTGTAATAAATTGCCAACGTTCTGAGTCTAGAAAACTTAATGCAGGTGTTCCACAAGGTAGTATTTTAGGGCCTCTTTTATTTAACCTGTATATTAAGGACATAGCTAACATTGACGATGAAGCAAACATGATAATCTATGCAGATGATGCTAGTATATTTTTTGCAGGGTCCGATATTTCGGACATTATGAAAACAGGTAATATATTTCTAGCAAAACTTTATACGTGGACAGTCCAGAACTCTTTAGTGATAAATGGTAATAAAACCAAAGCTGTTGCTTTCAGGTCAAAGGGGGTAAAAATTAGCGGAAATCAGATTCTCTCCTTAGATTCACGTGGTATAGAAATTGTGCAGAACGTCAAAGTTCTTGGTGTCATGTTTAATGAATACATGCGATGGAATGAAGCAGTTCAGATGATAGCGAAAAAACTATCGAAGGTGGTGGGTATAATTTATAAGCATAGAAAAACCTTACCCCAGTCTGTACTACGACTTCTTTATAACTCTTTATACCCTTGTTTAAATTACTGTTTCTTGGTATGGGGAAATACAACTTCTGAAAATATTCATCGTATTCATATACTTCAGAAAAAAGTAATTCGTATTTTGTGTAATGAAGCACATGACAGCCACACGGCACCGTTATTCAAGTAATTAGGCATTGTTCCAATCACGAATCATTATGAGTATAAACTTGCCCTGGCATATAAAGCAGCGATAAACCACCCGGGAAACAGCCTTCGTTCTCTTTCTTCCCTTCACTCGCAAAACACCTCGAATGCCACCCGCCAGGCCGACGCCTGGACGGTCCCGCGCTCGAGAACAAATTACGGAAATCAGATGGTTAGATACCAGCCGCCCAAAATGTTAACCTATTTTTTGTCGCGGAATATTACAATTGAAAACTGTTCTAACAAACGCATACTATCTTTACTAGTTTCCTGAGAAATCTGATTGTGCACTCTTGAGAGCGTTTTTTTGTTTTGTTTTGAGTGCCTCTTCTGCTGTTGCTGTTGGGGGAGGAGAGGGCACTGTCAAGCAGTTTTGTACTGTTTTTTTTCCTCCTCCCTCTCTTCTTGAATGAAGAGGAATAAAGAAACTTGAAACTTGAAACTTCATACCTGGCTCTAATGATGTTCATTTTTTAAAGTTTTTAAGGGATTCGTGACTTGACGACAAAAGAGGCTCTGCTGCCATTGGCGAGAGGTGAAGGTCAACTCCAGGGCGGAGCCAAGCAAGGCCATTGCTACACCAGCCCTATTCAGTATAATGGGCACCATTTATGGTCAGAGAAAGCTTAATAAAACTACCCGTACACGAGAAAATCACACTGGCAGTTCTTGTAAGTCAAAGATTGAAATAAGTTTGACACTAAGGATGCCACCCTGCTGTTAACAATTTTACTGCAACAAATTTAAAAAAGGAGATTTTACGCAGAGAGTACTCTGTTTCTCATGTAATGTAATGTATAGTGGCTTTGAGTATTCGCTGGCTATTCGACAACGGAAGCCCAGGAAAAGCAAATCGTATACATTATTCCGAATTGTGATGGAGTACTTAAAGGCATTTTAGAACTATAGAAATAAAACATCAAGAGTGTCAAGCCGTTTTACCAAAGATCCCAGCTCATTCGTCTTCCAGACAATGAAATGACAAACTGTGGATTGAGTCGTGCGAAAATGAGATAAGTTGAAGAAGATAATGCGTAAATCTTCAAATTTAATTAGCATGCAGAGAAGGAGAACCTCACTGCTGTTTTAAACTAACTTCTCTACTAACCTGATCGTGTGAAAGGTGGTGGAGAGTGGTGTGTATGCATTTGTGCACGTATGCGCGGCGACGCATAAAAAGGGACTTAGTGGCTCGCACATAGAGTAAATGTTTTTTTCCACAATAGCTTTATATTTACGACTTTCCAGGATTCAAAAATCTGCAGTACTCAATACATGTAATCGATTTTTTTTCTAATCGATGACTCCTTCGAGCAAATTTGTAATAATATTATTCCTTTTGTTAGTAATCACAATAGTAATCCCATTACTTTTGAGAGTACAAATATCATTTGTAGTCGTTACTATCCCCCCCCCCCCTTCCTAATGACGACCCTTGTTACTACAACTTCTCTACTAATGTATCCTCGACCCCTATGTCCGATAGGAGGAAGCTTTACCGATATCGGTGTATTAAGAAGACGAGCAGTTTGGGGGTAATTCGCTGATCGTAATCCAATAATGGACAGTACGAGAGCCTAGTTTTCAAAATGGCAGAAAAATATGTGCTTTCGAAATTCTGAAGTAATCGAAAAAATAACGGTTACTTTTTCAAGTAACGCCCAATTACTTTTCTTTTCGAGTAATCAGGTAAAATAACTGAATATTTTATTGAATAGTAATTGTAGTGGGAATCGTTTACTTGATTCGAGTGACATGTACAAGACTTCCAGTACCTCATGAAAGAAAAACATACATTCAGGGTAAATGGTAATCTACAGATAGAGAACTTCTCCGGGGTATATTCAAAAGGTATATCCTAAAGAACCGCAACTGTCTACATCAATACCCAGCACGTGGCTTCAAAAGACAATGGTTGTTAGAACCGAAAAAAGACGGGCTCCACCAATAATCAGCTGCATTTGTTTCACCTAGAACAATCCAGAACCTAGAAAAGGCAAGTGAAACGAAATATTGAATTGTGTTGCCCACTTGTTTCCTCCTGCTTCCCGTTCATCTTTCACGGAAGCCTTTAAGCTGAGGATTGGCTGTAGCGTCATAACTCAACCCTCCCCCCCCCCCCCCCCAAACGACGCACACACACACACACACACACACACATACGCAAGCACGCACGTACAATTACACACACACACACATACGCACATACACAAGAAAAAAACGGGTCATCTACGTCTCCTCCTCTTCCGATTCCTTTTCGAGATTGGTAGCAGCGCCCGCGGACTGCGACCCGTTTCGGCGTTCGTCCTAGCTTGAATTGCATCCATCCCGACGACGGAGGTTTGCGTAATGAGCGTGCATCGGCGTTTCAATAATTCCTGGGGACCCTTCCCAAAATCTCCGCCCTCGTGTCCCACCCGTAATCACTGTACTTATCTGCGCGGAATCGTCAGGGCGCGCCGCAGCCGCCGCGGCCGCCGCTCGGAATACTTCCTTCCTCCATTACTGCTGCTTGCCACAATGCCGGGCTCCACTCGTGAAGCATTTCTTCATGCAGCGTTTTTTTTTTTTTTTTTTCATATAGCCGTTTATCGTTTTTCGTTTGAGATCTCGAAATGGTATCTATGGTGTATTCTGATGGGCGTTGCGGCACTTGCTGAAGACCGTTTTGTGGAATTCGATTGAATGTTAGAACGACTTCATCCGATTTTTCAGACATGTTTTTTTTTATTTATGTAAGCTGGAGTGCTTTGAATAAAGATAGTTGTTGCTAGGCTATATGTATATATATACACGACAGCAACGGCTTTCGCTTGTTGCGTTCCGCTTGCTGCTGGGATGACACAATGCTACAACTTGCTCAACCATACTTAGCCGTTAATTGAGCTGTCAACAGCCATCATCATCTACTGCCACTCGACAACTCCAACGCAATGTTGCACTATATGCATTTAAGATAAGGTAATATACTCCATAAAGTTTTAAAGATGTGTTCATGTAAATTCAAGTGGAAAGTATATTGAGTAGAGTGGAATACCTTAAAATGTAAGTTAATTACTTTAAAAAAATGTCTACACTGCAGCACACTGCATGACCTTACACCTTTCTCAGTAAAAGAGCGCATGCTTGTAATCAGGTTTAAACATATTTTGAGCCTCGTAGTTTGCTGAGGTTGGCTCTCGCAATGACTTCGCGATAGAAGAGACGCTTTAGGCTTCTTGTGGTTGTTGCTTCTGGGTGTTCTTAGCCCATGTTCTGGTAAACTTCGTCTTTGTCAGTAGCACACTATACTTTACTCCTTATAGTGAGAAATATACCGCACTGCAGCTCCAGCACGGCGAAAAGTCGTCTGCCTGCTCTCGTTTTGTTATTCCTACGTGACCAAAATATATTGTTAAAGTATTTCGAAAGTTCGAACGCTGAAAAAGTTTGGCTTCATCCTCGGAAAGTTCAGTCGGTCCTGGGTATTGGTACAGCGCGTGCGTACAGTGGCTTTAGTCTTACATTAATGGGGACCACGACGAAGGTTACAACAATGAGCTCTCTGTTTCAGACACCGCATTGACCGTACAAACTTACTTGCAGGAGGAGCACTTACCGAAACATTCCGGCACTAACGCGCGTGTCTCTTGTACCAATCCGCATTAAATTCCGGTCGCTCCTACCTTAGAATGAAAACTGCATGAGATACACCTAGCTTATTGTCTTAGAACGTAAGCCTGCAGCGCGTTGTCACTTACGGCGAACGCGGCAGTTGGCGCTGAACTCGCGCTCCCGACTTGGCTTGCTGTCGGGAAGAATTCAGCATACCGTTGGTTCAAGCTCCAGGTTATAGCCAAGAATTTTTTCGTTGTAGTGGTGATCACAGTGTCACGGATACGCCACAATGGAGCAGAAACCTGCCTTGCAAGAAAACTTACAAAAAAACAAAAAAACAAACGTAATGCTTTATAACGAAAGCAATTACACTCAGAAATGTGTCCGTCCGTGCGTTCGTGCATACCCCATGACGCGTGACACTGTGCTTTGTGACGAGCCGCGACGTAACGTCATGACGTTGCGTAACTTCACGACTCGACACCATCACATCACGTGACTTTTATGTCTTTAAATAAATTTAAACGACCACCTCTTAAATACCGGATTCTATGAATTATAGGCGTTCAGAGATAAAGGTCTCTGCCAAAGTTCCTTATAAGCCCAGCTTTCTCTGCCAAAATACACCCTCACTACGTATCGGTATAATATATATACAGAATAATAGAAAGTAGGCCGCGCAGCTTCTTTCAGGTTCGCCTCATTTTCCTAACTTTATTCCTGGTCCCGCCTGCGTCCCACTTGTGCAACCTCTAATCAAACACCTCACATCATTCAAACATTCAAAAAAAAAATCTTTTTTTTTAGATGACGATTCAACAACCACGTGACCCATTCATCTTCTCCCTGAACGGGAGCTCCGGGATATCCGCGATACCAGCGCAGCCGGCGTTGGGAAATATAGAGTATCGACATTACGCAAACCCAGAGTATCGTATAAAAAAAGTTTCCTTTTTTTTTTTAGTTTTCGCATGTGTTTTACAATTTCTACACTGGACCTTGGGGACGCCGTTAAGAGGATGGGAAAAGCCAGGAGGCTGCATCGATCAACCTGGAGTGGTTCCTGTGTAGCTCCGCCTCCCGGTTCTGTGCCCGCAGGAGCCAATGCGGAGCGCAAGTTCGTCTGCTTCTTGCACAGGGCTTGCGGCGACGTCAGAACGACACCGAGTTCTGATCGGTTTTGACTGCAAAGAAAGTGAGTAGACCTCAATGCTAGATGCCTTGAGGTCTACCTTAGAGCTCTGCATGGGCCCGGACCAGCCCGAAAGTCCGAGCCCGGGTAGCACATATTTTTCTCGGGCCCGGGCCGGGCTCGGCCTTGAACAAAAAAGAAAGTTTTCGGGCCGCGCCGGTCCGGGCCGGCCCGGGCCGTGCCTGGGCAGTTGTGTGCCGTAAATTCAAATTTTCTGAGAACAAAAAGTTTGCTCATTCAGCTTTTAGGTTCATTGAAAAAAAAAAAAAAAAGGCGAAGTGCAAAGTCACTACAGAGCCGTTCACGAAAGCAAATAGACGTCTTCCACTTAGAAAACCCTCAAGCGGGTAAAAGAAAATGTATGGACTCCACCAGCATAGTGGGAGAGTGCGGGCAAGAAAACGAGGGCACTCCTGTTACAGGGTACAACATGATTGTATTTTTACTCTGCTTTTCAAAATAAAAGAAGAAAAAATGTGACCTCGACTTTGTACTTTCTGCGGGGGCCTTACCATGCCACCAAAGAAAAGGTAACGTACCCTAGACAATTTTTTTGTTTGTTCACGCAGCCTTTTGAAGATGCACTAGCGAGGTTGTGATTGTCTTTCTTCTAGGATCTTTTCGGGTTCGAAATGACCAATAGAATCGAACTGTGTCCTGCCCGTGTCACCAACCGTCCAATAAGAAATAGACGATTGACGAGTTCATCTGTCCAGAGAAACTTTTATTGGATTCATTTATTTCCGATACTGCCACTTTTTGTGTCATATTTACATCCACCAACATCTAGAGAGTATTTCCGGAAACTTTCATCAGTTTACAATGCATAGTTAATATTTTTATAAATTATTTTCTGTTACCTGATACTAAAGAAAAGGTAGAGGTTGGAGCACTTTGAACGCATTTTTCTTCACTCCACTTTTTGCCATAAATTTCACTTTAGGAAAACTATCGTTTTGTTATTATGTAACTTGGATTTATTTTATGAGTTTCTCTGGGGTGAACTTTTTAAGGGGAAGATAGCTATGAGCTTGTATTTTTTTTCTTTTTTATGATCAATAACTAAAATATTGGACAAAGGACGGAAATCTAAAAAGACAGTATTTGCGTTTATGTGGCTTTTTGTCATGAAAGATGATATAATATAGAAATATAGCTACATAGCTATCTCCTGTAAGTTGTCCTAGAGCAATATAACACATGAAGACGTCGAATTTATAAGTCATTTAAAAACAAATTTTTCCTACGCAGACACGCCACTTTCATCTTTGAATATTTGCAATTTTAGTTTCGTACTTCGCCCAGGTTAACAATATTTGGCAGAAATGTTCTCAACATCAACAGAATCAAGCTCCTTAAATGTCATTTAAATCAGACAAGGGGTTCAAACATTCGCGTTTTTGTGTAAGAGCTCTGTGTGGGAAATATTTCTCACAGCCGTGGACTCCAGATTGTCGGTGCCTAAAGGACATGTTCAGTTTCGTTCGGTCAAAGACCGGGATGTCTCATCTCAGTCGTCACAAGTGCAACGTTTCATCAACCAGCGCAAGTATTTCTTCTTCAGGGAGATCGGTGGCCGAGTAAGCTAGCGCACACCAGCTCGGAGCACATGGAGTGAAAGCTCGCGCTGCAGAACCCAGGATCCTGGGTTCAATCCCCATCTCTGCCAGTTTCTATCTGGATGAGCATCGTACCGGCGTGCGGTCGTGTATCACTACTACGTGGTGCACGTTAAAGACCCCAGGCTAGCGGTTGTACTGCACTGGCTAAATTTCTTATCTACAGCTGGGAGACTCGTCGCCCCTGCGAGGCAGACCAAGTTCAAGGCTGCGTAAACATACATACAACTCAATTTCTTTATTTCATCTTTTTTTTTATCACCACAATGCCCTGAACCTATACCCGCGATCGTAAAGAAGAAAGTGACCACCGCGTGCGTGAAAGGTGTCCATGCTAAAGTCCGTCTGCTCTCAGTTCGAGGAGATAGAAGCTCGACTGGAGTCAAAGAACAATCCAGTGATGGAAAGCGTGAACAAGACAACACTCAACGAATAACTCAAGTTCCGGCAACCCTTCAAAGATGCTAGCGACGCGCTCGAGGAGGAAACACGTCCAACACTTCCTCTGGTTGTGCTTTACGCTTCCGCGTTGAAGAACCATCTTGAACATGCTCTGGCGTCTGCTGTAGAGGCAGCGGAAATCGACACGACCAAGGCCCGTGCTCGTCATTTCCTGGACACCAAGCTGAAAATGTGTCTCCTCCCCAAGACCGCCACATTTCTCTAGCCTCAGTTCCGCCAACTCCGCATGTTGCCCGAGGACGAGCGCCTTGAAGTCTACGCGCACGTCAGAGAGACTTGCCCGTGTCACTGAAGCAATGACCCAAGATAAACATGAAACTGACGATGACGTTCGATATCCCGCCTCGAAAAGAAGGTGCCTGGGTTTGTTCCAAGACTGGTGTGAAGTGGAGGATGACAAGGTAGCCACCGACGAATTGGAGGAGTATCTGCACGACAAGAAGGACTATTCGTGCTCAGCAGTGTTTGAGCTTCGCGACCTCTGGAGAGCGCAGAAGAAGGAACTCCCGAAGCTATCCCTTTTATCCAAATGCATCCTGTGCATCCCCGAGTGCTAGCAGCGAACGGAACCTTAGCGCGGCGCTCTACGTCATGCAAGCAAGGCCTGAAGAAAGAGTCAATGGACAATTTATTGTATCTCCACAAAAGCACGTCGGAAGGAAAGTTCTTTGTGAAACGAATTGAATGGAAAAGCGAAAGTGCAATGTCTGTTTAAGAAATTCATAAATAAAAAATTCCCTTCTTTTGTCTCATGAATTCTCGAAGATACATATTCTACAGTAAAGTGGAGATTTGTCCTGCTTCCCTTCGTCTGTGTCCCTGTATTTTTTCGGCGCTTTTTGCATACATAATCTAAGTCGGCATATTTATGGCGCCTTGCCCTGTTTCCCTTCGTCTGTGTTCCTGTATTTTTTGGCGCTTCTTGCATACATATTCTAAGTCGGCATATTTATGGTGTAAAAAAAATCTCAGTACCAGATTTTCGGCTGGGGCCGGGCTCGGGCTTATATTTTAAAACTTTATCGAACTCGGCCTACAAATTAAAAATTCTGTCGGCCTCGGGCAACACCTCCTCGACAGCTTTCAAAGCCTGTGCGTCAAGTGACATGGCGTCACGTCCCGGAGGTCTGTACGTGCGCTGATTAGATTCGAGTGCCGCGTCAGCCTTCGCGTGGGACTCGTTTCCTATCCTAGTCCCACGCGAAGGCTGACGCGGCACTCGAATCCAATCAGCGCCCATGCAGGCCTCCGGGACGTGACGTCATGTCACGTGACGCGTAGGCTTAAAAGCTGTCTAAGAGGTGTTGGCTCGGACCAGGCCCGGGTAGCGTCTCTAGCGGGCCGGGCCGGGCCTGGAAATTCCGGCCCGTGCAGTGCTGTAGTCTGCCCACTATTTTTTTTTCTCAATCAGCGGATAGAAGCTTGGCGTTCTGACATCATCGCAACCCCTGTGCAAGAAGCAGACGAAGTTGCGCTCCGCATAGGTAGAGTCACCGGCAGCTCAAAGAAACGCAGGGTGTGGCCTGTTATGATCATGCTTCTCGCTTCGTCATTGGTTCCTGGCCGGTTTTATCATCCGATGCTGCAATCCTTGTCTGATAAAAGATTCTACTATCTGAAGAACCAATGACGCTGGCATTTGAAGGGTGCGTGTTTTTAGACGATATCTTTGTGTTCTACCAAGTGTGCTTGTTTATATATATATATATATATATATATTAAATTATGTCATCGAAATAAACAATTCAGTTGGAAGTTACGCCCCGCGTCCTGTCCAATTCTCCCTCCGTTTTCGTTCATGTTGTTTTGGCGTATTCCATCGCAATCTCATTGGCTACGGATAGATAATAAGAGGCTCGGGACGGTGCCACGCTCCGTGTTCCTTAAGCTCTCAGTGACCACAGATGCTTCATCGCCATGAGACGGTTCCATCGTCATCGGCAGTGAGGCAACGTTTCTCGTTTGAACTCTAGAGCTGTGGGACATGCAGGGATCAGAAGTGCTTTTGACCTCCTTCTGAGCGTTTTTCTTCTCCCCCATTCGCGTGCGATTTACGTGGAACTGTCCTTGCTGGTGATTTCGCTTTTCGGGGTTCACGCTTTTCGTAGTACTACGCAACGTGCATTTGGGGTACCGTTCGAAGCCCATCGTGACTCAGGCCCTGCTTGTTACTCGCGAACTGAGCACGTTCTATCAATGCTGGCTATTGGAAGCTTGCTATCATTCTATTTGGCATGTCTTGGATGGGTTTTTTTCTGGATTTTAGTCACGTGCAGGAGCAATCAAACTGTTGCTCGCGAGTCAAATGTTGCATTACCTAGTCCAAAGTGAAGCACCTGACACATGTAGACTCTCAAACAAATTAGAAGAAAAAAAAAGTTAGGCTTTATCATAAAAAGAAAACGAGTTAGAGTGGATAACAGGATAGAAACGAGGTAGATACGGTTACTGAAAAGCTCTGATAGTGTGCTTAGGCAATGCATGCATGAAATTTAATTATCAGTGGGGCAGCGCATACCGTATAAACCTTTAACCGGATTTTGTAACATTTCAAAGTCTGTGCTGCCTTCTCACAAGCTGTTCGGCAAGCTAGTAGCTTGATTTCTGCGTGTAAATATCAACGAAATGTGGGTCTTTCAGGTATCACCGTTAATTAGACTTTTCTTCGCGTGAAGCACTTTGCTACACCTTATTCAAGTTCTGAACCTGTATGTGCACAGATTCATCTGAAGGAGACTAAAATAAATAATTAAGCCATCTTCAATCTAGTTTCTTCTCTTTCTAGGACAAAGTTTGTTTATCAGAACCTTAAGATAAACATTGACTTGTATATTCCAACCAAATCATTCTATAGCAATAACGAAACAGTTAACCATTCATTCTTCACCAGAAACTGGGACCACCATTAAGGGACCACCTGCAGACGTCTCCACTCGACAGTACCATGTATTAAAAAATTGTATTACAGCGGTAATGGAACACGGTAAGAGTTGGGGAATCAAAAAGAAGAGACAGCCTCCACCTAGTATGGGATAGAATGAAACCTCTTTTAGATAGTTCAAAGTACGAAGTTTTACGTATACGCTCGTTATTTCCACTAAATAATGGGCCATGTGTAAGACAGCAAGTTGGAGCCAGCTTGAGCAGGCGCCAGATTCTTCTAGAAAAATGTCCATTAACAAGTACCAGGCGCCTGGGTGGGTTGAATGTATTGGATGAGAAGTTCAAAGTAGTAAGGAAAAACAAATTAGTATTGCCCTATTTTCTTTATTACTAAGATGGTTACCTAAACTACTCACGCTAAAACAAAAAAGAAATGAATGATTGATTGTTTTCATAATGTAATTTTACTCCCGTTATATGTACGTGTAAGAAGCAGTTCAGAAAGCTTCCAACGCTTGCTTTTCGAACTCCGCCGCTTTGAAATTTGTGTCAAAATCAGAGGAAAAAGTTCGGGTTCCCTTAAATTATGCTACAGCAACCCCCCCCCCCCCCTCCCCACCCCCCTCCCCCTCGCAAAAAAAAAATATATATAATACATATATATATTTCTTTTTAACCCGTTTAAACTAAAGGTCTGTACACCATCGAGTCAAATTAGCCTATGATTAACGAGCGAGATGGTAAGCACAAGCAACGTCAACTCATGCCCAGAACAAAGCCCGGTTTGAGGGAAAGAAACGAAGTGAGTCTCTTCGTGCAATCAATCAGGAAACACTCCAGACGTCTGCAGCGTCGGCTTCCGGCTTACGCTCGTTCGGATACTTTCAACAGTCAGGGACTGCGGCTTGTTTAGCTCGTGCTGTTTGAATTGATGAAAGCTGGAGACTCATTAATCTCGCACGCTTCTTCCGGTCCCCGGAGCTGTTGTATGCGCGCGCCAGCAGCCGAGCAAGAGACCCTGCTGTCGGGACGATTTAAGTGGTGCTCCCTAACCCTCTCGCGGCGGCAGTTTTAATTCCACCCCCCCCCCCCCCCCCCATCCCCCACTACAGAAATTAGGATCTTCGCAGTAGAAGTTTGTTGTGTCTATGACGCGGTCCGCAACAAATTACTCGACTTTGAAATTTGGGGCAAATAGAAGCCCCATTTAAACTTCGTAAAACGGAAAACGGAAAAAAAAAAATATTTTGGTGTATAATGGATTTAGAGTTCACGCTGGTTGCGCACCATTTTTGGATGGACCGCTCTTCTCGTGTATGTTTATATTGCATATTTTCCACATACGTTAAATAGACGAATCTACGCCTTTTAGTAAACTCTTTGTTTTCATAAACATCTCCATCTATTTCCCGCCATTTTTTTTTTGCAGCATGTAAAAAAAAAAAACGAAAAAGACTAAATATAGCAAAGACGAAAAAATGTTTAGAAACTAGTGAGATACAAAAAAAAAAAAGCGAAAAAAATGAATAAAGCTTGGTGCAGCCTGTGTTGCATACAGTCAATGATGTACGTAAACTACCTTCGGTGTTGTTTTTGAATTGGGATTTGAACATGTACCGCTTGAATTTTATGTCCTTCCGGCCAGTTGCGTCTCCGTGGATACTCAAGCTCCTAGAGAATAATTTCTGTGCTTACATTGTGCACTCCAACGTGAACAATAACAAATTCAAGACTCCATTATAATATGGCACACTTTCATCGCAACGACGTTATTAATTTATGTGCTCGAAGCCCGATAAGTACCGACATGTTTTAACAAATATATCCTCTTTTGCGCTAGGAGAAGAGATTATATTACGTTATTTTGCGCTCAACAGTCACGAAAAGTTGAGAAAAAACTAATTACTCGCTATAAAAGCCTTTTTTCCGAATTCTACTTCCGCGACCAACAAATTAAACAAATGCGCTTTCTTGATAATTTTAAGTGTCGACGCTGAAGCTAGTATGTTGACACTAAAACATGCAAGTACCGCTACAGCGGAGCTGTTAAGGGCTAGATTCCCCAGCATCGTGTCCGGTACCAAACAAATGTCGACACAACACTCTGGTTGCCGCCGTCGCTCATAGATTGCGGCAACCCTTCCAGCCACGGCAACCAGACAACTGGTTGCTGCCGTCGCTCATAGATGGCGGCAACATTTCTTCGGAGGAAGAAGAGCGGGAACAGAACAAGCGGCGATGTGCGCAGCAGCAGCGCGAATGGTTCCGCAACCGACGCGAGGCCGCTATCGTCTAATGGTACGTTTACATCTGAGAAGAAATCCGCTGCCGCGGGAGTAGGTCCGCTCCCGGCGGCGGCGGCAACGAGCGGATTGTGTTTACATCTACTTCCTCCGAGTGGCGGCGGTGGCGCCGGCTGCTGCAGCTATTCTCGTAACATCCCGTCACATATGACGAGAAGGCGCGAGAGTTCCCGCCTTGGCTGTCTCTCCCGGGCGCTGCTGCTCCCGGAAGCCGTGACGTATAGCAGCGTCGCGCTGCGCAAGAATGTCACTTCCGGTCAGCGAAAGACAAGAACAAGCGCTGTCTGTGCCCTTAGCGGTGTGTAACCAGTGTTGAGGAGTTGCCACTCCGGAGTTGGGATGATTCCGGAATCATTCCGCATTTTCACGGCCTCGGAATGGAATGGGAATAGAATGGGGCGGCAACGTTGAGGGGAATGGAATGGGAATGGAATTAGGTGCATTTTGCCCGGAATGGAATGGGAATTTAATGAGCACGGTTCTTCTCTTTTTTTTTTTTTTTTTAGTGTTTACGGTCAGCTAAGCCGAGCCAGTCAGTGAGTCAGTTGCTCAGAAATAAAATGAGCGGCAAACTGCTAGCCCGCAAGGAGTCCTAACAGACCTATACGCCAAAGAAAAAATGCAATACAAAAAGCAAGCGTCAAAGCAAAGAGCAAAGGGGGAAAGGGGGGGGGGAAGTGGCGCCCTTCACAGACGCGCAGGCGTCGTGCTTCGATGGCGTTACACGAGAGCGAAACAAGAAACGAAGCACCAAGCAAAAGAAAAGGGAGCGGCAAAGAAAGGAACCGCCATGCACAACTCCTCATCGTCATGCTTTTTTTGTTGTTTGTTGCGACATTTTGCAGAATGCACGCGCACGCACAAACTGAGATCTGGGAGCGGAAGCGACTCATAACTCGCAGAGCTCTGATAACTGGGAGGCACTCACTTGATCGAATGACGTTTTAGCGAACGCCCACGTTTCACCGAACGACACTTTAGCGAATAGTCGGACGCCGCGAAGCAGCGTTTTCTGGTGGGCCAAGTGGGTTCATATTTTTGTAATGAGCGGCCGCAGACTGTCGCCGGCGAAGCGGCGTAAAGCGCAGCGCGACGGATGGGTTAACGCGCGCCCCCGTTATTCGCTAAAACGTCTATTCGCTCAAATGTCGCTGTTTGCTAAAATGTCATTTGCTCTTGTGATATGGACCCCTGATAACTCGTTGACTCGGGCGCCGCCGAAGGATGATCAGGTACTGTTTTCTTATTTTTCGAGGAGCGTTGTTTAGCAGGCAGCCAACGCTGCTGCCTTGCACGTTCATTCGTGCGCACTCCTTTGAAGTGCGAAATGTGGGTTTGCTTCGGCATTAAAACAAAGCGAGATTCACTTCCCTCTTCTCCTCTTGCGCTTTGCTCCGAGGCTTGTTTTGTTATACTGCACTTGTAGTGTAAGTCCGCCTATTACTTGCTCTTTGTTCCGATGCTTTTTTCTGTGTTATATGTTTTAGTTCGTTGGGGTTACAAGCAAGCTAGCGGATTCCCGCTCACTTCCTTTGACATTAGTCTCTATCTACATACTTCGTTTCACCTTGCGATGGACCGCTGTGGGCGCTACAAGTCACCCTAGGCAATCCAGCACCGTGAGCGGGACTGCAGGGTCACGCGACACTCAGAAAGCACTGGACTGGTTTCGATGGCTCTCGTGGTGTGTGTTGAGGTCCATCGTAAGGTGAAGTAGACTATCGTCACCGCTCTTGGTGTGACCGAACTGGCTAGACCTGCAGAAAGATCGTCCAGCGCCAGACGAGGCGCGACCGTTGCTGTGAGGGCAACTGAGAAGCAGAGCTGGGTGCTAGCTGCCACTGAGGTTTTGGCTTCCGCGCGTCTCGGCTGTCCGGTCTGCATTCATGCTCCTTGTCCTGCACCCTATTTGAGGCGATGAGAAGTCAGTTGGACGGTGTTGTTGAGGAAACACGGGGAATGTCAATTCGAACGGTACGGTATTAACCCGTTAATTGTATCTTGATGTGAGGAGCTTTGTCAACGCTGACTTCCCGACCCGTCGCCACAACGGGAACAACCGACACTGAGGTAGAAGAATGAATCGGTTGGTACCGTCTGCTGCCTGAACCTGCCATTCGATCAGTGCGAAGAAAAACATCGCAATTCGGACGAGAAGACAAGATAAATACAGATCGAGTCATGGCATCGTAGAAGACATTTTTCGACATTAGTCGCGAAGAAAATGAACAAGGTGCACGCTGAAATTTGTGCAACGAAACTATACACGGTGCAATCGGCGTATATCATCGAACTTTATTCGCCATCTGAAAAGGGAACACGAGAATGAGTATGCGAAGGGTGGAAAAGGGCAGGCGAACCAGCCGAAAAATGAGTTGAATATGATAAGAAATATCGAGATTCGTAAAGCAAGCGTGAACTTATGCGTTTTAAAACAGGTTTCGTGACATGGTCTATACGGTCCCTCGTGCTGCGCCGCAGGGGTTGCATTTTGTCAGAGGATGTGTTCTTGCCGCTGTGCATGGAGTCGCTTCCAGCAGTGTACTAGCCGTGTTGCTGTATTTGAAGAATACAGTAATATAGCTTATTCCTGCGCCACGCACGAACTGGATATTTTTATGGTCTTATCAAACAAACACGCTGGCCGTGTATATCTTGAAAGTCAAATGCAGAAAAGTAAAAAAAAGAGAAGAAAATGAGTGGATTTAGGTTTCGCTGTTTGTTGCGAGCTACATGGTCGCGAGACCGATGTCTTAAACAAGCATCGACATATCAAGGGGCTTTCTCGATGTTTGCAGTCCATTGTAAATAAACACTTTCTGCCACCAGCGGTCCGCTTAGTAAAAATCGGTGCTTTTTTGAGGAATTTAGCTCTTTTTTTTTTTTGCAATTGTCTCTGCATTTGATAATGTCAGCTTTATGCTGCTTATGCCGGCAACAAAATGTAGCTGTCAAGTGCCAATTTTTAGGTTTAGGAATCAAAGGAATGGAATGGAACAATTCAGCCATTCCAGGAGTGGGAACGGGCTCAGTGTCTCCATTCCTAGGAATTGAAAGAAATTGAATTATCGAAAACTCTAATTCCCCGGAATGGAATTGGAATGGAATGGGGGTGCCCATTCGTCAACACTGGTGTATACTACGATAGTTACTATCACGTGGGTTTAAAGGTTGCTTGCACTTGAACACCGCAGGTATACTCGCTACACTAGCTGTCTGGCATGCTTTGTACAGGTGAATGATCACAATCAGGGATCACTAATTTTGTCGCATCCAATGCAAACGACTGAATTTTCGTGAATTGGCCCCAGAAGCTTTTCCCCGATGGAACGGGTCACTTTGAGAAATTCGTCAAATATCGAGGTATTGCAAATAGTCCTTTATAGCATTTGTGCAGGTGCGAGTCTTTTCAATGCATGTAACAATGTGTAAGAATCGGTTATGCAATTTTGGTTCCTTTTTATATAACATTTTGGCGTTCTATTTTTTTTTTAAGATTAACACTGTCACATTTTACAAGGTTCTCTGTGGTTTTTTTTTATGGTTTATTTTGCACTTTTTTCTAGTTCTGTACGTCAACAGTTCATGTGTGTATAGATGTTTTCCTGAGTCCCATCGCTTCAATAGTGCATGTAGCCAGTTGTGTTTGTGTATTTTCAAGGTTTGAGCATCTCCTGTCTCTCGTTGCTCCACTTCTGACCAACGAGACTACGTATTAATACGGTAAGGTGTTCTTCCATATTCCACCTAAATCACAAATTTTTATAATCTTTATTCAGAAGCCAAGCTTTGTCATAAGTCATAGGCATGCCATCTTTCCCGTTAACTGCATATACCATCCTTAGATGCAATATAACTGTGTATGGACCTTGTGGTCCTTGCAGTACACGGAGAGATATATCCAGATGCTCTGTCAAATACCCTTTAGCTGACACTTGCAAAGCCGGAGTGGCTAATATTTAGCTAACACTTCCGAAGCCAGCCAGGGTTGTAAGTATGTTCCGTGTGAACCCCGAGTGAAGTGAACATACTTTCTGCTGCAACACCAGTGTGGGTTCCGGATCCCACCACGCGACACAGGTTGAGGAGGTCCACGTTGTGCTAACTATTCTGTCCCCTCCTTTCTTACTAACAGGCGTTTGCTTGGAGTGCATGTTCGGATCGTCAGATATTCAACCTGCGTTCACTGCGTGATAACTTTCGTGCATGCACTGTATGCAGCATCTGCTGCTTGCTGCCCAAGATGTTCTCTTTTTACTGCATAATACCAGCTGGCCGAGGCACTGTGCTTCTTGGTTTGGCTCGTTGCTGAAAGCGCCAGGGGTTTTCCTCGCTCACAGCTGTCTTGAGCCACATGGCATGCTTGCTTTTCTAACCGCGTGTCTTGGTTGTGGGTCTCAGGGTGCTTGCAGGTAAGTTAGGTATGATGTTTGTTCTGCACGTATGCAAAGACATTGCGAGCTTCCTTGTGAGTGTCGTATCGACAGTTTCAGATCAGTTTTTTTTTATTTGTGCTCATTCCTTATCTCGTTGAGGCACTCTGCTATTCAGAGAATCGTGTGCTGCAGCGCGACAGGGATCTTACTTGATCACAGCTGTATCGGGCCCGAGTGTTTGCCTTAAAATGCATGCGCTCATGTTCCCTGACAATCTCTAGGCACTTCAGTTGCAGCCGTTTCTTGGTAGCAGCATGGGTTTAGTCAGCTTGGGTTACTCTTGCCGGGTAACCGAGTAAGCGAAATGAGCGCTCTGTCGACTGCTCAGTTCCATATTGTGTCTAATGCATGCTTTTCTTTGTTTATTTTTGTGTGTATTTTGCAGGTAAAAGCCTGGGGCTCTTGGCAAAGCTGGCTGCTGGTAAATGCGTTCCCGCTTGGTGGATAGGAGTTGTATATCACAATCGAAATCCATCTTTATTGAGAATCATTGGTGTACACACTGTGGCCAAGAATGTGTTGCCTTGACTAAAAGTTAGTGAGAGAAATGTTTGCTGCGCAACAAATGAACCGGAACTCCATTTTGGTAGACGTGGTGCTTGCACCCGCACACCAACAGGCATGCAGGTTCTGCTACATGTCTTGCTGCGACGTCTCATTGCGATCCCCGCTTGCGAAAGGAAACGTTGTGCCCCCTTCCCCTTCCCCCAAGACCAGTACAGAATAAAGACATTTCCATACAGTTACTTTCTGGTTTGTTTACTTTGCCTTGACTTTTCGGTGCATGTAATGATAGAAGTGCCAGCATTTCTTGGAGGCTAGAAAGACTGCAGACTGCACACAAGCTTGTCCCAGGTCAGCCGACATGCTGCTCTATTCGGTAAATTGTAGGCACATTTTATATTTCAATGACATATTGGGCTGAACCATTGCACTTTCAACGTAATAAATGTTAAACTTTGTGCCTCTCGAACTTGTATTTTTTTTTGTGTCTTAACTTAAAGGCTCCTAAAAAGTTTGTAGCCCCCCCCCCCCCCCCCTAAATTATGTTATAATTTCTGTGGTTCCACCACTATGCAGATTGTTCTGCAAAGGTAGTGCACAGTAAAAGTGATGTTAAGTAGATCTTCGCATATTCCAGGTAATTTGGACACTTTTCTTTAATGGTTTCAATTATAAAGTTTCCGAGACGTGGGAGGCAGCTTCAACTAGTGGGCATCTCGAAAACGGATATGGTTGGCCTTTAAAAAGGCTGTTTGAGAAGGTTTGGCCAGTGCTGTCAGAGTGGTTGAATATGAATGATAAGTAACGTTACCATCATAGAGGACATGCGGCACAAGGCTTGCAAAACAATGTACAGCAACGGTGCTGCCATGTACTGTCCAGCAGTCTTTGTGTATCACGCCCTCTATGTTAATATTGTTGCAAACCTCCCCAGTCACTTTATCGGGCAGGTCCGGCACCGCAAGAATTGCGTCATTGGCGGGCAGTCGATGGCTTGCTGGCTCGCTGCAGGAAGAGAAGAGAGGGTGTGGGATGTCACTCAAAAGCAAACGTGTTCCTTTATAAGTAGGGTCCTATGTATTCAGAGTTTAGTAGTTTTTGGAAAATTCAGGTTTTGGCTTACTTGGCTTTTTAACTGTCCCAGAAATAGATCCACAATTAGTCCATAGCATAAATTAGCAAAATAATTCCCGTTTTCTTTAACTGGTCGATATTTAAAAAGGGAAGCGAGATATCTTTTCTTGGGAAGTCAGTGCCTGTATTGAGTAGTCTTGCGGAAAAAATATTTCACCCCGTGGTTTTATTTCTTGGCCATGTATAACCTCCACAATCGGAGTTTATTGAGGAAATATGATCTGACGGATCTTTACCGGCTAGTCATTTTTTTATTTTTTTGAATTTGTCTGAAAACACATAATCCTCCTTTAACCAGTAGGCACACTTTGTCATTACTAATGTACTCAATGAATTCATGGTGCTGACTACGGTTTTAATACTGCATCAAATCACTTGTTTAGACAAGCATACAAAACAGACCGCAGGTGGCCTAGCATGGTGTACACCAAGTAAACAATCTAACCTCGAAGACTGCATAAACGTTGTGCCTCCCTGAGATCCAAAATACACAATGTGCAATCTTTATTAGGGCGAAAACCTTATATGTTTCATCGTTCAGTCATTGGAAAAAATACGTCGACAATGCGAAATGTACCAAAACGTTTACGTGACATCTGCAAATATTAATATTCCTCCAAAAAGACTTTTAGCCCACGGCTCGGCTGGCGTTGAACCAGCAAGGCCCATCGATGTACCACAAGACATGACTTCATAACAAGAATAATATCTATTTAGACTGCAGACACCACAAAAGGGCAAGTGGACCCCACGCAATTCTATTGGATTTTGCATAAAATGCACAACTTAGATGCGGGTTGATGAGGACGACGTCAGCCGTCTGCCGCACGTTCCTCGCCAGCAGGTGGTTCAGAAGGAGTCTGCGGCCCTTGGCTTCCCGGTCCTCCCAGCACCTTGGCAGCAACTTGAACACCAAAATGCTGCAAAATACACACAAAAAGAAACAAAGAAAAGCAAGCATACACACACAACACGGAACTGAGCAGTTCACAGAGTGCTCAGTTCTCTCACTTGGTTACTCGGTAAGAGTAACCCAAGCTGACTAAACCCATGCTGATACCAAGAAACGGCTGCAACTAAAGTGCCTAGACATTGTCAGGGAGCATGAGCGCATGCATTTTAAGGCAAACACTCAGGCCCGATACAGCTGTGATCAAGTAAGATCCCTGTCGCGCTGCAGGACACGAATCTCCAAATAGCACAGTGCCTCGGCCAGATAGGAATCTGGAGGGCAGTCTGAAAACCCCAGGTTAGCAGCGGCTGCTGTCAGGACATGCTCTACTGGTGTGTTTCCACCATCCATGGACCTCTTTCGCTTTACTGACCGAACACCAGCAGGCCGAGGCACATGTCGGGGCGCAGCAGGGGACTCGGTTACTTCCTCCACATCCGCAAAGGTTGGCCTTGGTGAATGCGCACTCTCTGCCCCACGCTGTGCCGCCAAGAAAGCAGCCGAGACCTGGAAGGGTTATGGTGGGTCCTGGAAATGACTGTCAATATAAGCCAAACAGTCTACATCAGGGCTCAGCAACCCTTTGAAGCAGCTGGCCGAGGAGATGCGAAGTGAATGCGGGGTTGGGCCAGACGGGAAACAAGTGTGTGTGTGAGTCTGTCGGGGTATTCTGGCACACACTTAAAATTATCTGCAATTATGAAGAAAATGTCATTTAGGCCTAAATGCTTTAGCACTGCGTTGATTTCTGAAACTTAGCCTACAGAACACTGGAGCCCCCTCTCAATTCACATTTTATATTTCAATATTGTTCGCCAAGATGCAAACGTGCAAGTTTAATGTACTGATTAAAAGTCACGCAGAGGTGTAGAGCTCTTATCCGTCATTGTCATTTGCAAAAGCATGTGTGACTATGTGTGCTTCATCCTCGAAAACATCCGTTTACTCAGCGAGCCTCAGCGTTCTCTTTACATTTGAAAACCCCAACATAGGAAGCCAATGTAAAAATTAACTGAACGAGTCCTCTTGCTCATCATCAAAAAACACTGCGAACAAGTCCTCCAAATCATAATCCAAACCAATTAAAGATGAGCAAGCTCCACTGGATAAATATCTTGAACTTAGTTAAGATAAAGTTCTAAAGCGTTTCCATCTGCGAGAATCCCAGGTTCGAGTTCGAAGTGAAACATCAACCAGTAATATCAGACCGAACCGAAACGTTCAGGATAGACAATAATAAATATTAATGATAATTAATTCCCACCTCAGAAAAGCCTACGGCGCATTTTATTGCGAGGCTCGATACGTATTTTTTTTTTCTTCTTGGCATTGATTCTCACCCCTTCAATATCTTGAATTTGTATCTTGTATAATGAAGAACCGTATTATTGCCCCGGGTTGTAATAGAGTTGGACTGATATCACGTGTACATTTTAATTATAATTGAACCGTTTTTTGGAAAATCATTTCACTCCAAAGAGAAAAAAAAAATATCCCGTAATCTTGCCCATATAAGGGTAGCTTCGTAGCAATTTTAAGCAATTAAAATATCTTACACTACAATTTAAAGATATTCAACCGGCTGCCCTATCATGGAAACCGCCTCGCGAGCCCCCTGGAATGTCTTGCTTGACGTCACAACAACGACATGTATCTCCCACTTATTTAAACTTTTTGTCCGTTCAAAGATTCCTTACACCTCCCCTTCTTTGTTTTCCTAAATGAAAGGCTTTACCCCCAAAAAACGGCTTTTACAAAAGCCTGTAAATTTAACATAACTCTGCCAAGCAAGGACGTCATTTACGCGACAATAGTGCACTGAACAAGCGGCACGCTGTTCTTGCTTCGTGGGGTACACAGACTGAGTGAAGCATACAGTCTGGGAAAAGTATATGAGCCTCTTTACTAGAGGTACAAAAGATAGTTTGAAAACGTCTTCAGTTACTATAGCGGGGGAAGGACTTTTTTTTTTTTTTAAGGTTCGTGCTTTATGGTTAAGGAAGTTCTTGAAGTTGAAGCTGTGCTTTCGTATCGGTAGCTTATTCTGTAACTCCGAAGCACATTAGACGAGTGTACCCGCAGCTCTGTCGGATAAAAATAAAGTGTGACAAAAAAAGTGGGGAAAAAACGAGAAAAACAAAACTCGTTGTTTTGGCATAACCTGTCTAACGGCAAGCTACAACCTGCGTGAGCCCGCCAGTGGAGCACGGGACAGGGAACCGTCGGAGAGCACTCCCCCTCCACAGAGCCCTCATGTGAGATCGCTCCGTCGTATCGAGTGGCTCAAGCGGTCAGAGCGTTTACCCCTTTGCTAAGACGTGCTGAAAGGAAGTATAAAACACCTTAATAACTGCGGTGTTCGCAAAAAAAAAAAGGAAAAAAAAAACACCAAGCCTTTGTTTGCATTTTATTTTGATACAAACAGACGAATCAAAGTACGTACGGAGTGCCAGCGACCTGCACTAGGTGCGGTTCCCAATCTCCGCTAGGATTTGCTTCCCATCCGCAGCGGAGAAGGACGACGTTTCTCCGGATGCAAAAAGGGGAGCGAAAACGGAAACAAGGATGAACCTCTCCGCCTTCCCTCAACTCCGTCCGCAATCATCTCTCGAGTCCGTTCTGACGTTCGCCGGCAGTCTTCGCCAAAAGAAAAAAAAACGGTCGGTGTTCGCATTTCAGGAACAAATGCACAAAACGAACGTGCCGGGAAATGCCCACGGGGCAATTCCTTGGCACTCTGTTCTATCAGCTGGCCTCTGCACGGAAATTGGTTTGCCACTCCATCGTCGAACATGCAGTTCCTGCCCCCTCTACAAGGCGTCGCTTTTGCCTATTGGAGCACGTACTGTGCCTAGATTTGAGAGAGCTTCCATCTGTTTGATCGGTGGCACGTGGTTTACGGGCCGCGTTTGCAATACAAGCTGCGAGGAGGTTATGAAGAGGTCGATCGTCTGCAACCCCCTCACCCTCTCCGCCTGGAAACGCATGCGCATGTTTGCAACGAGTCTACCCAGGGAGCGTCCGCCATTAAATCGCAAACGTCCTCCATGGTTCGAGCTATTTTCTCTCTGAAGTCTTGGCTCTCATAGGAGCGCGGAATGAGAAACTGCGTTTGAGAGAACCGCTTTGTTGCCTTCCCTTTGACAGCTAGGCTCCGATGGTCGTTCTCTCATCGTTCATGGAACAAGGCGTAGCTTTTTTTGCTTCGCGATCACGTGCGTATATCGCACGTGCGCCACTGTTAAAGGGGTTATGACACGCCAGAAATAAAATATGAGATAACTATAGGGAGTATTCACTGGCGGCCATATCTGTGTGCGGGAATTCTGAGCGCATGCTGCTTGCGAGCTCCCACAGTTCTTTTGCAACGTGCATTCTGCACCATCGAGAGTGCCGGTCTTAGCAGCCTATTGACGTGAGCTCGTTCTGAGCATGCGCTTTAAACAGCACCCACAAGTATGGCGTCCAGTAAATACTTCCTATACTGCTAGGTGTACGTTCCTATAATCCTGCCAAATTTATTTTTAAAATGGCGCTATAGTTTCGTGGATAAATCGATTTATATGCGGGTCCCTCGGAGGGCCTGATCCGGGTGGAGCTGGAGGCTGGCTACATAATCAGCCTCCAGCGCGGTGTCTCCTTGCCTGCACTCACAGACTTGGCTCTCTTGGCGTCTCGAGCTTCAGCTTCGTCGTCTACCTTCCACGTTTCAAGCATGCGGTCCGTGACGATTACGTCTACGGTATCGCTCGCCTTGTCAAAGTGTTTGACATTGATCGCAGCAGCGATGAGAGTGATTGATATCAAGAGATGTTGGAAGCTGTTCATTTTTACTGCGACCCGCTGGCGACCAGCTCCAGCAACGACGAGTTATGGACGAACTCGCCGTAGTCACTGTCGTCCGGGAACATCTCGCAGGCACATGCAGGGTGGAAGGTCAACGGGCCGGGGTCGAGAGCGAGAATAGCGTTCGGGTTACCGAGTTGCGTGAGCGGTTTTGATCGTACCGCGGCGAGGAGAGCTTGGGAGATCATGGGGGCGTCTAGAATGAGAGAGCGTTCATGGTCACGTGGTTTATGGATACCATGGTGCGACTAACATGCGCAGTGTTGCCTGGTCGCCAGATGAAAATTATAAAAATTCGTAAATTGAACATTACAATTGCCTGAGCTCTAAAAATCGCATAGCTTGGTGTATATACGAAGTAGCTATGAGCACTCCATTTTAAGAATAATCCATTCGTTTAATTTTCGTGTCATAACAACTTTAAAGGACATATGCAAAGGAAAAAACACATTTTTTTTTAAACAGCTTAGATGGAAAAGGATATCATAAACGATTTTACAACAGAGAAAAAAATTTTTAGAGCTATATTTACGGCGCTATACGAATTTGCAGTTCGCGCCCGCGGGCGTCGCGGAAAAGTTTCCCTTATTTATCACGCGACGGGCCCATATTTGTCAGGTGGTGCTGGCGCTCTTTCAGAAGCTTCTTATGGCCTCTAAAAGTAACTTATTCATCTTTGTTTAAAGCATAACAAAGAAATTAAGATTAATAAGTAACTTTTAGAGCCGAAAGGAAACTCCTGAAAAAGCACAAGTAGACGTGATAGACCTGTGCGCCGGTCAGATGACGGCGGCGGCGCCCCGAAGCAGACGAACTTGTGCGGCGGCGGCGACGACGGCGTGGAGGAACGCGTTGAAGCGGCGTCGCACAATTACAGTGTACTAGAATACTTGGGTAGTGTTGGAGACCGGAGCGGCTCGGCAACGGGAGCTCGTGAGGGCGCGTGTATTGGCAGTTCGTGGCGGCGCTGTAGTCGAGTTTTCCGGAAAAAATCGCCCAGCTCGCCTTTTTTTTTTCTTTTTTTTTCACTTTGAGCGGTGCACGTGTCGGTACCACGATTTTATACACTCCGTTTCACCTTATGTTGTACCGCAGCGAACGCTAGCAGCGCGAGCTCATAGCGTTGGCAGCTGCCCTTGGTGCACGAGAGCTTGTGCCGCCGAGATGTGCCCTAGAGCAAGGAGCTCGCGCTTGTTGCCTTTCCTGCGGTACGACACAGGGTGAAACAGAGTATAGTACCGTGTGTTTCTCACTTCGAGCGGTGCGCGTGTCGGGACCCCGATTTTATAGTTCCGTGTGTTCGATCGTAATATGCATTGAATCTTGCGTTCTGATTTTGCGGATGGTGGACGCGTAAGGGCAGTACCGAAATGCCGTCGGCGAGCTTGGGTGCGTATCCAGCACACGCCTGTGACTTTTCCTGATACTTTGGCTTGGCATGCACACTCGAAGCTCACGAAGGTCGCACGAGTAGTGGGTAACTACTCGTGTCGTTTCGAGCCTTCCAGTGACTATGATCCAAAGTTTTACCAAGTGTCGATGTTTTATCAGGGTCGATACGTGCGCTAAAGCAAAGCATACGAAGAATAGTCTTTGTTCTTGGCTTGCTCCTGTTGGCTGATTATGCATTAAGATGCCTTTAATTCTTGTCATTTCACACTTGTTTTATTGGGAAGCTTTTGTAGAAGGTTTTTGTGCACTGAACGATAACCTATATCAATACTTTGCAAGCCCAAGGATGCCAGCGGAATATCAGATTTTGTTATCTGAGTTTTAAAACAACCAACTTAAAAGCTTCTTACTCCCATAATCGAAAAGAGGAAATGGCTACGTCCCAGGCATGTCCAATGTTGTGAGTTCATGCTTCTGCATGATATTTTTTTATTCTTAACAGAACTTTACAGAATTAATTAAAAGGATGTACGTGCATGTCGTCTGCACTGTACATCCATAGATCTCGGCGAACCCTACATGGGTTAATAACCGTTGCAATATTTTGATTACTTAGCCGGATATGGTAATTAACTTTTTAATGAACGGTTTAGTGGGCCGTGTTGCAATTGCAGCTTTAAAGGGAGCCATCATTAAAGGCCAACCCAATTTAGATAGTTCGCGAACCAACAACGAGCTTTGAGATATTCATCGCTAAAATTTTGCCTTTCTTCGCTTAATTAAAAAACCATGCGCTGAAAGCGCGAACGAGGTTGTGCTGATATTGATGCGTAGAAGAATGGCACAGTTGTTTCTGTCCCCTCGTCACTAAGTCGACAGCGTGTCTTCGGTGGACTCGCCGGCGCCACACATCAAGACGACTAAGTCACTATTCTACGTATTACTTTCATAACGCGGTTTCTGAATCAAGTGAAGAAAGGCAAACGTTTACGATAAATTTCGCGAACCTCGTTGCCTTTTCGCGAATTGTCGAAATTGTGTTGGCCTTTAGTAATGACTCCTTTTAAAACTGCAATTGCACCATGGCCAATTAAGCCGTTAATAAACAAGTTAACTAACAGATTTTGGTTAATTATTAAACATAGCAACGGTTATTTACCTATTTATTGTCCACCGAGCCCTACAGATATAACGAAAGACGGCATCCAGATATCTGCCACATCTTTTTTTTTTTTTTTTTTTGTAAAATATGTAAAGTTCTGTAAAGAATAAAACAAAACCACCCAGTATATCTCCGCGAACCAGATACGTCTCCTGTGAAACCATGGGTCTTTCCCTTCGAATACCCTGCTCAGGCGAGACTTACCTGGTTGTCAGAAAGCAGCTGTCGGTTAAAGGGGCCATGAAACGAATTTTGGGTTGGGATGAAAGATTTTAAATTGGTACTTTACTAATCGCATATCGTTTAGTTGGCCAAAGGAAAGAGGCTAGAAAGTCAAAAGCCAGCTTTTCGGTACGAACATTTGAAAATATAGCGGACTATTTTGTACCTTCTTGCCTTCGAAAGCTCTCCGCCTTTTCACCATGATACATCCGCGGTTCCAAAAGCGCGTCACCGGCGCCAAACTGACGTCAGCAGAGCCCAGCTCACGTATTGGACACGAGAACTGCGTCATTCGTACGTATGCGCTCGTCAACAATCAATCCGCCGACGAATATTTGGATTCGCGTTCGTGGCCAATGAGTGCCCCGACGGAGCTTATCGTCACTGGGGAATGACAAGTTCTATGGTGTGCATAAAAAGCACGGTGAAAGCTAGGAGTCATCGCACCGGTGCTAAAGGAATGTCACGACCACGTAATTTCACAATTCGGATTTGAGTTGAGGATTAAGGCTAAGGAGGAAGAAGTAGGAAAATCGTTTCATGACCCCTTTAAATGTATTGTTATGAGCGTGTGGGTTTCAGATGGTTTACCCTCAAGAGGATAATGCGCTGCGTATTGTAACCATGTGTGCGCTGCACAACCCGGACCGCCATTGATGGGGAATACAAACCAAGTATTCAATAAGATTTACAAAAGTCTCGACAAACGCAAAAAAAAAAAAAAAAGTAAGTCGGCGTTTACAAGATTTCGGAAGAAATAAATGGAGAACAAATTGTGCCAAGCTTGACTCAAAGAAACCACTTACGGGAGTCTGGCGCATGGCACGTGGACAACGAACACCCCAACAGCTAAAATGCCCGTTCAGTGCTATATCTCTACGCCCTAAAAAAAAGCTTAAACACTTCTCAAAAAAAGAAAAAAAAAACAGCTAGAGCTGGATTCTGGCGTATTCTTATCCCGTGAATCGGAATATCACGTTCGTTTTCATCGCAGATGTAATTAAGCTTGAGAAAACGCGAAAAGCCTCCGACCAGTCGTGACGTCATACTAGGATATTTGGACCGTCAAGCGCGTGTCGCTCGTGTGAGCAGCGCGTGCAATTGCTATCTTGCCAGGTGCATTCCCCCGCACTGATACCAGTCATGACGTCTCTTTCTGATCTTTTTCAAAATAGCAAGAGTGCGCGTGCATAGCTTTGACAGGCGCTGAAGATGCGCGAGAGCAAAGATTCCGAAAGCTCCTAATGCGACGTCACGGTACTGTGAAAATAATATCTGCAACTTTTGTGCACCAAATTAAACAATATTCTCAATATTCGTGATCCTGCAGGCCAAGTGAAGACAATTTAGCTGTTTTGCCCCAAATAAAGAACCGCTTCAATTTCCCTTTAATACGACCGAGGTGAATGTTGCGGAGTTCTGCAGGTAGCTCACCCAACACAAAGTGGGCTAAAACTCTCCGCCCGGTCCCGTGAAAGGAAATATACCAACGGCCTCCTCCGACAGAATTATTCTGCCTTTTAGGCAGGATGAGCTTCAGGCTGCTCTGGCATCAGTGAAGCTGACCTCGACTACGGGACCTGATGGCATAACGTACAGCGCCCTCGCCAACCTGGGCC
This sequence comes from Ixodes scapularis, assembly GCF_016920785.2. NCBI lineage: Eukaryota > Metazoa > Arthropoda > Arachnida > Ixodida > Ixodidae > Ixodes > Ixodes scapularis. The sequence continues at coordinate 103,154,386 of NW_024609857.1, forward strand.
AACGCGTTTACAAAGCTACTACTTGATGTTTTCAACAATTCCTGGAAGACGGGCCAAATACCCACATCATGGAAGGCTGGGCACATATTACCCATTTTAAAACCAGGAAAATCTTCCTACGAGATGAGATTGCGGGGTGGCGCTCCCTAGCGGCCACCTCTAAAACTAACGCTGTGTGGCAAACAAACCCTCCGACCGCAGTCATTAGTGCATTCGCTGCCATGCAAGACGCCGGCACAAGTCTCGTGAAAGCACAATTATTTTCTTCCAAACACATATCGACAGAAGTAATCTAGTTCCTTGTTGCGTTCAATGTCACCGAAGTCCTCTTAGAAGGCAAAATAAGATCAAGTGTGGTCACGCGCTGGTGTGCCGTGCCAGAAGTGTCTTGTCGGCCGCGCGCTCTGAATCGTGCGTGGCCAGTTCAGCGTCCGCGTTTATTTGAATGATTCCCGAAACATGCCCTTCACTTTTCATTCATTTTGTATCTCACGACAATCATGGATCATATCGACGATAGTGGTGCCGCATTGAAGGAGAGGGCCTGCCCAACTGTGATCATGTCATCGAGTACAGCATTGTTCCATAGCCGACGATCGAAGTTTTCCGCCGACTGGAAGCCGATGAAAACTTATACCCGGTTCAAAACCATACTTCGAGTACTGCATTACGCAGCGAGTGCGCAACATGTCGCTAGAAACTTATATGCAACGAGCGCGAAAACGGTAATTCGCTGGGTGAGGGCCAGCTAGCGTCGGCGTTGTTTCCCACACAGCGCTTGTTTGTGGTGATGATGCTGATAACGAAACTGTGCCCCCTATGGTTCGATCACCTCGCCAATGGGCCAATAGCTGTATTGAGTTGCATGGGAAGGCTAAACAAGAGAATGATTAATTTTTGCCGCGAATGGTACCTGGAAAATAACGACAGATATCCTGAAATAATGCCCGGTTTTCGACGCGGTAGAAGTTCCCTGGATAGTGTTATCGACCTCGTCATGTTTGTGGAACAACACAAGGCGTAGCGACAGATAACGACCGCTGTATTCCTTGATGTGAAGGTTGCGTGTGACAACGTCACTCACAAGGCCTTCCCCAGTGCGCTAGAAGAACTTTGCATTGGACGGCGCTAATACGCCTGGATTGAGAGCTACCTGAGAAACAGATATATTTATATATTAATCGCTGAGGGAGATACAGGCTCTCACATTCTCACAAGAAAAGTACCACTGGGCAGTGTATTAAGCCAAATTTTGTTCAATATGGTGCCCATCAATCCTGCCCCGGCATTACTGAGCACGGCGCACGCATCCATCTATGCCGACGATATCGGTATCTGGCTGGCCGTGTTGAACTAATTCGCAATGCGACTAAAATGTTCTTGAAAGCTTTTCTATTTCCGGATGCCCTGAAAGCGCTGCCGGCTTTTTGTGTTAAAACACCGATTACGGTTTCTGTAGATATCTTTCATTTTAAGGTCTGTTCACACGATGCATCTTTTAGGCGCGCAACAGTTTCGCGACACTCAAGCTTCGCGAAATGTGCCCGTTCACACGTACCGCTTCACGTGCAACAACGATGACGTTTAGACTCGCAAATATAGTTTGGGTGTTGACCATGAAGTGGCGCTTCAGTCGAAGGCCAACATCATCATCATCACCGTTAGCCATTCAGCGCCGTGTTCTCCGTCTCCCGCCACATTCTAAGAGTCAAAACGCAGGCGAGCTGGTGAACAATCATAATTAAAAAATAAAACCTTAAGACAAGGAAACAAGAAGGGATATGCACACCACCGTCTTAAAACCAGCACAGCATACAGCTGTCATTTACTTCCATTTACTTCATTTACTCTTAAATTGTTATTTACTAGTTGTTGAATTGTCGTTTACTGCCATTTACTTTATTTACTGCTGAATATGTATCATTTGGATGGAGGTTGACAAAGAAGAACACTGTTGTGGAAGTAAATGAGAGCTGTATACGCTGTGCTGGTTTTGAGACGGTACTATGTACGTCCCTTTTTGTTTCCTTGTCTCAAGGTTTTATCTCTTAATTATGACTAAAAATAGACGCGATTTATTATCATCACCAATTACGTCTTCGTCCATCGCTGAATTTTTTTCCGATATGCTACTCACTTTTCTTTCAGTGGTGCTTGACGCGCTTGCGGAAGCGCCGGCAGTATCCATCGTTCGTGATTTCGGTTTTTTTCGGATTTGACTTGGCTACAACACCGGCAGTGAAGTGGTCTTCTCAAACAGCTCGCTCCCCCCTCAAAGGCCAGTGAGAGCGTTTCTGAGCGGCCATTGGCGGCGCCCTCAGAGTGATTGACAGGACTCGGCAAAGTTTCAGCAAAAACTCGCTCCAGAAGCGAGGTGTGCGCGCAACTTTTTTTAGATGCGCGCGTCCTTTTCGGACTCGTTCAGACGGCGCAACCATTTCGCGAAACTACATTTCGCGACACTAGATGCGCGAGAAAAATGCATCGTGTGAACGGGCCTTTATATTCCGATGCTTTAAGAAGCGTATTCATCGATCATGCATAAGTTCATAAATGTGCGGTTTCTGTTTTCAAACTTCCATTCTTTTTATTCCTTCTATGTTGATCGTTCTTTTCTGCCAGTTCCATAAAAATAATTAAAAAAAAAAACAGAAAATAATATATCTATCTTTTGCTTTCCTTGCGCTTAGTTTTTAGTAGAAAATTTGGAAAACAAAAGCAGAAGAAGAGAGCATGCGATTTGGACACCTTCTGCTTCGACTTGAAGCACGCCGGTATAGTGTACTTGCAAACGTACAACCGGGCTACAACAACCAACAAGCTCATAAAAAAAAAAAAAAAGTCGACGGTTCTTATATTTGATATATACAATATTTTATTCGAATTCCGAGTAGGCTTGCGGCTTCCTAACTGTTTTAATATTTGCAAGTGGTAGAATATTCAAGCTGTTTGGCGACCAACTTGAAAAAATTATTCACATAACTTCAGGATTAAGAGAACGTCCAAAAAGCCACGTCGTCAAATCTGAAAGTTCCTGCTTTATGTAGGCGTACTTCGCCGTGATATCAATTCTTTACGTACACCATTCTATTCTCTACGGCATCAGTACGTTTTCTCTGTGTGAGTGCGTGTCTCAGTCTGTGTGTGTGTATTCACAGCACCGTTCGCTTACGTTACGTTATGTTTTGGGAGCTTACGTCTGCTTATGCCTAGAGTCACCGGGACTCCGTGATTCGTATGAACCGCGGCAACCAATTCAAATATCAGCTTTGCACGCGACATACAAGGCAGAGATGTCCCGGTGATTTATGACGAAACGTAAGAAAACGTAAGGAAATTACACTCCTGCGTGAACAGACCCTGAGGTTCCGCGTAACGTTTCGGTGACAGAATAAAAAACAAGAGGTGCATACGTAAAGTAAACAAGCACAGTATATAATTGACGAGCTGCATTCAATAACTCGACGTATGTAGAGCAAAAATCTTTAAAACAAATATGGTTGTATATTTTCAGACGAAAGCTCCTTATGGTATGGAAGAAGTGGAAAGTGACATAATGAAAGTAAATGCTTACGAAATAGCAAAGTATAGCGCTATGTAATACAAGCTAAACAAATTACATTTAAGAAATAGTCCGTCTGCATTCGTTGAATGTTCTGAAAACATTCAACAAACGCTGCCCAGGTGTATTCGATAAATTTGTCTCGTCAGTAATCTTGCCCTTCTGTGTGTCCAGCTGTAAATAAAAAGCACATTTCTAGATATCGGTACTGCTGGGGATATTTTGGTTCATAAAGAAAAGACTGCATTTTTTATGGAATGTTTATTTGCATATGAATCTAAACGAGATGTGAATAAAATGATAGACACAAAACTAAGCTCAAGATAAGACAAAATACATATCTATGTGTGTATATCAGTGGCGCAATAAAATATTAGCAATATCAAATGTGGGCTGGCCACTATTTGCTCAACCATTCGTGCTTGACTTCACGAGCAGAATGTTAATGCCACTGCAATGTGGTCTCACCCTGGGAATGACCTCCCTGGGAGCTAAACTCCTCCGAGTTCGTTCTTCAAACATTAGTCGAATTGTTGGCAGTAGAACTTAACGAAGAATGGACAGCTCCCAACACCCATGGTTGGGTATGTGTGCGCTCCTCGAATGTTTGCACAAAGGGATGGGGAAGGGGGGGGGGGGGGGGGGGAGGAGGGGGGCAGGCATATTTTACTAGTGGGGCATTTAGGTGTCTCGTGTTAGCTTAGCGTAGGACGCTGCACGGAAGTTTTCTAGCACATGACTCTCTCCCCCAGATAACGTCGTTTTAGAGAGGCTAGCTCTCGTCAAGCTTTTCTTGAATTTGTTGCTCCTTCAAGTAAACTCACGCTGATACTAGAAACCATACGCTGCATTTTGCCTAAAATTGAATCCTTTCCTATCTTTAAAACTATCTCTTTTTCTTTCGTATTCGTCATACGCTATGCGGAGCGCAAGTTCGTCTGTTTTTTTTTTGTATGTTTTTTTTGCAGGGATTAAGGTGACATCAAAACGCCCAGCTCGGATTGGCTCTGATTGAAGGATAGTGGGTAGACCTGAAGGCAGCTTGCTTTGATGTCTACCCACTTTCCCTTAATCAGAACCAATCAGAGCTCGGCATCTTTGTGACGTCACCGCAACTCCCGCTGAAGAAGCAGACGACTTGCTCTTTATACAGGACGGGTAAAGTGACGGTTTTCACCAATATACACGCACACGCGGCCCTGACGTCAGGCCCCTGCGGTGGCGCTGCTGTTGGTAAGGGCACATGCGCAGACGCTTCCCCCGAATCTGTGTGGGAAGGCGGGGGGGGGGGGGGGGGGGGGGTGGCTTGTTTTTGAAAACAGTCCGTTAGCCTGTAGACAACCCTCACATGTACCCTGCCGCAGTGCAGTCTGCTGTGTTTACATTCTTGTGCGCGTGGTTGGGCCGGTTTCAAAAGCGCACAGAGCAAGCCCCACGTGTACGAACACTGATACTGGAATTGACTAGAAGTTCTTTATTAGAATGGTGCCAAATGCCAGTATAGACTATGCGAAAGGTGCACACAGTCTGGGAATCGACGTGCTTGGAGCCAACCATGAATCTCTGCCGTAACTAAACCGTAACTCTCTCCGAAACCTAATAGTCTTATTTGTGGCCATTATAACATCTGTTACATATAGTTAGAGTTCCGTGTTTTCGGATAAAACGGAAAAACGCCGAAAAACACCCGCCGGTAAAATTTTGTGATTTCGGATTTATCCAATAAACTCCGAATTTTTATGTGCTCCTCACACCCCCCCCCCCTTTCCCTTTCCCCCACGAAATAAACTAAATAAAGACGATATTTTACAATTAGGTTTGATCAGCGCACAGGGTCAATGGTCCCGGGAAAATGCCACCACAGTTATCTTTCAAATCTCGGATCATTGACAAAAGGGGTTTTACCGCTTATCTCGTCAAGGTTCAGGACGACCTGTCATTGTACTTTCGGGTCACGACAATTAGCCCCGAGAGCGAACACAAGCGTCGCTGCGGTCGCCGCGCCCTGATTGAGTAAGGTGTACCGTGACGTCAGGGGAAGGACTCCGCTCCGCGGTCTCGCATCGGCTTGCTTCCCAGCATCAGTTTCCCGCTTTGGCGTTGTGTGCCGCAAGCTCTTCGAGGAGCTAGACTTCGTTTACCCGGTATGCAAGACGTTTAATTAGGCCGATATTGACGTGCTTCCGCACATTTTATAAGCCTGCTTGTCCCTTTTACCTTTAAAATTGGTTTACAAATCCCGAAAGTTATCGACGGAGGCGATGCCGCCGATGAACCTCCCCGTCCGTCCACACAAAGCAATCTTGCCGGGTCGGTGAAGCGGTGGCGCAAGTGTTTCAGACGCTGGAATTCTGTTCCTTGCATGTTCATGATTTAGGATGATATTACATGCCGCTTTCAAGGCATTTGAAGTGGCATTTATATCATGGGCCTTTGGGTGGTCGGCAAATTAGCTCGTGACCCCGAGTCTGTGACGCCACTCTGCATGCGCTGATTCGCAGATGTTTTAAAGGCCCTGCGTCTGATGATCTTTGAAGTGCTCGTAGAACAGGGTTGTTTTACACCGCTGAAGCTTCTTCGTGAATTAATTATATAGTTTATAAACGTATTCAGGCATATTTTTTAGAATATGCACAATTACTGGAATTTATAGTTTGTATGGTAGCAGCAAAAACTGAAGAATTGTCCCCAGTTGCCTGTATGATATATGTATTGAACTGCCCAATATATGCACGGCAATAGTGCCGTAATTTGGAATGTTTATAATTTTTTTCTGGCATTCTTTATTCCAGCCTCGGGTATTCGGAAAATACACCGTTTAGTCTGAATTGTCATTTCCATTTAAAAGAGACACTGCTGCAGTTACCCAAAAGCTTCCTCAGCCTCCAAACTCCCTACAGCTGAACTCTCTGACAACAGAGGAAAACAGTAGTTAAAGCAACCATTCGAACGTCTGTCCAGTGGTAGATGCAGTACTAGTAGCAGAAAATGTGGAACCTGTGAAGGGCGACAGTCTGCGTGAGAAAAGCTTCTGGTATTTTAGCTTCAGGACAATTCGATTTAAGTAAAATCTAAATTTCAGGACTGAAGGAGCTAATAACGAGCTAGACACCTTCGCTTACGTTTGTTATAGATTACTTGAGGGTTGATATAAACAAGTCCACAGATACCGCCCGCGCAGTCCATTGAAATACTATCTGAATCCAGCAATGGTCAAATGCGAGCAATATGTATAATAAATGTTCCTTGTTTTTTTACTTTGCCCCTGCACTTGGGCTGTCTTACTTGTGACTCTCTCCCCATGACCCAGACCGCATTTAGCATGTTGCTCGAGCAGCATGCAGCTTTTCTGCTTCGGCAGCTTGTTTAAAAACAGATACAAAAGAAATAGCTTGCATAACCTGCCAATTCATTCAGACCATCAGCAGCATTTATTGTGCGAGATGAAAAGCTATAGTAATGCTCCTGCAATTGTGGCCATATTTTTTTTATTTTCATATACCAGCTATGATTCATGCGTTCCCCGCCCTGTCAACCTAATATGTTGCTTGAAGTTTCGCCTGTAGCTACAGGCCATACCTCAATAAAGACACAAAAAAAAATTACACTTCCTACGAAAAACACGCCAAAAAAATTAAATAGAAGCGAGCGCGCCGACAGCTAACGTCGTCACAGCCTCCACAGGGCGAGCGGGGCGGGTCGGGGAAAAATTCTCTCCTCGCCGTGACGTCACCCCGGTCCGCCGTAAGGGGGCACCACGCGAACTTCTCGGGGCTAATAGCCTGCGTATTAGTTTGGGCCCATACTATTTGTGTCTTAAGAGGAAGGAGAGGTTGTGCTTTTGTAACAGTTAAAGCTATGAACCGTAGAGATTGCATAATATTAAAAGAGGGGCAGTTGCAACTTCCATATTAAATTATTTACCACTCCACCTCGCGCAGCCGCGGCGTAGCATGAAATATAATGGGGTGGATATGTGCTTCCGAGTGACTATCTCCAGGAGTTTATTTTTAAGCTATCGACGTTTATCGAAGTTACAGATGTGTGCAACTTATGCCGTGGGGCAAATTATTATTGCAAATGATAATGACACCAGCACCAAATCCAGCTGAAGAAATATTAATTCATATAAGCGTGTTTTATTCTTTATTTATCTAGCATACGTTCACACTCGGATATTATTTATTTATTTTTCATAGGAAACACTCCGCAATTAAGCTCCGAATTTCAGAGGTTTTGGAATCAAACAAAAATAAACTCCTATAAACATCGAATTTTCGGAAAAAAGATAACCTCCGAAAACCACCCTCCGAATTTGACAAAAAATAAACTCTGAAAACACGGAAAACTACATATAGTTTATCTTGCCTTTACGGGCCCTTAAGGCGTAAAAAATGAAATGAAGGAAATTAAGCGTGGTCAAAGATTCCAAGGCCTCCTAGGATTTTGCTTTTTAATCTCCAAATTTATTTTAGTGTTTTTGCTCTGCTAACCCATATTTCACACATTTTCAGTTATATGCCTATGTCGAAAGTAATTCAGTTCATTTAACTCATTTTGAACGGGCATAATCATACATGTTTGCACATTATAGTACAACCTCGAACTCGGATAACAAGCTCTTCTGCGGTCTAGGAGCTAGGATAGCAGACAGAAGACAAAAAAAGAAACATCAGCGCAAGATTTTAATTGAAACAACAGTTGACATCAGGAAACAAAGGTACAAGCAGAGGACCTAAAGCCGACACGTTAGTTTATTTTTTTACGGATGCCGTATTTCTGTTAACTGAGTTGTTGACACTGGAATCAAGTAAAATCACTGAGTAAATACAAGTCTCAATAAAACCAGCTCTCATGTATTTACGTGAAATCCCGTATAAACGCCCGCCCCCGAGAAATCGCCCATCCCGTTTTCTGGGCTGAAAATACATAACGAAAATTCTGTAACACCGCTCACTCCCCAATTCCCGCCGGATATCAATTACGCGATGTCCGGCGGGAATCAGATCAACCGCGCGATTTGCGGACCGGCACTGCGTGTGACAAGCGAGTCCTCAGCAAGTTCCGGCGTGTTTATCGCATCGTGAAACGCGAATCTGCTACGTCAGCAAACTGCGGTATCCGTTACCGTGACGTCCAAATTCGTAGCGGGTTCCCAATTTTTTTTTCTTGTTTACGATTTGCGCGCACAATATCGGTTCCCGTGATACGCGTGTTTGTGGCAATTTTCCGTGTGTTCCTCTCGGCGCCGTTGAACATGGCGGCGCTTCAATACTCGCACCGCAAAAATCGAAGTAGCACTCAGAGGTGTTCGATTCGACGTTCATGCTTTCGCATTCACAACTCATAAAAAGTGCTCAGAAATCCTCGGAAGTTTTTTTTTTTTTTTTTTTTTTTTTTTTGCAAGACTTGCAAGACCAGTGTTGTATAGCGTACCGAAATAGATAACGAAATACTTAAGCCATTACTTGCAAATGAATGCAACGCGTTACCAACCCACGTTATATCAAAATAAAAGGTATTCGACACCGTTATCGATAAAATGTAACGCAGGTTACTTTTGCGTTATATCTTTTAATGTAAGTTTTGGGATTGGGGAGCATTTCCATCTTATTAGTAGCTCCTCTAATTTTAGCGAAAAATTCAAGAAGTTCCAGTCGACTGTTGAAAAGCAGCCCATCTCGATGTCGGAGGGTGGTTCATTTTTTTACAATAGACCATTCACAATGTGTGAACTCAAAGTCGCTCTTGGTGCAAAGAAGCAGTCTGCACCAGGGCCAGACAGACTCCACTATGAAATGTTGAGGAAACTGTCCCCTGAATCTATGAACGGTCTGTTAACTTTCTTTAATCATCTATGGCAAGCTGCTGCCTTTCCTCGTTGCTGGAAACATGCCCACATAATCCCTTTTTTGAAACCCGGGAAAGACCCTTTCATTCCTACGAGCTATCGTCCCATCGCACTCACAAGTTGCTTAGGGAAGACTTATGAGCGGCTTGTGAATCGTCGTCTTGTCCATTTCTTAGAGACTGAGAATTTTTTTTATATAAACCAGTGCGGCTTTCGGGAGGGACGAGCGACCACCGATCATTTGGTTCGCCTAGAGACCGCTATACGTGAGGCATTTGTACACCGGCAGCATTGTGTCTCGGTGTTTTTTGATTTACACAAAGCATATGATACCACATGGAGGTATGGAATACTTCGTGACTTGTACAACTGTGGTGTACGAGGCCGCATGCTTCAGTGCATACAGAACTTTCTCAGCGAAAGAACCTTTCAAGTTCGATTGGGCTCTACACTTTCAGATGTTTTTTCTCAAGAAAATGGTTTTCCTCAAGGAGGAGTGTTGAGCGTTACCCTCTTTGCTGTAAAGATTAACAGTCTAGCTAAGGTTATGCCATCATCAGTAACTTACTCTCTATATCTGGATGATGTGCAAATCTCTGTGTCTTCCTGTAACCTCTCCAGTTGTGAAAGACAATTGCAGCTTACAATCAATAGAATGTGTAAGTGGGCAGACGAAAACGGCTTCAAATTTTCTCCTGAAAAAACAGTCTGTGTTCCTTTTTCATTACGCCGGAGATTGTCTCTTGATCCTTCCTTGCATCTTAATAGCATTGAGATATCAGTCCAACAAGAACACAAATTGTTGGGTGTTATTTTTGACAAGAAACTTACCTTTGTACCCCATCTGAAGAATTTGAAACGGAAATGCTTGATGTCATCAAGCATCCTAAAAGTGCTATCGCATATGTCGTGGGGTGCTGATAGGCGCTGTCTTCTACGACTGTATAACTCCTTAGTTCGATCCCGCCTCGACTATGGTGCAGTAGTATATGGGTCAGCGCGGCCATCCGCTCTTAAGATGCTTGACCCAGTACACCACCTTGGACTACGACTTTCTACAGGTGCATTTCGCACATCTCCTGTGAAGAGTTTGTATGCTGATACGCATCAAATGTCCCTTGAGAAATGGAGGCAGTACCTCAGCGTCTCTTATGCTTACAAAGTACTTTCGAATCCAAAGCATCCCTCCCACAGTGCCCTTCATGCTTGCAGAAGTTCATAGCTTTTCGAAAACAAGCCGAGCATTGTTAGACCATTAAGCCTCCGTTTGCAAAGTACTTGTCAATCCCTTAATATCCCCCTCCATGAGATTCCCTTGCTTAAAAACACTCATAGGGTTGCTCCATGGGATGTTCTGCCGATTTTCTGTGACTGGTCACTTGCAAAATACAGTAAGAGGGTCATTTCACCACAAATCCTCCGGCAGGAGTTCCTCTCCTTGCAACAAAAATATGCAGACTACCTGGAGTTTTATACAGATGGGTCCAAATCGTCGTCTTTTGTAGGGTGTGCTTTCTATTCTGCCTCCTACAGTAAAGCCACACAAGTTGACTCTAGGGCAAGCATTTTCACTGTAGAGCTTTATGCTATTTTACTAGCGGTCGAACATATACTCGACAATAGTGTTATGAAAGCTGTAATTTTTGTCGACTCACAAAGTGCCTTATTGGCTGTGTCCTCCCTGATGCCCACAAAGAATTGCCTTGCACAACATCTACATGGTAAGATCAATAGCGCCCTGCGACGCGGTCGGGACATTAGGTTTTGCTGGGTGCCAAGCCACGTTGGGATTTTGGGCAATGAAGAGGCGGATAAATTGGCCGTGTCTGCCCAAGGCTCGTCAATGACATTCAATTGCTTACCTTACCAAGACTTGAAACCAGTTCTGAGGAAATCTATTTTTCTCAAATGGCAGCTGGAATGGGATACAGAGAGCAACAACAAACTTCACATTATCAAGCCCGTTCTGGGCGTTTGGGAGAGCTCTTACAACAGGGAACGTCGTGTGGAGGTTCTTCTAAGCCGTCTAAGAATAGGTCACTCCCGTGTGACACATCAGTATCTGCTTCGAGGTGAGGATGTTGCACTATGTGAACATTGTGGAGAGCTTCTGACCGTGTTGCACATTTTGTGGCATTGTTCGTCCCATCAACCACTCCGTCAATCATGTTTGTCAAACTTTTTAGGGATCATCTCCCATTTCATCCCTCTTTTTTGCTTGGTGATAAACCTTTAGTTCCATTCAGCCGTGTCTTAGACTTTTTAAAACAAACTGGATATTTATACCATTTGTAAATATGTAGCCTCAAAGTAAACTTTTGTTATAATATGCTCTAAATACGTTAAGTTTGGCGCATTATGGCCCTCGTTGCTGCTGCGCCAATAAACTCCTAATCATCATCATAAGTTTTGGGAATATGTAACAAGTAACATAACTACCTTACACGTTACTCTAAATAAGTAACATAAATCTGTTATTCATTACTGTTTTGAAAATGCACCCAGTACGGTACTACCTTACGGAAAAAAGTTACGCCTTACATGTAACGTCGTTATTGTAACGCTTTACCGCCAATACGGCTCTTTATGAACTGTCATTTTTTTACTTTCCCCACGGGAGTACTGCTTGTGAGAAAATGGCGTTGCGATTGTATTTCTCTTTCCCTACAACGGGTATGTTATGCAGTTGCAAGTTACACAGCTCGCATTTTACGAGCAATTGTTTTTTTCCCTAAGAACATCGTGCGCGAACATCCGTTCGGGTATAAGCGCGACTGTGCCTCGAAGAGCAAAGTCAACACGTTTTGACGGTAACCTTGTGTGTCTGCTCCAACGCACGTTGCAGTTTTTATTGCTCCCCTTTTTGTGTTATGTGTCCCTTGGTCTCCTCCTATTTAATTCACCGACTTCCCCTTTTTGCCTCTGCATGTTTCTTCTTTTTGTTCCATTCATTATAAAATCTGAATATAAAAACATGCTTAATGGTTTGAGCGTTGCATTGAAAATAGCAATGTAGAACATTTTTAACGAACCTTTCTTTTTTTTTTTTATTACCTTCTGAAAAATCTTCGACCGCAGGGATTACGTACTTTTACCAAAGAAAAGAGTATTAGCAGTAATCGAAATCTCTTTAACTGAATAGAATTATTCACTGTTATCTAAAATATAAACTGGAAAGCGTAAAACAAATAACGGGTCTATTTCGCTTCTGTGCGCCTAAAAAAAAAATATACCTAAGGACGATTTTTTGAGACCTTGATAATCTCATTTGTACATCAATGGTTTAAGAAATATATTAAAAAACATGTTATAATTGCGAATACGTTTTTTTTTTCTTAAATCTGGTTTCGCACTGCTGGAACTTTTTTTTTCGAATTCCTTTGGATTTGACTTAAGTCCATTGCACTCATTTCTCCCGGCAGAAGACAGGATGTACTCTTAAATAACCAAACGTCATGTCATATAAAATATATATATATACATTAAATAAATTCCTGTAAAACTTTATAAAAACGTCGGTACATCTTGAAAAGCCCCGTTGCCAATCTAAGGCAAAATAATTTTAATAAATCACATGTGCTAAAAATTGTTTCTGTGTGTCCTAACCCCATCTCTGGGTAAACAATGGGAATCACATTTCTTGACCTCAATCTTTGTTTCTAGCGAGTTTTTTTTTTTTATATACGATTCTATCATTTTATCATGCACTGCTGTCTTGTTGCGCGTCTACTTCCGGGTTATGTTGATAGCCGACCATTGCCGAAGCCATATTGGTCGGGCAATGGTAGAAAGCAAAAATAATGGAAAGAAATCGTTTCCGAAAACCTACTGTTTCTGCATCGACAAGGCCTACAAGTTGCAGGAATGGAGTCCCTAGAAGTATGCTAAATTATATTTTCGCAAATACCTTAACAATTTTATAAGCCTATATAGTAGACCAGATAATCGAATAATTAATAAATGTAAAATTATTGATGAATCGGTGAAAATATTTCGATAAATACACATTCCTGTATTTTTTCGCTTTTTATATCTTAAATACAGATAAAAATGCCAAGAACGTGTCGGTCGGTCACTATATTAGTACATGTTGTGGGGAATTTTCGAACGAAGTTTTATTTTGTGTGGGTTCACGTGAGGCGCAGTGCAATAAAATACCGCTTTTTAGGTAAAACTTTCTTGTATTGTCTTTCAAAAACTAAATTATTTATCGTGGAAATTAACTGATTTCTAAACACGCTTATTACTTATGAAGGAAATCGCCAAAACGGTTTATTATAGCCCAGTTCCGTCATTAAAAAAACTTTAATGAAACGTCGTAACTTATAACTTAGCTTAAAAACAAACTGTTGGGAAATGGCGATATTTAAAGGTCTCTTAGCCTGGTTAAGAACATCATCACGACAATTACGCACTGTTTCCACATGCCCACTCAGATTGTCATACTGCCTTGAGAGGGTATGATTGTTCATCTAAAAATCTAAACGATTACCCGCTAATGAGCAAACTTACGAAGCAGTGACCCGGGGAAATGGGGAGATGCTCTCGGGAAGCGGAAATAGCAGCATGAGCAGCGCGCACGTTTAGTCGACACACGAACGTGGCGAAAAGGCTCCCCCTACGCTGTCTTAAGCAGAACCTTATGAATATTCTCATCCGGGCCATTATTACGAATTAGTGCTGCGAAACCTCGAATACCGAGAGAGCGGAACAAAGTGGCGGGAGGAGCGGACGCTAACAAGACCGAGACGACAAAGATGATTTATGCTGAAGAGGGGAAGAAAGAGGGGGGGGGGGGGGGGAGGGGAGGGGGGGACGTTCATTGTGCCTGATCGGTTTAGGCGGACTATAGTAGCATTTGCGCGAAAACAAATTCGTTTCTGGCCGAGAAAGAGGAACACACGAAACCATATGTGTAGAAAAAAAAACGATCAAGTCAGAGGGGCAGAGCCGAGGGCAGGGGTGAATTTAGTGGAGGGGTGAGGAAGGTGGCGACCGCCCACCTCCTCTTTTAATTCACACATTTGAATTTTTATTTAAAAACAAATATCAACCCTTTTTTTTTGTTTTTTTTTTTCTTATAGAATGTTTTTCTTTCAAGCCAAAGCCTGACATGTAAACTGTAAACTGTAAAGTGAAGAACATGGATGTAAAACCGTGAATGTTCTCACGTTCATGAAACAAAAAATCATGATCATTAATTATTCCACGTGCCGCTATGCGGAGGGAAAGTTCGTCTGCTTCTTGCGCAGGGGGTAGCGGTGACGTCAGAACGCCGAGCCCTGATTGGCTGATCGCGACCCCCTATCTGAGTGTCGTCTGCTCCTTTGCAACGTCGTCTGTTCGCAACGTCGCCTGCGTCTGTCTTATCTTTCCTGCGACTTTCGGAAGCGCAGAGGCCAGATTCACGAAACGATCTTACGCCAAAACTCTGCGCAAGACAAAACTTAAGAACAAATTCGTATTTACGAAACGAAATTTTCGCAAGTTTTGCGCAGGTTACGACGAAATCCTACGGCAGCTCCAAAGCTGTCTTACGCACTTCTTACGATCAAATCAGCATGGCCGACAGCGTCGCGGTCGCGACGACCCACGGACGTTTATTTTTCTACCTGCGCTTCTGACGCGTCCCGTCTTCAAGCAGCAAGAAAAAATTAAGAAGTACTTGAAACAGACCACGACGAAAAAGAACGCTGGATCCACAAACACCCGGGAAAAGCTCCAACGGCCACGATTCCACCGAACGCGACCAAACGAGCTGGGCAGTTAGGCATAGCAGACACTCCGCGACTCAGCGACCGTCTGCCCACGACCGGCTGGCGTGCTGAATGGAATATGCCCGCGCGACCCTTGTGAACCCTTCCCGTATTATACTCTATAGTACACTGTAATTATACTTTGATCGCTGACCTCAATTTTAGATTAAGAGGTCAATTCCTTCCTCTTGTTATCTTCTTGCTTCCCGAGGCAACGGTGACTCTCGCCGGTGAAAAAGCGGTGAATCTCCGACAGACGCAGGAAAGGTAAAGCAGCCATCGCTTTGACTAGCAGACGTAAAGCAGACGACGTTAACTGCGCCAACCCGCCGACGCCGTTAAAGAGTGAGGGGTTTCGCCGCACACGAATGGAGGGAAAAAGTATTTGGGAGGGAACTTGCGGACACTAACACGCTCACTCTCGGTTCTAAGCAAACAAACCTCGGCGCCTCGGGACACCTCGCCAGTGAGTCCTTTGAATTTCCTGCTTGATGCGCGTCTGCTAGTTGTTAGACAAAAACAACGAACCGCTCGAGCTATTTCGTCTGCCCTCTCTGAAAGGCGAAGTCTAGCTCGAACTTCCGAAAGTCGCAGTAAAGGTAAGACAGACGCAGACGACGTTGCAAAGGAGCAGACGACGCTGAGATAGGGGGTCGCGATCAGCCAATCAGGGCTCGGCGTTCTGACGTCATCGCTACTTCCTTTCTCATGCGAATAAGACGAAAATGAGCCCACTTGCGAGGCGTAATACGCCTCGCAAAGCGGAGCAATAAAACTTATTCAGATTAACTTTGATATTTTTTTCTATTAATTTCGGCAGACTGGCACATGTTCCCCATAAATGTAAAACCTTGAAATGGAATAACTTTTCAATCAAGCTTTTCTACTGGTACACTTTTGTGTTTTTTTTTGTTTTTTTTTTTATCGATGCAACTAAATTATTCTAAGGGTACCAGTTTTCCCTCGAATATCGCGAGACACTATTAAGTGAACTGTGTGTTCGCTGAGCTCTTCCATTTTATTTTGGTATCTGTATAAATATTATTATTTATTTTGCTGCCTCCCCATTAAAGTTGTAGCCTACACTTTTATTGCGTTATTCTTTGACCAAAGGCTGTCGTAACTTGTTTGCTACACATATTACCGACCAAGGACAAGGCAATTGAATTTGAAGCGCTACGCCGTCGCGGTCCTTTACTAATTCTCTTTGTGGTTCTGTTTGCCGCGAGGCACAAACATTATTTGCTCAATTTTCTTTTATTTATTATTTCCCTTTCCAGCCGCCGCGGTCTCACTTTGTATACGTCGTCTTTTGCCGTTTTCAACTTTTTCGCGTCTCTCATAGCACTCGGTCTTCGAGCGCTTATTGCGTTTGTTTAATGGCACGCCTTACTTTGTTTCTTGTGCGGTAAGTTCTTCGTTCTGCTTTATGCAGCCTCGCCTGCAGCTATGTAGCACAAGCAAATACTTTCTATTGAGTGTTTCGATTGAACCAGCTTGTTTTCACGGGCCCTGATGCTGGAGAAAATATATTCTCTCGGTTTGTTGCAATGATGCAAGAGGGCGCGAAACCTCGCTTTGCATTGTTTTTTTTTTTTTTTTTTTGCTTTGTTTTTATTCAATGTGGCGTGTGGTTACCCCTAAGAAAACGCAAATTACAATACAGAAATGCGAGGCGAACAACAGCTGAACTTTGGTACAAGCTACAAGGTCAAACTCGCGGACGGGTTGTTTTCGTTCGTTGTGGTAAAGAGACGTAGGGACGTGACTGATAAAAAGAAAGATGAAGTCAGAAACAAATAGTAGCAGAGCATGGACATAGCACTGCCTTAATGTCGCGTTGAAGGCTGTAATTAATAAAAAAAAAGAACAGAAAAAAGTGAACAATAGGCCAGTGTTACGTCTTCCAGCCGTCTATCTCAATCTAACACGTTTAATTTCACTCTCTCTTTTTTTTTTCTTTACTCTCTTTCTCGCTCCTTCTTTCTTGTTACGTTGATCGAGGCAAATGCCGAACTTGCTACCGGTGTTTATTTTATTTAAATTAACCATTAAGACGGCTGTCGGGGAGGGTATTACTGAAGGTATAACAGCAATAGGAAATACTATAACTAAACAAAAACAATAAAAGTAAAGTTAAGAACAGAAAACAAACAATTATTACGATTTTAACGATTCAGCGAATAATCATGCATCATATGCGGTAGGTAGCATTCACTAACAGCCATGACTGAATCTCTTATTGATGATCGTCCTGTTAATTTCATACATACATACAAAAACAGTGGAGATGCTGGCACTGACTAGTGTCAGCTACTCAATGCAACTGTTGCATAAAACAGAACAAATATCAAATATTGTAGTACAACGTGGAATAATATCCACCACGGTGCATCCACATATTCACTCGCACAAAGGCAGCCTTCCAGAACATCTTCCAGAATGAGCAGATTTTCTCTAAGAAGGTGTGACTGTTCATAACAAGTGAGAAGCGAGAGCTTTGAGCACGCGCTGTGGACAGTTTGCTCGACAATTACGGCGCGCGCTACCTTATAAATTGGCACTAATACTTCACTTGTCCCTAGTAATGCGGCTACTTAAAGATGTGTGCAGCACGCAACATAATTATACATTTATTAATTTTGGGAGCTTCGAATATATATTATTCATAATTAATGCATACCTTAAATAAAAACTGGGTCATTAAAGACCGCTAAATCAATAGCTGCCGTAAAGCACAAGCGCGTAGTGATATTTGATATTAAAGTTAAATTAGAAATTTTGGATCAATAACCCAGTTTTTACAAAATTAAGATAAAAAAACAAAGACATGCTACATATGCATGTCTAGTGTAGTGTAAATATTGATTTTATTGTTAGTTACAAATTCTCTCAGGACCTCGGTGAGATACCGCAATGCCAACAATTACATCAAAAAAGATCATGCTTAAGCCATGTCATCAATGCATAACAACGAGTCATTTTTTTTACAACAAAAAAACACAAAAGTCTTTCGATCCTTCCCTTTTTGTATAATTTTTGTTCATAATGTTACCAATTTGTCACAATTTCATATTTCCGAAAAGTACGTATGTGTCTGTAACATTAATCCTAAACGGGAGGTTATATTTAGAATAAGCTTTCTTCTACGTATATGTTTATGTACAGGTTAGCCCGTTTTGTATTCACCAACACACAAACACACACACACACGTGTATATATATATATATATATATAGTGTTTTTTTAGCTTTAAAGGTTTGTTTTAAAAAGTTGTGAAAGCTACACTTATACGGTTTGCGCAGGTTAGTTTATACTACCAGGAAGACACAGAAGATAGGAGGCTAATCGTAGAGATCAGTTAGCTAATTCAGTAAAGTTTGTTAATTACTTTTTAGTTAATGAACATAGACATATGGTTCCAATTAAAAACTTGCTGAGCGTTATCGGAAACCACTAACTCATTTTCAGAAACCTTTCAGCGCGTGAGAAGCGTAGTAGTGCACTAAAGTTACCACTCGTGGAGCAAATACAAGGTTAGTGGTTGCGGTAAGACGCCAGCGTGATTTTTCCGTCTCTTATCTGGCCCCAGCCTTGTATTTGCTCCAGGAGTAGCAACTTTAGCCCCCGTACCGCTTCTCACGTGCTCAAAGTCTTTCTAAACATTACTGATTTAGGGGTTTTGGGCTGCGCTCAGCAAATTTCTAGTTGGAACCATAAGACTATTTTCACTAATTAGAACGTTAATTAACAAATTTTACTTAATTAGCCAACTGTTCTTCATGTTTAGCCCCATAATGCCCCCCTGGCCGTATGACTCACCTGAACAAACCGCATAAGTGTAGCTTTCAAAGATTTTTTTAAAACGAACTTTTAAAGCTTAAAAAAAACTGTGTGTATATTTATGAAAGCTTTTTATTTTCGCGGCCCCTATTTTTCGCGAATCGCTCAAGGAGGACATAATGGCTGCCACTAAATTTCGCGAATTCCAGACGCCTGCATTGAAACTCTTAACGACCGAAATTTTCGCGTGCCCTTAGATTTCACGAAAATTCCAATTCGCGAAATTCGCGAAAATTAAGGGCTCGCCAATATTAAGGGTATTACAGTATATATGATATATGCCTTTTTTTAAAGAAATACTTGTAAAAAATGGTCAAGTTCTCTCGGACCACGCAATAAAGTTTTGTTTTCTTTTCCCTGCGGTGTGCACTTTGTACATAAATGATTCGCGTTTTTACAGGTACTACGTTCATATTGCACGATATAAAACGAAACAATCGTAAGACTATTATTTACTTTATTTTATAAACATGACATAAAACCATGAAATTAAGTGTACTGAATACGTGTAGTCCCGGCGTACGTTGAGGGTTTCGGTCATTCGTAGAATTGTGCGAGGAGTGCCAATCCCAATCTCTTTTTATAGTGGAGTAATAAAATGAAATGGCCAGTAATAATTGCTATATTTTTTATACTCGTAAGCACCCCGCTTTAGTGATCTCGGGGGCCCCTTTTTCACGGCGTGAGCTCGTTTGTTTTAATGGGGCAGTTTGAGCGACGACAATATGTGGCGAGAAACTTGGGAAAACGAGGCTTTGCTAGATTACTCGATTTCGTGTGGACATATATCTTTAAGCTCTACTATACCTAAATACCAGACAAATATCAAGAACCGTCTACTTCAGTTTAACGAGTTTTCTGTTAAGTGCTATATGAATTGGTTTTATACGGCCTTTCATTCTAAATGAGAGCTTGCTCGTTAAGGCTACAGGCACCCACGCCTCAGCGAAGAGGAAGAGAAACTACCGACATGAATAATTCTCAAGTGACCTATGCAAATGTTAACTGTTGCACGCTAGGGGGAAACAAATGGAGAGCTTAAACGACCGAAGGTCGGTTTGACACATATGCTACTGGTATATGCCATCTAGGCCCCCTAATGAATACTGGAGTGCGATCGATGTCTCTCTTTCTCTAATTAATGAATTGGAAGGACAAAAACCAGCTGAGGAGGGTTAGTCATAACGAACAAAACCCCGAAAGCATAAGCACAAGTTCTCAATAGCTTCTTGTGTATGCGTTGCCCATTGGGTGTATTTTGCTCGGTTTTGCGAGCTTTTGCTCATAAAAATGAAATCAAAATTTTTTGGAGGCGAAGCTCCTTAAGGGGTATTCACACGAGGGAGAAATCCCGGGGATTTCTCCCCGGCACGCGCGAATCGCGAGATGAAAACGCGAGGCTTTTGTGCATCGCAAAGCCAAACGTTTTCGTCGTGGGATGCGCGTGCCGGGGAGAAATCCCCGGGATTTCTCCCTCGTGTGAATACCCCTTTAGGGTCTAGCCTTGTCCGTCCGGCGTCCGTGCTCACATCGATCTTGCTGGTGCTCGTGCTCGTGATCGTGCTCTTGAGCTCACGTGCTCACGTGCTCGTGTAGGGCAAAAGAAAAAAAAAGAAAAAAAGAAAAGAAATGTTTTTGCGCAGTCGACAGGATTCGAAGCTGTGCGGGGGTACCCTAATAAATTTCTAGTTCATCGCCTTAACCACTCGGCCACGACTGCGGGACGAGTAGGGGGTTCTGAGATGTGGTAGTAACTCAAGAACTGGGGATGTCATGGATGAAACGTTGCATGTAGCCGCTCAACGTCTATACAGGAGAGGGCAATGCGGTCAAATGCGTATATAATCGCGTTAAACTTTGCAGGCATTGGCTCAACGTTTATAGACGAGAGGGCGCTGCGGTCAAATGCTCAAATGCGTATATAACCACGTTCCATACCACACATTCTCTTTCTGACATAGATGAAAACGAATGAAAGGCTCGGCATGCTGCGGCTCAGCGTCTACGCAGACAAGCACCACCAGAGCTTCGCCCCAATCAACATCATTCACCACGTGGAGATGCGTTTTTTTTTTTTTAAGTTTTAAGTCGTCATTTTATTTTACGAGCAACCAAATTACGTGATAAAAAGAATGGACAGTCCTTTAAGATCG
Source organism: Ixodes scapularis (assembly GCF_016920785.2). Taxonomy (NCBI): domain Eukaryota; kingdom Metazoa; phylum Arthropoda; class Arachnida; order Ixodida; family Ixodidae; genus Ixodes; species Ixodes scapularis. The sequence goes on from NW_024609857.1 coordinate 103,175,551, forward strand.
CATACTTTAGGGACGGCGAATACAATGATTGCACCTGACGTCGTTTGGAAATGCTGGCTATTATTCCCGTTTATTGCATTGCGTCTGGGAACTCCTACGCAGTGATATGAAAGCGCGGAAGATAGAATGCTGGCAGCGCCTATAAACCACCAGAATGGCAGACAATGCAATCTCGGTGCAATCTATCTAAGCCCTATAAAATATATCTCGCAAATGGGAGGAGGAAGACGCTGCGGAATTCGAACACCCCATCTCGAAGACCCCGAAGAACGTTACTCATCCCGGGATCTCATGATGCGAGAGCCTGGTTTATGCTGGCAACGGCGCGTCCCGCTGACTCCAGCCACTCCCCACGCTCTGTTCGAGAAATACTCCGGGACAATTTTCAAGCCGCGTGCTCGCACGTACGTGTTTTGCATCCGTTAATCCCTGGGCCGCTAATGAGGCCGAAGCCGCCCCCTGCATTCAAATGAATCCCTTGCAACGTTCGCTGGTCTGAGCTGTTGGCTACGAGGACCTTTACGAGGATGACGGGGTCCACACCGATCTTCATATTACACCTGCCTCATCAATAAGCTTTTATTTAATTTGTATATGCTTGCCTTTTTGAATACCTTTGGTTATATCGAAGCCTTTGTGTCATATATGGTTACGCCCTGATTTCTGGGCCGTGATGAAAGCCTAGGGGCCATCACGGCGTGTGAAAATTAAGCAATGAAGCGTGTTTTCCTACGGCAGTTTTGTTATTTACTTCATTTGATCTTGAAGTGGTGGACGAGTGCAGGCTGCAGAGGGGGTGTTTTGCCGTGGAATCTCCTAGCTGCAGAAATGTTAGAACTGAAAGCGTTTTCGTAGCAATCGTTTCAGTATTACTTCAAAACGAAATATAGATAAAGAAATATATAAAATAAGAGGTTGGCGGAGAGAAAAGTATCGAACACGAACTTTGGAGGTGAGTTTAATGGCTCCTTATAAAATGATATTTTCTTAATTTCACAACTACATGGGGTTCTATTAAAAAATATGTCGTTAATTGCTGAGTTCAATCGCTTCTATGCTTCGGTGTCGGGTGCATCCCATGACGAAGGCGTTACACCTATCAATTTGTGGCATTCTTGCTCAGCACCTTCATTTTTACCGAACATGACCATGGCAGATTTACGCACGTTTTTATTTATTTGTAGGCCCATAATGACCGCCGGGGCAACTAACATTCTTCTTGTCGACTTACGGCGCAATTTTGATGCACTGGGTAAGTTCTGTTATATACATATAAAACGAGATCCTAGACTGCTGCGTAATTCCTGATGACTTGAAATGTGCTATTGTTAGACTGTTTTGTAAAGATGGTAGACAGAAAGCGTTGAAAGTTATAGACCGGTACCTAGTCTTCCTTGTGTAGCCTAAGTATTTGAAAAATATGTACTGAAAACGATTCCGTCGCTTCTTCAAGAGTTCGCTATGTTATCAGCGTCCAAGCACGGCTTTATCGCAGGGCGTAACACTGATTCATTCTGGAAGAGCTCGTGGACGCATTACACGCAACATTTGGCAACAAAATAATGCATGCGGACTTTCTTTAGACGCCTCAAGAGTTTTTGGCTCTATCAGTCACAAGATACTACTGAAGAAAATTGACAACTACGGTTTTAGGGGGCCTTTTTTACAGCGGAGCTGTTAAGGTCTAGTTTCGCCAGGATCGTGTCCCCCACAAAGAAATGTCGACACAAAACTCTGGACAGCTACCGCCATCTATAAGCGACGGCGGCAACCAGACAATCGGCTTGCCGGCCTTGCTCATAGATGGCGACAACCTTTACAGCCTTTCCACTCTGGTCTTCACCACAGTGGAAAGGCTGACTTTCTCTAGGCATCATCCTAGATGTCGTCCTCGAGGTCGTCCTAGAAGTCTTCCTTGAGGTCGTACTAAACGTCCTCCTTGAGGTTGTCCTCGAGGTCGTCCTAGACGTCGTCCTTGAGGTCGTTCTTGATGTCATCCGAGCGGTTGTCCTTGAGGTCGTCCTAGAAGTCATTCTTGAGGTCCTCCTAGACGTCGTCCTCGAAATCGTCCCAGAAGTTGTCCTTGAGGTCGTCCTAGACGTTGTCTCCGAAATCGTACTAGAAGTCATCCTTGAGGAACTCCTAGACGTCGTCCCTGCGGTCGTCCTAGGCGTCGTCCTTGAGGGCGTCTAGATGTCGTCCCTGAGGTCGTCCTCGAGGTTGTCTTAAGAGTCGTTTTTGAGGTCGTCCTAGAGATCGTTTTTGAGGTCGTCCACGACGTCGTCCTTAGGCGTCGTCCTTGAGGTCGCCCAAGAAGTCGTCCTTGAGGTCGTCTGACCATAGTACAGCTTCGCTGGTCTTCCTTCTTCACCAGAGTCAAAAACCTAAAAGCTTCTCATATTCTTGAAATTTTTGTAAACGAAACGGACACAGCACTTTTTTTCTTTCTAGTACCGCAGTGCGAATCGGTGGCCGAGCGCCACACCAGCTCGGAGCAGGTGGAGCCAAAGCTCGCGCTGCAGAATCCGGGGATCCTGGGTTCAATCCCCATCCTGCTCATTTCGATCTGGATGAGCATCGTACCGGCGTGCGGTTGTGCATCACTACTGCGTGATGAACGTTAAAGACCCCAGGCTAGCGGTTGTATTGCACTGGCTAAATTTCTCATCTACAGCTGGGAGACAAGTCGCTCGTTGAAGCAGCAAGACTAAGTTCTAGGCTGTATAAACATACACGTTTCAACTTTACTCTTTTTCTGGCGCTTTAATTTTGCGTATACTCTGACTCTCAAATTTTGCGTATACTCTGACTCTCAAATCTGACTCATACTCTGACGCTCAAATTTTAATCAACTCCGAGCGCAGCAACTAAACGGCGCATGGCGTACAGAAGCGCGACATACCAAAACTATATCGACAAGCTGCACGAGCTCCTTCCGCCCGCAAGGTTATGACGAGCCCGGCCTCTCGTGGATACGGGTGGCAGAAGTCGAAATTATTTTGCAGATACACTAATTAAGGCCTGTGTGGAGCGACATGGTGTAGAGTAGAAGAAACGGCGACGTTATGAAGTTTCTACGAGCGTTTTAATATTCCTGAAAGGTTTGAAGACTCACTTCCAACACACATGTGGCAAGTTAACTTGGCCGATCTCTTTATGAACCATGCATGCTGTTCATATTTAAATTAAAGAGAACATTCTTGAACCTGCTTGTCGACGCAGGGAACCCTCAAACTTCTCAGATAATTCGCGGTTCCGTCTTCCAGCGCGAGACGAAAGCCGTCGGTCGATCTGCTTCGCCGATACCGGCACACTGTCGTTCAATAGATAGCACGTCAATTCGTTTTTGGGCGGGACGAATGAACATGATGCTTCGGCATTTCAATCGAAGTATTTGATTTGCTTGTCTAAGCATTATAAAAGGAACAGCGGTCTTAATGTCTCGACAACTTTTCTGTGGCTGTGCTGTCGGCACGCTATGGTTTGGTAGATGAATTCGTTTTCAGGCGATATGCACGAACAAACCTTTTACGGAACGCTAATTGCTGTCTCGCCTTTCAAATCAAATCGTTGTTACCTGCTGGATTAAGCACCAATCAACTGAAAACGAGAAGCGGTCCGGCAACGCCTTTCGTTTCGGCGGTCTCAACAACAGCGCAGCCATCTTGTTTGTTTACGGAACGTCACGGAGCGCGAAGAAGTCACTCGCGCTCCGAGATACACTCGGTACACGAAGAACGCGCTCAAGTGTCAGTCTCCCACGGAACTCCTCTCCGTTTAGTGAAAGGAGCGCCAAACTCTCGCGCTCCGGAGCACGGACTTAGCGCGCCCTTTGAAAGCTGGACTACCCCAGGGTTCAGGTCTTTCCCCACTTTTGTTTAATTTATATGAAAATGATTTCGCTAAAGCTGTCGTAAGCTGTGACATATACCAGTACGCTTACGGTACGTTGTTAGTGTCACGGCATATACATTTGGGCAAAGCGATTTCTTCGTTGCAAGTCAACGCCACTCGTTTGATAGACTGGTTTCAAGAAGATTGTATCAAAATCAACATCCAAAAAACTAAACTTATGCGTTTCAATGGTCCTTTGAAACGTGAGTGCTCATATATTAACTTTGGATTGCGCTCATCGAAATGTACATGCTGCAGATGTAGACCACTTGGCTATATTCATACAACGAAGTGCATGGACATTTTTTTCGACAGTCATTTTTCATAAAACTCTCATCTCGGATATGTTTCCAAAAAATTACGTAGTGTTATCCCACAAAAACTTGTTTTCCATCACCTGATAGAAAGATAGTCAATGATTTGGCCTGCGAATTGTTACGCAGTCGCATTACGCTGTACGAGAGCTGTTCTATGCTTTGGCATAATAAAAGTGACAAAATTCTAAGAAGTATTCTAAGGGGAGTAGCGTACAATTCTCCTAATAGATACGCGAAGTGACGATTTGTTTGTATTCTTGTGTCTACTACACTTTGCAGCACTTTTTAATAGTTAGGTAATTAGTAGACATTTCTGGCAAAGTACCTTCAAAACTCGGCGTGTCGTCGAACGTATTCTTATATAAGGTGAGCGTTTTTTTATCCCTCATGCTTACACGAAGTACGGAAAGCGACTGTGCACACTTTATGTCCCAGAAATTTTCAACAATTTGTCAGATTAGTTTCTATAAACAAACTCAGAGACAGTTTAGAAAAACCTATTAGAGCCTTAGGCTAAGTTATATGTGTAATGTGTTAGCGATCCGTCGAGTAGACGCTCTGATGCGGCGGAGAACAAATCCTCGTTTGGCAAGAAATAATCCTAGGTTGGCATTGTCAATGGTGGTTTAAACTGTGAGCAGGATTTTAAACTGATTTTTCGGGAATTTTAAAATGTCACCAAAGAAGTCGAAATCAAAATCGGTCAAAGAGGATAAGTGGGAGAAATCGGGAAAAACCCAGAATGCCCAAGAGGCCATCGGTACGGTTTAGGAAGACCTCAACTTAAATGACGGCAGTGACTCTGACGAGGCCGACAAAACGCCGAAGCCGAGGAAGGGCGGAAGGTGGAGGAAACCGAGAAACGATGAGTATGGAGTGGTGAAGTGCGAGAGGTGCGACCGGTGAGTAGACCTGGAGGCGACACCACTTGAGACGCTAGAGGAGGCACATGCAAGTTGATACAGATGGGCGTTGTACATTAAGATCGAGGTGCTGCAAGAGATGTTAAAAAATTCCTAATTAAAAAAGGAGGAATAGAGGGAAAGAGAGGAGTGTCGCAAGGCACGCCTCGAGGAGGAGAGGGCAGCGAGGATGGCAGAGGAACACAAAAGGGAACAACAGGAGAGGCGAGTCACATAATTTGGGAATGCACTGGAGGAGACACGGGGGCCGTGGGACGCGAGAAGAGAGAGCTGAATCCGGAAGTAGAGCGGGGAGGAATCCGGCATATCGGTGCAGATCAGGATGGAGAGGAGACAAATGCTATATTGGCAGTGTGCCAAGGGAGAGGCGGGGACGAGAGGGGGGGGGGGGGGGGGCACGAGGGAGACAAGTGGGAGCAATGAAGACAGCACTTTTGAAAAAGTGGACCATCCCGATGGAAGACGTGAAGAGCCCCAGAGCAGTCAAAAATAGAGACAAATCTGAAGTAAGCTTAAAGGCTTTCCTGATAGTTGACTCCAACGTAGAACAAACGAATACACTACTGGGGGTGGAACTGGGAGACAGCAGATTGAACAGCTTGTCCCAGCCAGAGCCAACGTTGGAGCAATCACTGGAAAAAGCGGAGGACCTAACGAAGCAAGAGGTGGAAATCAGAACCCATTCACGTGGGACTGCAGGATGTTGTTAACAGAGAGAAGACGGCCAAAACGTTCGAAAAAGTAAAGGGAGTCCCTAAGAGACTGCTAAAGAAATCGCAACGACATTGGTATGCCATCTGCGCAGTCCCTATCATCCACATCAGAGGTCAATAACTTCAACAGCAAGTGATTGAGCTCAACAACGCCCTGAAAATTCTCTACCGAGAAATGGGCCCAATGGTTGAGTTCGTGCGGGTGACGGGGATGTGGAACCAAACGGACGGACACGAGGAGACTCAGTACTCGAAGCGGGCGAACAAGTAGCATCAAGAATAAAAACCAAGTTACGGTGTTTTTAGTTTTTTTGGATTTCTAATGCAGCAGAGACAGATGGGGAAGAGAGGGAAAGACAAAGCAACTGGAAAACATGCTGAAGGCCCTGCGAAACCTGTTGAGGAACTGGTAGAGGCAGGTTTCAGACCTCCAGATGCACGAAGTGGTATGGGGGAAGGGAATGGGAAGAGAGACAAGAGGCATAGGAGAGGACGCAAACACAGAGAAAGATCCAATATCACTTTCGTGAATATGCAGGGAGGACGGTGAGAGATAAAGTGGGTATAGCTGTGCACTCAAATGCGTAAAGAAAGAATAGCCTTTTTCGACGTAGTGGGGACCCAGATAAGGGACACAGAAGTACCTCCCCATGAAGAGGATTTCGTGTGGGAGGGCTGTAACAGGACAAGACAAAACAGACGGGGAAGGGGAATCGGGCGTCTTTAGGCGATGTCGCAGCAATGTCCCAGATGGAAACCAATATATAAGGAACACATGCGGATGCGGGGCAGGCTCCTGGGTAGAAATTGGCAGTGGCTAGGATATACCATTGGTCTGGGCGCCACGAGGAAACAAATCACGAGATTAATTAATGTCTCAGTAAAGACATTCGAGAAGTGATAATTGAAAACGAGCGTGTTGTTGAATTGATACAAATACTTGAAAGAAAAAAACATCCAGGACGAGGACAGAAACAGGACTTCTTTATTTAGCAACAGAACATAAAATGGTCCAAACCATAAAACCGCCCCCCAAAGGTTTCAGCTTTTGGGGCATTTTTAGGGTTTGTGCCATTCTATGTTCTGACGCTAAAATAAAGAAGCCCTATTTCCGTCCTCGTCCTCAATGTTTTATTCTTTCAAGTATTCATAACATAACGTAAGCATAACGCTCAGACATAACGTAAAGTGACCTCAGGTGGTCACGTGACCTCAGGGGGTCACGTGACTTCAGGCGGTCACGTGACCTCAGGGGGGTCACGTGGCCTCAGGGGGTCACATGACCTGGGGGGGTCACGTGACCTCGGGGAGGGGGGGGGTCACGTGACCTTAGGGGGGTTACGTGACCTCGCGGTTATGCCGACGCCGACGGCGACGGCGACGCCGCTCAAGCCGGAAATGGGCCCCTAAGAGCTGCGCTCTAAAACACAAAGGAATACTCAGGAGGGCTGAGAAAATAAATATAACGGGAGCAAGGGAAGCTTTAACTAAATGCAAGCAAGAAGCAGCGGCCTCCATCCAGGCCAGCATTCATGGGCGTGACAAGCGGTTCATAAAGGATCTTCGATTAGCTGGGAAAAGCGCCCTGCAACGCTTTTGGAGGAGAGAACGCAACGAAACAGGACAGCGGTCTGCAGTCATTTACTGGTACAGCGAGAGACAAATGTGAAGATGATGGGAGCTCACTGCGTTATATTCATTGAACAATGGCTTGAGAGCCTGTTTGGGAGCGATACGCCAAGAACGGATGAGAGAGAAGCAGCTACAGAGGAAGGTGATGGAGAGGATCCAAACGGGGAAAACAACAGGGAGCGAACCCCGACTGACCTTCAGGGACAGGGAACTCCTACAGACGGAGAACTGACAAGCGAAGCGCACAAAGTAGATGCGAAAACAGCTGTGAGGAACGACGGAATTCCCATGTCCGTCATCCAGGTTTGGTAAGGAAGCTGCGAGCCGTGGTGGCAGAGAGTCTCACAGAGATCATCACCAATGCCAAGATTCCAAACGCTTGGAAGGAGACACGCGTTAAACTAGTATATAAAACAAAGTGAGAGAGGAAGAGCTTGCCAACCATCGCCCAATAAGCATCCCCCCAGCGCTGCACAGACTGCACCCAGATCATCAGATCAAGACTACAGCGATGGGCGGAGAAAGAAGGGGTGCAGGGCGAGCTTCAGGACGGCTTCCGTACGGGAAGATACATAGAAGATAACCTCTTCGTGGCCACAAAATGCATTGATGTGGAAGCACAGGAGGACAGGCAGCTCTATGCAAATTTTCTGGATATCTCAAAGGCACATTACACAGTGATCAAGGTATAATATTGAAAAGAAGGGGAAAGCTGTGTTTGGGCGAAAGTGATGTGGAGTTCCCACAAGCACTGTGCTCTGGGACCACAGAGCAAGTGGAATGGGAGGGACACAAGACGAAACAGATGCCAATGTCCAGAGGTCCGAGACAGGGGTGCTCTCTAACGCCTTGTTTTTTTATGGTATGCATAACACCATTGGAAATAGCTCTATCAGGCGGGAACAGACTTGGACTTGTCATACAGGGTAGAGGGGGCATGGCGAACACAGAAAGTGCCTGCCCTCATGCAGGCCGATGACCCGGTATTCCCTGCCGATTCACCAGAGGACCTGCAGGAGCTTCTGAACATATGTGGAGAAGTATGCACGCGTCTCAAGATGCAGTTCAGTCACAGCAAGCGTGTTGTCTTCAGTTGGGTAGATGGGAACCAGCAGAAGTATAAACCGGCAGAGCAGGTGTGGACCCTATAGTGCGGAACGTTAGAGTTGTGTGGCACCACCAAATACCTTGAGCTGAACCTTGACGCTGAATCGAAGTACCTCGCAGTTCATGAAAGGTACAAAAAGATGGCCGCACTCAGGGAAAATGGAGTCATGACAAGGAGAACACTGTGTACGTTCAACAAGTACGAGGTTATCCGAGGCCTGGGGCAGATGGTCTTCGTCCCAGGTGTCACTTTTGCAAATGGTGTGCTGGTACTCTCGTCACCAACAAGGGAGCTCTTTGAGAGGCGGAAGATAGATGTAACAATAATAATAATGCTTGGATGTGGGCTAGTTGGTTAGACATTGTGATGGTTGGCTGCTTTAATTTTATCAAGTGCGTTTTTCTTTCATCTACGCAGCGCAGCAAACCATGACAAGATCTAAGAAGGATGGCCTTAACGGTCGCAAAAACTGTACCCAACAAGAGTGTCCAGGGGGACCTGGACTGGTCTATATTTAAGGCGAGAGAGGGCATATCTAAGACGAGCTACAAAGGCCCTCTCTGCGGATTACCGGAAAACCACTGGGCTCACCGCGCGCTGCGTCACATCGTGTACAGAGAGAAAGAAAGAGGCACCAGGTGGATCCATCGTGTACAAAGACTACGGCAGCGCTCCGAATTTCCGGAAAACTGGATTGAGGAGGGTTAAAGCTGGTGCAGAGCAAGACCCGCTGAGCTCCGGGAGACCTTAGAGGTGGCAGAGACGAGAAGTTGGACAGCCAGAATGGAGACCAAACCTTCCCTTGGACTGTGCCTCATGGGGAAGAATGCCATTGAGAAGGAAACATGTTATGACAACTCGAAGGGTAGTGGGCTCCTCGCAGAGGCCCGCATGGGAAACCGGCCAACTCGGGTCTGCAGAGCGGAATTCACGGAGCGACAGGACAAGGACTGCTCGCTTTGTGGACTGATGAAGGAGACAGCAAAACACTGGGTGCTACGATAGAACGCATCGCACCGGAGCCTCGGACGACGACGTTGTCGGTCGCCCTGGGTTTCCGGAGCGGCGGCGAAGAAGAGGAAACGCCGAGGAACTGTGGGAGCAGTGGGAACGACCGGAACTGCAACGGAATAACACTCGCTTGGCGTTAGAGCTGACAAAGAGGAGATTGGAGGCGTGATGGCATGACACTTAATCGGGAGCGGACGGCACGGTGGAGTGTGGTCGAGTCACACAGTAGCAGGCTCGGACGGAAGAAACAGCGGAATGGGAAGTGGCAGAGGTGACCACTGGCTAGATGCAGGATCCAAAGTTCTGTGATCACCCGATACAAAGGGGAAGCCGAAGAATCCAATCCAATCCAATCAAAGGCGCCGGCTTGGTCGGCCAGACGTTTTATCGTCTTTCAATACAGCAGCTTGTTTATAAACGTTCGATCATATTACCTCGGAGTCTTTAACTTTCAGAAGTTGGATAACCGCTGGACTTTCCCGGAGCAGTGGTGGCTGCGACAGCCTCATTCACGCCGACTATTGGGAGTCTTCTTCAAGAGCGGTGGTGCGCCTTATTGTTTCCGCTACCGAAGAGAGAACGTTAAGCGTTCCAGTTGACTTGACGAGAAGGCACAGTCAGGGCCGCAGGCCGTGAGCTCGCACAGACCCTAGCGACATTTGCGAAGCAGCTTGTCAACGTGCAGTTGAGAGCGTAACAACCAGGCTTCGCATCGACAACCACGATGCCGGACTTGACGCGTCGATTTCCGCACTCTCTGGCTCGTAGTCGGCAGCGGGCGCCATGGGAGAAAGTGCGCGGCACTGGGTATCACATGTCAACATGGTGGTGCCGCAGGCTGGGTGGAGCGATGGAATAACGCTCGCTGTTGCGTCAACGAAGGTGAGCGGGACGGCTGTCAAGTGGAATCGAGCAACCGGAGAGCGACTGGAAACCTCGTCGAAACGGGCAGAACTACAGACGGTGTTCCCCGATGACGACAATAAACCCCTCGCACTTTACAAGAGAATGCTCCGGCCAACTCTGGCGGACACAGAGACTGCGTGAGTCCGTCGCTGATTATTCTTTCGACAAGAGCCTCCTCTGCTCGAAGTGTGACGTCAAGGAAATGAGTTCACAATGGCTCAATATTATAATTGTGGGACTTCGGAACGTGAACCACGCTTCTATCCTGCGTCTTCAAAGAGTGACTTTTGCAATGTATTTGGACCCTCTTGAGGCAGCTAAGAACTTGGAGTCAGGTGATTCCGCCTTCCAAAGTTCCCGGAGCCAGCGTGAACCAATTCAAAGCGGAGCGAGGTTCGTGTCAGCATCGGCAGCGGTAGACACAAAGCCGAAAGAGATTGACACGCCCAAGGTGGTTGTCAAGACTGAAGGACCAAGGTGCTTCAGGTGTCACAAGTAAGGGCATATCGTGAAAGATTATACTTCACGATTACCAGTGAAGATGCTCCGGAGAAAGGAGCAATCCGGAGCTTCCAGATTCGTCCATAACTCTGGCAAATGTCTCTCGAAATATTTCGCAGTGATCGAAAGCGATGGCGTAAGGGGTGAAGACGTCGAGCTCCACGCTGTCCCGGACACTACGCAACACATACCAGTTATCACTCTGCAAACGTAGATGGAGCTGCCCAACATATCTTACATCAAAGCTAAGTCTCTATGTTTATTTTACTGCTAATGTTTGCTTATTAGAGCGCAGCTCGTAGGGGCCCGTTTCCGGCTTGAGCGGCGTCGCCGTCGCCGTCGCCGTCGGCGTAACCGCGCGGTGCATCATGGGAAATGTCCCATAATGCACCGCGCGAGCCCCCCCACCGGGGTCACGTGACCTCGTGGGGGCACGTGACCCCCCGAGGTCACGTGACCCCGGTGCATCATGGGAAATGTCCCATAATGCACCGCGCGAGCCCCCCACCGGGGTCACGTGACCTCATGGGGGGTCACCCCCCGATGTCACGTGACTCCCCTGAGGTCACGTGACCCCTCCTCGAGGTCACGTGACCCCCCGAGGTCACGTGACCCCCGCCGATGTCGCGTGACCCCCGATTACGTCATCGTCACTGATGACGTCACCAGCATCCACATCGTCATCGTCATCATCACTGATGACGTCATCGTCACCGGCATCCACATCGTCATCGTCATCATCACTGATGACGTCACCGGCATCCACATCGTCATCATCACTGATGACGTCATCAGCGACGTCACTGATGACGTCACCGACATTCGCATCGTCATCGTCATCATCACTGGTGAAGTCATCAGTGACGTCACTAATGACGTCATCGGTACCCGCATCGTCACTGATGACGTCATCAGTGACGTCAGTGATGACATCATCGGCATTGGGGGTCACGCGACCCCAAGGTCACGTGACCCCCCAAGGTCACGTGACCCCCTGGTTAGTTTAACCCGCCACCAGTGCCCTTCCCTCCTCCTCCTCAAGAGCTGCGCTCTAATTCGGCGTTACAGGGAGTTGTAAGCGGCTTTCACTTTTTTTTTCTCGTCGAGTATGACCCTTCAATTCTGTTTTATTGATAACTATCTGCTAAATAATCGATGTTCTTTTTTCTTTTGGTTTGGTTGCAAGATTTGCAGACGTTCCGGTTGTTGATTTTCAAACTTTCTTATTGGCCACCTGGATATTTGTTTTACATAGGTTATATTATCAACATTTTATATTTATGATTCTGTCTAAATATGTGTTTCGTTTGCTATGTTGTTTAGATAGTTTGCGTAACAGCATTGTCAAGGACTATCGTGTTTTCTTTACGTCTCCGTCGAGTCGAGCCCCACAAGCCGCTTTTTACTTACGACGGATCTGTTTTATTTTGTATTCCATTGAAAAACGTTGCATATAATCCGAATCTAAACCAGGACGATGATATATTCTCTTATGTGGGCTTGCTGCGTTTTCTACCCCTTTTTCATAGATGTGTCATCCTAAGACATTATTGTCTCAGTCAATTTAAAATACCTCGAACTTTGGTTTTGACAATAACCTGTTTACTTGTGCCTGTTTCCTAGATGTTTCGAAAGCATTCGATACAGTTAACCATTCCATTCTACTACAAAAGCTTTCCGCTAGTGGCTTTCGCGGCCCATTTCTGTCACTGTTAAATAATTTCTTACATGGCCGCTCTCAGCTAACGGCAATCAATAATGTACATAGCACCAAAGTTTCTTTACAATCCGGCGTACCTCAAGGTTCTATCCTTTCACCACTTCTTTTCAACGTCTACGTTAATGATATGGCTACTGCTCTTTCCAATTGTACTCTCTACCAATATGCTGACGACACTCTTTTATTGACACGTCACCTTTCGTACCCGAAAGCAATGGAAGCACTTCAACGCTGTTCTAACAAGCTGATGGACTGGTTTAACCAGAATTTGATTGCTATAAATATAACTAAAACAAAGTTAGTTTGCTTTCATAATCCTTTAAAAGTTGTTTCTTTAAATATTCCCCTCTATCTTCATTCGTCCCACTGTTCCCCATGTTATTGTAATGAAGTTCCATATTCCGACACTGTTAAATATCTCGGAATACATTTTGATTCCGATCTTTCATGGAACTCGCATCTCACGAAACTATGTGCTAAGTTACGAAGTATTTCCTGTCTGCTTTATAATACCAAAGAATTCATGCCTTTCATTCTACGCAAGCGCGTAGCTTATGCATTAGCCTACTCCAATTTGCGGTATGGCATAACTATTTTTGGTAAATGCTCAAAACTATGGCAAAGGAAAATCAACAGTGTCCTGAGGGGAATACTGAGAAGCGTGGGGTACAAGCGTGATTTTTCGGATTTAGATCTTTTTCAAACGCTATCAATGCCAACTTTTCAGTCCCTATTTCTGGAAACAGTTGTGCTCAATTACAACTGGAAAGACGATTTTAAATCTCCACGCCCCATCCCACGAAACTTGCGGAAAGCTTCAAGATTCCTCACTCCAATATGTTATAACCGCTACGGCAAAAATATGCGTTCGTACTACGTCCCTCAGATGTTCAACCTATTGCCCCCAAGCCTTTCAGAGATTACTTCCAAAAAGAAACTCAAAAAGGCACTCCGGACACTTTCCATCGATGAAGAGGCCTTATAATATCTCATTCTTGGTTTCGTCATAATTGGTGTTGCTTCCTCACATGAATCTTTTTTTGAGTCAACATTTTTTTGTGTAGTGTAATGCAGTAATGTCTGTGTATTTGTGTGTGCGCGTATCTGCGTGTGTGTGCACGTGTATGACTCCTTCTATCATCAAGTTCTTATACGATACAACTGGAACTTAGCCATACCTTTTTTTTCCTTCTACTAGAAAAATAGCTTATATTTGTATTGTATATTTTTTTCCTTGACTCTGACAATAACTTTCAGACTGACATTTTTGTGTAGTTTTCACAACTGAAGAAACCATGTGGTGTTTTTCTGCTTTATCTTATTATTTACCAAAACTCTTTTATTTACCACTGCAACTTATGTTCAGTCCTACAAGCCCCTGCTGGCTTCGACGAACCTGCCTAGTGCCGTCCTGAATACATCCTGCGTAAATAAATTTTATTATTATTATTATTATTATTATTATTATTATTATTATTATTATTATTATTTGCGGATCACTTTGCCTGAGTCTACAATAATAATATTAACTGCTCCTTAACTATATTGCCTCACTGGGATGGGTGTGGTGAACCATTAGGTACTGTAGTTGTCGATGAGAAGCTATAAGCACTCCGGAGTGCACTTCAGACGGAAATGGCTATACGCACTCCGCTAAACTCGTATAAAACAGATGTTCACAACGAGTTTTCTGAGCGATTTTTTTTTTTCCTTTTTTTCTCGAACATTTTGTTTTGTCGAGGCATTTGGCGATATTTACGACATTTCTTTTTTTGCGATGAACACTAAAAAAACCGAATGTTGTCGACGAAACTTCGCAGAACTAAATGGTATGGAACTCCCTTTCCGGAGGTGCGATCGGGGACAGCAGGGCTTGGGTTGCCGGCTGGACGCCTGAAGCGGCGTCTACTGGTTAAGTTTTGTAATTATCAGCCGCATACTGTCGCCGCGAAGCGTCGTGAACGCAGGTGGGGGGCTGTGTTAACGAACTCCCCTGTGATACACGCGCCGTTCGAAAAGGGTGGCCCAAGCGGCATGAGCTCTCCGCGGAGTGCGTATAGCCATTTCCGTCCGAAGTGCACTCTGGAATGCGTATAGCTTGACTCATTAAGAAAATGAGACCCACATTGCCTGCAGGTCATGACGGGATACCCGCTGCAATTGTTAGACCCCTTTTAAAAGTCCACCAAGCAACATCGGTGGTCGCCGTTGCTTGGACCCGAAGCGCGTGATTGGATACGAGTCCTCGCCGAACGCTGACGTCACACTCGTATCCAATACGAGCTCAGCCCAGTTCCCACCGAACGCTGCCGTAGCCCTCGTGTCCAATTCATGCTCAGGGTGTGTGAGCAAGCAATGGCCGACAGGCGTTGGCGCGGACTTTTGAAAGGGGTTTATTGTTAAGGGTTATGATGAATTATTTACGCCTATGCTGTGCACAATTTTTAATGACTCCTTGACGTCAGGAATATTCCCTGACGACTGGAAAGTGGCAGTACTTATTCCGGTCCTGAAATATGGAAATAGTTGTGACGTTCTTAATTAGAAACCGATTTATCTTCTCTCTTCTTTTTCCAAACTCTTTGAAATAGCAATCCATCAATTCCTCTCCTTCAATTTTCGTAGCATAATCATTCCTAATCAGCAGGGCTTCAAGTTCGGCAGATCATCATCTACCAATCTCGTATCTTTTACGTCTGCTGCATCTGAAGTAGTTTTATAATAGAGGTCGGCTTGACGTTTTTTATTGCGACCTGGGTGAGGCCTTCGATGTAGTCAACCACAACATCCTCTTATACTAGCTTTCCTCTTATGTAGTATGTGGTTCGGTATGCAATTTGTTAAAAAGCTATTTGTCAAATACGAAAGCATGCGTCCGCGTCAACAATACTACCTCGTCCTTGTACAAGGCAAGCTCTGGAGTGCCTGGGGGGTCTGTTTTAACCCCCCCCCCCCCCCTTTTTCAATATTTTTTTTGTAAATGATGCCTTTCAGGTTATATTGAACTCTTCATTTCTGCAGTACCCTGATAATATACAACTTTGCAAAAAAAAAATATCGACCTTAGAGGATTGCGTCACGCTTCAGAGGGATGGATATTGCTTCAGTCATTAGTGTTTAGACAATGACCCCCATTTGAATCATACTAAAACAAAAGTAATGACATTCTCGTAAGACCCACGATAGATTTTTATATATAATTATCATGGTGAACTGCTGTCACGTTTAAGTGAACTGAGGGACCTTGGTGTTGTTTTTTTAATTCAACGCTGAGATTTGACACTCACGTTACCAGAGTGGTTCAATCGGCCTTGCAGACGTTAGGTTCCACTTCTCGCATAACGAAGGAATTCAAAAGCGCGTCCGATTTTTTCACGCTGTGTTGTTCCCTATAGCATCCTCGATCATCCGCACAGGTGCGCATTAGTGCGCACCCATCGTCTTCCATCAAGTGCAGCGGTGCGCACCGCACGTCCTCGATCAACAAAGAGCACCCTCCCGGTGCGGCTTTTTGGTTGCCCCAACGCGCACCAAGAAAATTGACGGTGTGCCTGGGTGCAGTCCCATCAGGCATTGCGGCCAGGAACGGGAATCGAGGAGATGGCGGGAATAGCAGACGAGCAGCCTATCGAGATGGTGGTCTTGCGAAACCGAACACGCCTCGCAGCTGCACTCGATGAATTCTTCTGCTCTTCTGAGATCGAGGCGACGAGCTTCTTAGAGTTCCACGTGTACCGACACGGATTCAATCATCCTTTTATATAGCTGGACATTTTAGTCACTTAAACCCGATGCAAAGATCGGTTGAGTGTTATAACCGCTACTCGGATACAATTGATATTTTTAACGCATGAGGGAGCAAGTTCGGAAATGCTGGTCGAAACTTCCACTCGGACTAAAAGGGCTGATCAGTTGAAGGGTGTATGTTTGTCAGTACGATATCCAAGTGTTTGCTTTTTGCTCCCACACATGGTAGTGTCTCTGTTTTGTGTTTTTGATTTTACTTGTTGATTTCAGTGTCTTTTGTGATTGTTATTATTTTTATTCTCAGATTGGGGAACTACGCTCACCTTCTGCATTCGTGTCTATGTGTGTTTGTATGGGTGTGTTTTTGCTCGTTTTTATAAACTGTGCCTGCACTAAGACCGATTGGTTGTTCCTGGACACTTTAATAAACAGTGATTTATTATTATTATTATTATTATTGACAATTGGCATTGATAAGAAGAAGAAGCCACGGGTTTAAGATGTTCGTTGGCCTAACTCCAAGAATTTAAACAAGAAACCCAAACCCACAATTCTTTATCTGACTTATGAGGGCTGTCCTCCGCGGCGATTCTTCGCGAGCCCGAGGTGAGGGTCCCTTTTGTGCCCTGTGCTTGCCTCACTCCGACATCATTGAAGGTTTTATCAATCACCACTATGCCTAACCGCCGACCATCTTGCTTATAACACGCCTACATCTTCACAACGAGCCCAAGACCTCGACACGGCTGCTCCCATCGGCATTTCTGTGGCTTCATGTGCTGCATCTTGCCGGCAACACCTGGTCACTACTGGCATCCAAACAAGATCATCGGTGTCGTCTGGATCTGGTGTGGTGTTGTTCGTGCGCTACAGCTTTCACGGTTTCCTCAGTGCCGGGCCCGAGTACATCATCGGTCAAGAGCCACCATCAGCCCAAAACTAACGTAGCCTTAGCCAACTGACACCTTTTATTTCACGGGTGAGCCTGGATCTATACATTCTGCTTTCCTTTTGTTTAGTCATAACCTCGGTGGCAATAACCTTCCTCATTTTTCCTCAACTGAAATCGACTATCATGGCTACTTCTGAACTCTGTGCACTATGCTCAGACTCCATGCCAAATAACGGCCGCTACCTGAAGTGCGATGAATGCGCCAAGGTCTACCACCTAGGAAAAAAATGCTCAGGCATCTCTAAAAGCACATTTAAGGGAATGAGCGCATCGAAGGTAGACAAATGGCGCTGCCCTGCATGCCGCGGAAGGCAGTCAAAGGCTAACTTGGAAAGCCTTGATATTCCATCCACTCCAACCAACACTAGTGCCGTCTCAGCACAGCTCACAAAAGTTAATGAGAAACTAGACCTACTTCTTTCTTGGAAAGACTCAGTTGGTGCTCTTCATGAGCCACTCTCGAAGGTCGATACTCTGCTGCTTTTGACACAGACTGTAGATACTTTGAGAGTTAGCCTGAGTGAGATGCACAAGTCACTGAATTTTTTTCATCAGAATACGACTCTCTTGTGGTGTCATCCAAATCTCACGACAACGTCATCAAGGAACTTCAAACCGAAATGAGTACGTTGCGTTCTGTCTTGGCAGAGCAAGCAAAGAAAATTCAACAGCTCAAGTCCAACCAGAATGACACAGATCAAACCAATCGCCTCCCGAACTTGGAAATACATGGGATTCCATTCAAGTCGAATGAGAAAGTTGCAGATCTTATGACTGACCTGGCAGGAAAGTTGAAGATCGATTTTCAACCTGCACATATGATGTCTGCTCAACGTCTGCCGGCCAAAACAGGATCAATACCTCCAATCCTGATTCGTTTCTCCTCAGTCCCATTAAAAGAAACTTGGATGTCCACTCGGGGAAGCTTAAGATCCATCCCCTTGAGGATTCCAATCCTCGAATATACTTCAACGACAATCTTACTGACGCTAATAGGAAGCTCTTCTGGATGGCACGCACAAGAGGAAAGGAGAAAGGCTTCAAATACATATGGACTCGGCATGGCAAAATTTATGCAAAACAAAATCAAAGCTCAACAGTCCTTCGTATCGCTGACAGTGATGCACTGGATCTAATCAACTAGGTTTTGATGACTAGTTTCTTTCAGCTAAAAGACCTTCAATCTTGCTTAGAAATCTTCAACCCTAACTCAAGTTGTTCCTTCAATTTATTTCATGTAAATATCCGAAGCATTAATAAGCACTGGGATGAATTTCTTATCGCCGTTAAGTCCATACTTCCCATAGCTGACGTCTTCGTCCTTACGGAAGTTAATATTCACAGCAAAAATGTAAACCAATTCTCCTTGCCTGGTTTTAAAAGCATATTCTACACACGAGACAAGAAACGCGGTGGTGGAATTGCGGTGTTCTTAAAAAACGCGTTGTTTTCTTCGGATGTACAGTTATCGTTCAACTCAGCGGAGACAATAGCACTGCGTATCTTTACTTCTGTCTTTGAAATCTACTTACTTGCCTTTTATAGACCGCCTTCTGGGAAAATTTCCGAATTTATCTCTGACCTGCATAAAGGCCTACAAACTTTGCCGAATCATGCATCGCTCTGCTTTGTAGGCGATTTTAACATCGACCTTTTGAAACCTTCCAAATCTTTGGTTTGTGAATATCTTACTCTTTTGGCCGATCACGGTATTGAACCTCTGATACTTGCACCCACAAGGGAAAAAATCTTGGGGGACAAGTTAGTGATTTCGGCAATTGACCATATCAATGTAAGATCTTCATCCACTACAACAAATGCGGCAGTTATATCACACAAACTAGCGGACCATTACTTTGTAGCCTGCCACTTGGAATTTTCAGTTTGCGCTTCAGAACCAATCCCCAAAAAGCTTCGTCGTCTTGAACTTGTAGATAAAAAAAAATTCGATCACTTAATATCTACTCATGATTGGTATACTTTTCAACGATCTGTAGCTCAATCTGACATCTACTCATCCTTTGTGCTACTAATCAAGGAGTTCTCGCAAGCTTCAAAAAGGGTTGTTATGCTAAAGCAAAGGAAAACAAATATCCGCTGGCTAAATACCGAAATACTATCTGCTATAAAACTTAAGGAATTGGCCTGGAAAAGATGTCGCCGCTCGCCTCATAACACCAGCCTACGTGATGACTACAGAACATTACGGAACAGAGTGAGTGCGCTTATTTGATCTGCGAAGCGGCTCTATTTTCAGAAGCAATTCACTGACTCTCGATCCAACTCAATTAAAATCTGGTCTTTAATTAACGAATTGCGCGGAGCTACATCGCCTCGTTTAAAAGCAAACAATTTCAATGGTGTTTTTGGACATAGTGCGCAAGCTACGGCCAATATCTTTAACAACTTCTTGGCCTCCTTCTCGGCCAGAGCACGCTCAAATGCCACACCGTCATCTTTTCCAAATTCGAATTCAACTTCCGCATTTCTCCCTAAAATGTCCATTAATGACTTGGAGTCGATCATATCAGGGCTCAAACCTAATAAAGCTCCAGGTCACGATAATATAGGTCTTATTGATCTTCGCAGAAATTTAAGGTACATACAGGACACACTTCTTCTTATGTTTAACGAAATAATCGAGACTGGGTCTATTCCAAATGACACGAAAACTGCCATTGTAAAACCGCTTTACAAGGGAGGGCAACGAGATAAAGTAGAAAACTATCGACCAATATCTATTCTATCATGCCTAGTTCAAATATTGGAAAAATTTATTTATAGAACCATGGCTTCTTTCGTTGATAAATATAACATAATAGCTTCTTCTCAATATGGTTTTATCCAGGACGGGGTACACAAGCACTGCTCGAAACACTCTCTGACAACCCAAATTTAGGTTTTGAACACAACCTGTTTAGCTGTGCATGCTTCCTCGACGTTGCGAAGGCGTTCGACACTGTGAGCCATTCGAGTTTGGTACAAAAACTTTCTTCTGTTGGTTTCCGGGGACCTTTCCTGTGTCTATTACAACATTTTCTCCAAGATCGATCCCAAGTGGTTTCGATCGACGGTGTATACAGTGCCAAAGTTTTATTAAAAGCGGGTGTTCCTCAAGGTTCAGTTCTTTCTCCTCTTCTATTTAATATATATGTGAATGATATGTCTAGCATGGTATCAAACTGTACCCTTTTTCAATATGCGGATGATACACTCCTACTAACGAGTCATCGGTCTTATCATACAGCAATACAAATGCTTCAGAAATGTACACATAAACTCATGGAATGGTTTGAAATTAATCTTATAAACATAAATATCTCCAAAACAAAGCTTGTCTGCTTTCGCAATCCTTTAAAAGTTGTGGTTCTAAATATTCCTTTTCTTCTTCACACATAACACTGTGTAGGATGTCATTGCAGTCCAATTCCTTACTCAGATACGGTAAAATACTTAGGCATCCACTTTGATTCGGACCTTTCATGGAATTCCCATCTGACAATAGTATGTTCAAAACTAAGAAGCGTCCTATGCTTACTCTACAAGATTAAGACGTTTTTACCATTCGGAATTCGCAAGCTCTTAGCCTACTCTTTGGGATATAGTATACTTCGGTATGGCATTACAGTTTTCGGCCAATGTTCTGGATTATGGCATAAGAAAGTAAATATCTTAAAAAGTATTGTACGAGAGGTTAATAACAAACCTTCAACCTCAAACGTGAATCTTTTTCAGGCCTTATCTATGCCCACCTTCGAATCACTGTTTTTGGAATCAGTCATACTAAATCACTATTGGACAAAGAATTTTAGAGCACCTCGACCTAATTCACGAGAACTGAGAACGGTTTCACGGTTTCTTGTTCCAGTATATTACACCCGCTATGGCAAGAACCTGCGATCTTTTTATGTCCCTCAGATATTCAATTCTTTACCTTCCAAATTCTTCGACTACACATCCAAAAAGAAACTCAAAAAAGCGCTTCGCCATCTTTTATCTACCAACGAGGCCCTGTAATCCGTCACAATTGTATTTCACAATTCCTTTTCAGTTCTATAAAGAATGTTGAACACCAGATTTTATTATTTTTATTTTATTTGGTTTATGCTTGAGCAAATCAACACGACTTACAGCACCCAGTCTTTCTGCTTCAAGAACCACAACACCAAGAACATAACATCTATCAAGACCTTCTTCAATGGTGACAATGACCGGCTTGCGTGTTTGTGCATATGTGTAGGTGTGTGTATACGTGTTTTCCCTTGAGTCTAAGTGTAATAAGTGTCACAAATATTACTGGAACTGACTCAAACTTTTTTTTTTAGTACGTGGCATAGTTATTTTTGAGGCCACTGCAGATAGGTTCAGTCATACAAGCCCTGGATGGCTTTGACGAACCTGAGTTGTGACGTGGACATGCAAATTTTATTAAATAAATTTATTATTATTATTATTATTAAAGCAAATAATTTCTTCACTAAATTGAGGGAAACAAAAAAGTATTGTCTTGTAGTTTGGGAGTACTAAACAAAAGCTTTACTCAACTCAAGAGCGACTCAAACCCGACCTCGACGGCTTGTTCCGGGTCGATAGAAAGTGCTTAACCCATTCTCGCGTATACAATTCCGCCTAAAATCTCAGCTTTCAACTGGCTTCTTTGCTTCACCCCTCGTTCATGATTTGAATCCAATCAGGATTCGCATCTTCAACCTCAACTGTACCTGTGAATTGCACTCACAGTAAGAATTCCTCGCTCGGATGCAAACCCATCCGTTTAAAAACACAGGCTCTGCGCTTCACACACTAACGAGCATTTGATTAAAGCTCAGCGTAACTGTAACGGCTTTCGCAACGCCTCGTCCCGCTGGCATATCGGGGACCCGACTCATTCCGGCGGAATTAACTTCTGAGCGATGGTCAATCAATGAGCGCTCGCGAATGCGTTCCCGACTGGATGAAACTCGACAGACTCAGGCGCCACCTGTCAGACTCTTTCGCGCTCCGGTAGGTCTAGACGTCATTAAAGCGCCCGGTCGTCTCATTGCGAAACTGCCATTATGAATCAACCTAATGATGCTAAATGATTCGCTTTCATCTTTTGCTATTATATGCTCTCGGCAAACGATCGTTTTGTTATCTTTGTTTGCTTGAGGGAGCGTCTTTCGTTGCATTTGACTTCCATCTCGTTATGGTGGGTTATTTTCGCTAAACTAGACTTTCGTCGTTTTCCTCGTTTTCATAGCCGTCGTCTTAACCAAATCGAGACATTTTTTTTTTGCTTTTTAGTAGACCCTGTTCGGCTTAATAATTAATGAATATGGTTTATATTTTTATTATTCGTAATTACAAGTTTTTATTAAAGTTTAATTAAATGTCAACTTGGTGCACTCGCCGCGTTAGGTGGAATTCTTCTAACGACGGTAAACGTCGCCCTAGATTTTTTTATTCATTTTCTCGCGCGTCTTGTCAACGTTCAAAGTAACCGAAAACAAATTACTGGCTATATCTAAGAAGATATGTATACGTTTCATCTGACAGAAATCAGCTGCATCGAAGTGAATCCGCATTTCGGTACCTCTCACTACCAGCATCCTCTCAATGCGGGTGTATATAAAAAAATGGTGACTGTGTTATTTAACACCGACAAAACTATAGACGTGTGGATGTTATTAAATGTAAAACACAGCCAGTGCTTCCAGTCTGTATTGATTTTGGAGGCAAAGTTAATTGTGTTCTCCTGACTGCTCAGCGGTCATCAGTAGAATATTTTGTGTCCGCGAAGAAGGAAACATCACGAAGGGAAAACTTGATCACACGTGCGAAGAACTCTGCACATCAATTAACAAGCCGTGTAAACAACCTTTCTCTGTTCTTTGCAGTCGCTGCCAGCTAGAAATGCTCATCCCTGCAAGCCCGGCACGTGCCAACTTCCCTTTGACGTCATCACTGCTGCGTCAGCAGCACGCCGAGAAAAGAATCGACAAGACCATCGACACGTCACTACCACTACTGGGAGCACGTGACCAACAAGGAAAAAGCAGTCGACGCAAGCACCACACCGGGATTGGCAGCCCTGATTTCGTTGTGTAAACAACCTTCCTGTGCCCTTGCAGGTAAGCTCAAAAGCCGCTAGGGTTTCACGCTTCTATCTGTGTTGCTTGCGAATCCCACTTTGCCTTGTGTTTTTGTTAGTATTTAGTCTGTGTGTTTTGCGATGGGTACCGACGTTGTGATTTACCGGGCACGCATCGGATGGTTCCTCCCCAAAAAAAAGAAAACGAACCTTAGCTTACGTAAAGATACGCTTTCTGAACATATCTGCCCTATGGCTGCCTGGATCTCTATGTTGTTCACTATAGCAACCGTGATGCTTCTCTTGCTGGCAATCCCATGAGACCTTAATATGAACCCAGGCCCCGTTTGAAATGATGAAAAAAAAAAATAGACAAACTTCAAATCGCAATAGCCAGACTGATCGCGAGCTCAAATCAAAATCAAGAAATGAATGCTGTGAAACATGGCCAGATAAATAGCAGCGTCGCTGTCCTGAGTACTCGCGCCACGAACCTTGAGAAAGAAAAGGTGAAAGTAGTCACGAGAATGAAGGTGAACCTGAACTCTGTTTAAAAAACCGTGGTTTTTTTTTACAGGGGGTATATAATGCAGTACTAAATTAGAGGTGCCACGTGAAGCAATTACAATTCATTTCGTCGTGTCTGAACTTATTTAGTCAGCCTCGAGTTACTCTTGTACAAAAAAAAAAAAAGCGCTGACGGCAGTCTCCTTTTTACAACGATCGGATTATATTTCTGTATTGCTAACATGACTAGCGATCGCTGCTCCTGTCTTGCTTTTCAACTCCACTTTTAGACTAACAATATTTCAACGGCTGTAACCTGGCTCCACTGAAAACACCACCTGGACCCGTTTGCTCGAAGCGCTAATCGCGGCTAAAGTTAGCCGCAGTACCTAGGAGAGGGATTTTGAACACACGTGACTGGGTCGGTAGGGATGCGGAGAAACATGGCGGTTCCCCGGTGAAGAGCGCCGCTCGCTTTGGAATTAATATGTCGTTGCAGCTGCAACATCGGGCGCGTTAGTCAGCAACGAATGGTCCAGGAGGCTTTCGCTTTGCCTTACCTCACTTGAATCGCAAAGCATGAGCAATTACCTCACCGCATTTTTTATATAGTCTTTCGATTCTGGCCATTCCTCAGCCTAAATGAACGCGATAATTCTCGGCATGGCAACCTCTTTGGAAAGTGGATTGCCTTGACTCAATCGGCCGGGTATTGATAGCACACAAAAGCTGAAAGCGTCTTCATAGATCTTTTTTCTAAATTTCCCAAGCACCGAGGTGTATGCTACTGGTGTAGTTACACACGTTGGACGTGCTGGCGTCTGCAGTAGTAATTGTTCTAAAGCAAAAAGTCTAAAACAAATTTTGACTTGCACGCACGCTCGTCAAAGCCTTATTATGATAATTTACTTTGAATCTTTTATAAGAGGAAGGCCAGCGCGCGGGGACCGTAGAGTTACACTTCCAGCGTTCTCCTCGATGCTTGGGTAATATAGAAAAGAGTCTATTGGGACGCTGTCTGCTTTTGTGTCCTATGAATATCCAGCCGATTGAGTCAAGGTAATCCACTTTCCAAAGACGTTGCCATGCCGACAATTATCGCGTTCATTTAGGCTTAGGAATGGCCAGAATCGAAAAAATATAAAAAATGCGGCGAGGTCACTGCTCATGCTTTACGATTAGAGTAAGGTAAGGCAAAGCGAAAGCCTTCTGCACCACTCGTTCCTGACTAACGCGCATGAAATTGCAGCTACAACGACATATTAGTCCCGAAGCGAGCGGCGCTCACTCACCGGGGCACCGCCATGTTTCCCCGCATCCCTACCGAGCCCAGTCACGTGATTTCAAAATCCCTCTCCTAGGTACTGCGGCTAACTTTAGCCGCGGTTAGCGCTTCGAGCAAACGGGCCCTGGAGGCGAGAAGCCCACGAAGTGAGAAAAAAAAAAAAACACACACAATTTTTGCCTAAAGCAAAACACTGCCTAACTGCATGGCAAGCGAAGGTTATCACGCTATATTCGTAGCGAAACTCAGAAAACATTTATGGTTGCATGTCGAAGGACGATTGGTGTTTATCTTCTCGTTTCTGAAGTGAAAACTTAATATTCGTTGTTACATTTGTATATAAACCCTCAATATATACAGGTTTTTTTTTTTTTATTCTTACACATTTGTTTAAAAAAAAAACCGTGAAAGCTACAATAATGCGGTTTGTGCAGGTGGGTTATACGGCCAGGCGGACATTATGTGGGTCGCTAATCTTTGCGATAAGTCAGCTAATTAATTAAAATTCGTTAATTAACTTTTTAATTACTTAAAATAAACATATGGTTTCAATTAGAAAATTGCTGAGCGTCATCGAAAACCCCTAAATCAACTATTTTTAGCAGGATATAACGCCAAGGCAGCATTTTACGGCGTTGTGTAAAATCGATCTATTTGGACGCATTTCTAGATTTCGGTTTCTTATCGGAGCGCATCTACGCGCCCGCGATCCTGCTCCCCGGTGGTCGCGACGCGAAGCCACCTCCTCGCCTCCCTCGTAGAATGGAGGGAAGTACGGCGCACGTGTGTTGCGCGTCTCAGCCACTGGGGAGCAGGACCGCGGGCGCGGTGATGCGCTCCGATAAGAAACCGAAATCTAGAAACGCGTCCAAATGGTGCGTTTTTACAGAACGCCGTGAAATGCTTCCCCGGCCATATATCTTTCCAAAAATAGTTGATTTAGTGGTTTTCGATGATGCTCTACAAGTTTCTAATTGAAATCCTATGTCTATTTCCACTAATTAAAAAAGTTAATTAACGAATTTTAATTAATTAGCCGACTTATCGAAAAGATTAGCCACCCACATAATGTCGGCCTGGCCGTATAACCCACCTGCACAAACCGCGTTTGTGTAGCTTTCGCGGTTTTTTTTAAACAAATGTGTAAGAATAAAAACAAACACCCTGTATATATATATATATATATATATATATATATATATATATATATATATATATATATATATATATATATATATATATATATATATATATTAGTGTATATGAAGGCATGTCAATGCGTATGTTTCTTTTATAAGAATGCCTATTCAGCACTCCCCTTCCTCCGAACCTTGCGCAATACCGACCGGGGCCTCGAGGGTGCAGTAAATAAAAATAAATATATTAAACGAACTACATTACAACGCATATATACTTAAATGGTGGGTTAAAGTGTAGTCTATTGCACATTCCTGAGATAAATATGCACGTGCATAGCCTCCTCTCTACTCACAAAGCCTGGTAGTTCGATGACGCAGCTGTAGAATGCCCGGTCGCATGTTTGAAGCGGGAAGATCTGGTAGCACAGAGCATCAAAGAGCCTTTTCTTGGGGAACCTGGACGACAGCGCACAGCTTTTGCAGCGGCGAGGACCCGAAACACACTTGTTCGCTCGGTAGAAGCGTGTTTCGGCGTCTCGCCACAGCGGAGCGCCAGTAATGTACGCTCTCCCCTCATCTGTTGTCTGCCGCTCCACCTTTTCCATTCGGCGGCCGCCTCTCGTGGCAATCTGCCAGGCTTCGCCAGTATGTAGGAGGCTATGACACGTGACTTTACGCTTAAAGCAAGTCGGGAGCTCATTAAACCTCCCAAAAAAAAGAACTGCTTTTCAAAAGAAAAGAAAAAACACAGAATACACAGTTTAGGAAAACCCAGCTTCTCTGTAATTATTAAACGAAAGCAGGACACAAGGCAGACTAAAACTTTATGCAGATATATCTTCTAAAGCCCATCTCTTAAAAAAAAAAACACGATCAGAAACCTTTAATTAAAAATATGAAGGGGATGACGAGCTGAACTTAAGCAGCTCTCTAACAACGAACAAAAGCACGAAAGCCGCCCCAACCCTTGAACCGTAATAAACGCCGGCAGAGTCTCCCTCCATTTTGTCAGGGTGCATATTTCTTTTTATATATAACGGAATGCATTAAAAAGTTTTACATCCGCGATCAGAACACCGAAGCGGTGGGGAGAACGTGAGCGACGAGGCTTCCTCATACCTCAGGGACTGAGAGCGCCTCACTTCCCTCATACATTTGCAGGGAGGAATCAAAGTAAGCGAGAACATAAAAAAATACTAATATACTAGCGTCAAGAAAACAAGTCAGGGTGTATAATTTAATTAGGAGACTGATCCGGTGATCGATCCACTTGTTCGCGACGAAAGGCAGGTGCCACATGGCGCGAGGGGTTCACGGAAGCTCCAGTTTCTCGGAACTGACATCGCGGGCACGAGGAAAGGCACTCATTACCGCAGGATACGAAGCACGCCTTTTTCGACAAGCCGGAAGACGCGTGAAACTTGCAATCATTCCGCACGGCTAGGTGGCGTGTCATGCGAACACCTAACTATTTTATAATACTAACTTGATTTCATGTGTACATGAAAATATTGTGTTGGAAGTTTGCAGACTCTCTGTCTATAGCTGGATCCAAGCATAGCTTTCCCCCCTGGCTACGTGCCTGCTCCCGAGCGAACAAGTGTGTTTCGGGTCCTCGCCGCTGCGAAAGCTGTGCTTGACGTCCAGAAATGGCTCTTCGATGCTGTGTGCCACCAGATCCTCGCGCTCCATATCTGCGACCGGGCACCCGCTGAACTGCCAGGCTTTGTGAGTATAGAGGAGGCTATGAATACAAGTTAAGAATGCTCCAAATAAGCACCATCACGTGAGTGCTGTGAAGACACTCTTCCAGACGTGCCAAGTTCCCGTTATAATCGGATAAATACAGGTTGAAGTTAAAGTATATTTACACGTCCTAAAAATCACGTCCCGCTAACAGTTTGCAGCCACTCAAATTACTGAAAAATATGATAGTTTCTTAAAGGAAAGCTGAAGAAGTTCATGAATTTCAACAAAGAGTGAAAGTTGTAATGCAGGTACCCTTAAATATTATGAGTCTTAAGTATTAGTTCAATACAGAGTTGGGCAGTATAGCGATACAAATGTATCGCGATAGTATTTTAGAAATACATTTCGTATCTGTGTTTCTGTATCGCGATACATTTTTTTCAGCAGCATCTGTTTTCCTGTATTAAAATACATTTGGAATGTTTTTTTTTTTTTGTATCGCGATACAATTAGGATGAAATGTATTTCAATGCATTTCTTGAAAAATACTCCCCCCCCCCCCCCCCCTTTCACACACACACACAAAAAAAAAAAGCCCGAACGCTTTTCTTTTTTTTACTTCTGAGGGCACCAGGGTCAAGGAGATGCTGGGGCATTGCTACTGTGCTGACCAAGGTTTCTTCCGATTCTCCAAACTATTTTTCTGTTCATCATGTCGTATTACACCTGAGACTGCGGTGGAAGAAATCGGAAGAACTTTCAGTAGAAGGAACAGACACAGAGAACGATTTCTTCCACCGCAGTCTCAGGTGTAATACGACATGATTAGCTACCACCAGCTCGCCTGCACTCTCACCGTCTTTTCACTATTTTTCTGTGCGTCCTCTTCTCTCCTCTTAGGTGTGTTGCGTAGCCCAGGACTGGAACTAGGTGGCGTGCCAGGAGTGTAGTCAAAGCATCATCTGCCGCAGGTCCTTAGGTAGAGATTTCTTGAGTCATCTTTGCTGGGATCCAACGCCCGCTGCTAACCGTCTCTCTTTCCTTAGCGTATACACACTGTTAGCAAAAATAACACGCCCAGACGTGTAAACCGTTGTCCTATAGCGGGCACGTCAAGACGTGTTCGTTTTACACGCAGCCATGTGTGTTATTCGCCTACACACGCGCTCCTGAGGAAACTCAACACGCTACACCGTGTCTGCCTTACGAGAAACACGGTCGAGCGTGTTCCTTATGAAACATGGCGGCCAGCAGCCGAGAACAGTCGAGAGACGAGCCCAGCAAGCCGCGCACCTTTCAGCCGAATTGAAAAAAACACAGGACGCGTTTGTTCTCGTTCGATGTCTTTTATACACCGTAAACAGTTCCCAAGCGGCAGACGTAGCCACGTGCAAAGGTACGTACGTACGTCCGTCGTCGGCAGCTACAACGGAACCGCTAGACAAAAAAACGAATACCGAACTTACATGGATTAATAACTCAAGCAAACTATTTGGAATCGGGCGGTAACTTGCGCCACCTAGTGAGATTTCTAGCAGCCAGTGAAAAAAAAAAGAAAACAGGTACGTGTTTGTTAATACGCTGAGAACTATCACGAGTAGACAGCAATCCTACATACATCACAGACAACACGAGTACCCCGTATGACACAACACCGACACTACGCCCGACACTTCCTACTAACAACCTTTTCTCCCCGTGGCATATATAAGCTTGACATGTGCGGGTGAGCGCTTTGGTCGCTGCCCGTTACAGATTTATAGGAGACGCAAAACACGGCACAATGGACAGCCGTATGTAAGAACTGTTTATGGAGGCAAAAGTATGGAGGCAAAATCTGTAAAGCTAGTCCGTTGCGAAAAACAACGATGTATTAACAATAAATCTTAAACCGGCCTTGAAAAAGTTCATTTTTTTTTTTTTTTTGTTATTTTCATGCTCGACCAGTGCTATGAGCAGTTCAACTAGCTTGAATCAGATAGAAAAACAATATCTTATGATTTTATCCTTATGTTTTCAATAATTAATGGAAATTATCCTTGCGCGAAGCATTTTTTATATATTTTTGTGAAGGACATCCGCCCAGCACTTCACTTCCGCTAGTTGCAGTACGGGAGCAGACGCCTTCACTTTTGTGGTGTTTTGATGCAGTTTGTAGTCGTATCTGGTGTCGGTGTCGAGTGGAGCGGTGGGGCTTGGGAGTTTGTGACCGGTGTTATTCGTGATCACTAATGCGTCTTTTTTTTTTTTTTTTTTTTTTTTACACCGCCACCACCTTGAACTTTGAAGATTCACGGGCCCGTAGCACTGCATTATGCTGAGTCGCGAGCTGATTCTCTGTTGACGTCGTTTTCCTGGTACCACTCGTGGATACTGCATGCGCTTAAACAGTGTGCACCATCTCGCCTATATCTGCGGTGACGTACTCGACCTGTTGAAACTTATTGCTTCCGTCATTTTGGAGCACGCCAGGCAGTTATCTCGCTGCTCTGGTTTTGATTATCAAAGCAAGGCAAAACGCTAGTAGTTCCCGCCCTCAGTACACGTTGGACATCTTCCATACTTTGACACCGGATAACTGGATGAACGAGGATTTACATTTACTTCAGAGGTCACTCTCGCCGCTTCCTCCCCGTCGAGCAGCAAGATCTGCTGGCGACAAGTCGCGGATGAAAGGCTTGAGTATCAACAGCCCAAGTGCACTCGGTGCCGATGCGGGCGATGCGGGTTTCTGTCAACAGGTAGCCCAGCATAAACCGTGACCGTTCCAGCTCTTCGCCATGACACGGTGTTGCAGCGAGCAGGGTATAATGCAACTACACGGACCACCGAAGCAAACGCACTGTTATCTTAAATCTTGGCTTGGGATTGTGCCTTTGTAGATCATCTTATTCGTTTTGCTGGAGACGCAAACGACTGGCATGACAAAGTCGTTTGCATATTCCGCATATCTCGCAAAAGCATTTACCCAGTCACCTTGCGAAAAGCGCAAAACATCGAGTCCGCACCGTCCTGACTTCCCCTGTCTTTTACCTGTTTTAGAGCAGTTTGTACCTGCTAGTAAGTATTGAATGCCTACTAAAGCTGAAACTTGAAACTAGGGGCAGTGCCAGAGAGAAAAGAGACAAAGTTGGGAAAGCTTGCTTGCTCTCCATCTCTCAACTCTCAAGTGATTGTACCATAATAAATGAACCAACGCCTCTTCCCAAAGTAAAGAAAAAGCACTACGTTCACTACGTAAAAAAAAAATGGTCTCAGTTCATGGATCTGTGGGCAAGTAGGAAATCTTGCCCTAATTTATTAATACCGCATGATGAGCGCAACAAACTCACACGAGATTTACAGGAAAATATCGGTGGTGATTTAAGTTTCTCTGAAATTCTGCATAACTGGTCGTTTGCAGGACCGAATCATCTACTCGAGCAATGTGCGTCGCTGTGCAAACACTGTGCAAACGCAGTCCAACACGAAGCATAAAAACGGCAGATTTAGGACAACAATCCGGAGTCTATTGTTCAATTAAAACGACGTTATTTTGTTGAAAACGCCCGCAGCTTTTTACTCACGGTATGCGTCAGGAATTTCCACACTTTGAAATGAAACGAAGGAAGATTTACTTTTAAAAACGCTCGCTGCGTCCTCCCGGACCAGCTGGACCGGATCAGCTGACGACGACGGGACTGACTCCGTTGAACCTCAACCCCACAACAAAAAATTTGAGCTCCCTGTTAGTGCGGGTTTCTACCACCAAGCACCGCACCACACACCACGAACAGTTCGGCTCTTTGTCGCATCGCCGCGTTGCCCCATACAGAACGAGATCGCCGAAATCAACGTAGCGCTGTCGTGAACCTTGGCTTGTGGTTGCGCACTCGTGGACCCTGTGACTCCCTTCGCTTTCCAAGCACACACGACGTCGTGACGACGATTACGAATGATACTTTCCGTCTTCTGGGAACATCACAGGAGCACTTCTCCGGTCACGTCTTCGCTATGTGCTCGCAAGCTGCGAAGCTCTATGCGAAGCTTCTCGCGTCCCGTCAAACCAAAACAATAGCGGCGCCATGCGTTGTTGCCAGATTTTTTCCGGTCAAACAAAAACAACGACAGCAAACCGGCTCTACCTTCCAGCGTACATCGGCTTTGCGCTTGCGCCGTGGCCAGATTGTTTTCTGACAGCTCGAACGTTGGTCAGCTCTCACTTTACTGGTATAAAGTTGTAATATGGCGGCCACGGAGCGCCGTAGATTCTGAGGAGGGTGCATGGGAAGCGGCGGCCATGGGGAATAGAAGGGTAGGAGAGGGCATGACGTCGGCTGCGTAGCCTCCACAAGCTATGCTCCCTTGACGCCTCGCCTCTTTCTCATTTTCCTCCTTACTCTCCTCACTTACCATGCCAACGTGACCAGAACACGTGACCGTAGCTACCCTTCGTCTTACTATAGGCTACTAGAATACACCACAGTCTAGCCTTCGATCTGATAAAACCTACCGGACGGAGCGCGCGCAAGCCTGCAAGGAGTCCTTCTACAACCAACCATCCATCTCACACGTGACATGTCACGCGCACCAAGCGCCAGAGAGATCTGCGGTCACCCTAGGCACAGAATCGTTTAAACTTTTTATGACTAGGCTTCACCAATATTGCAACGTGCACCCTCCTAGTACTTCTAACCTCCTTGGCGGCGGCACCTCCCCCCCCCCTTTCCCCTTTCCTGGTGTTACACCGCCGTTTCGCTTGCAGTTGAAGTTTGAAGCCAAAACGAAACCAGCTGCAATGTCACGTGTTCAGATCGAGGACACGCTTTTTATATCCATTTTAACTGTTGAGAACAAATAATTAGACCCATAACGTTATTTCTGGTGCGTAAGAAACTATTATCAAGACCCTTAAAATAAATACAAACATGGGTGACATGAGGGAAGCCGCATTGCCATCGACCAGAAAATGGCAGCGAGCAGTGTAAGCGCGGGTTTCGCCGACGTCTTGCGATATGGCGCAATCGCTTTTGGTGCATATCTGTCTCCGAGACATGTTTCTTTCCGCGGCATTTGTTTCCACGGTCCTTTCTAGTGATGGGACGAATTACCGGAGATTCGGATTCGGACAGATTCGGAAATTTCCCAACTTCCCGCGACGAATATTCGGAGATTCGTCAGATTCGTTGCTGGTTGCAGACGACAGCGTGAACCTTGTCGTAAACCTCGCAAACGCGGTCAGTTGGTTTTTTTTTTTTTTAGGTACTGTTCCTGCATATAACCAGATTTCTTCTTGTTTATTTCACCGTGTGGTATGTACTGTGCTGTCATTCTAAACGCTGGCACGCGCTCAGGTCCAGCTGAGCTGATCGGTAGGCCTAACCAATGCACGGTCTCGG
The DNA here is from genome assembly GCF_016920785.2 of Ixodes scapularis. Classification (NCBI taxonomy): domain Eukaryota; kingdom Metazoa; phylum Arthropoda; class Arachnida; order Ixodida; family Ixodidae; genus Ixodes; species Ixodes scapularis. Next base: position 103,209,046 of record NW_024609857.1, read on the forward strand.
TTTCTGTGCGGTTTCGCGGTGATCGGTAAAATGTAGCGAAATGCTATGTATTATACACAATGTGGCACAACGCACAATACATATATTCAGGCAAAAAAATGACTCGTCTCCTTCTCTAGAGCTGCGTATGTCTATACCTGTAAGGCGCGAGAACGAGATGACTGTTGCTTATCACAACTTCGACCGCGTACCGGCACCGGTGGCGAAGTAAAACGTCGCACTGTCGTTTTATTTCGTGTAAATGAAACAACGCAGGGGTGTCCGACGCAACTTCATTGTTCAGAAACAAAAACTAACTACTAACTAAATCGGATATCATTAACCAGAAAAGTAAAAATGCAGTACAGGAGACTAATACTATGGCGCAAGGATTTTCAGATTGTTTCCCGTACTCCGATAACAATACCTCAGTAGACACACGTTGAAGATAATCGAATCGAGCATGCTCACTTGTGTGGTGTGTGCCACTATGATCGTAATAACGGGCACGAAATGTGTCTGTACCGAACAGCACGTACGGCATCGACCTCTTGCGGCGATGAAAACATGAGCTTCTATTTCCACGTGCACCAATCATGCCTATTTTGGTCGCAACCCAGGACAGCGCCTCCTCCAGGACCGAAACCGAATTTCCCGCATTGTCTGGCTACTGTTCTCGACAAACATCCAAAATAATATAAACAAAGCGAATTATTTTGTTTATTACTATGATATTATAATACAATGTTATTTTGTGCACTTTGTAGAATTTACTATCAGAAAAAGTTGAAACACTCATCAACGTGATCTGGCAACCATGGCAACACTCCGAATCTTTCCGAACTTTTCAGAATCGCGGGAGATTCGGCTACTCTTCCGAATCTTTCCAAATCTCGATTCGGATAAAGATTCATCCCGTCACTATAGTCCTTTCTAAGTATGTCCCTGTTACATTTAGGGGCCGAGATGCAAGTCTGGCAAAGTACTTTATTGCGAGGTGCAACACAGGCAGCCTCGGGACCAACAACTTGTGGTACATTAAATCGGGGCTCAATATATACAGATAGGATACACCGGACGCAGGCGCACAGCACTCTGACGTCAGACATAAAAGTGCATACTTCATGGCATGCTGTTATCATAAACACGCAGATACGACAGTCCCTCCCCAACTATTATTCAAAACACTCCTATTGAAAATTATCAAACCGGAAGCGATCAGGAGGTCGCCTGTCTCTCGTGCTCCTGCGTATGACACAAGGAGGTTCCTTACTAGTAGGCATCCCACTTGGGTGACGTGCAGGCTGTGCAGGCAGATCACCGCTGTGGTTACTAGCAGCAGGTGTCGCGACTATGTCTGCGGCATGTGGCATGTCTAACTCGGGACTGCCTTCCGGCTGCTCCGAACTTTCAATGGGCGATCGTCGCCAATGATCAGCGTGCACAAACCTTACTTTGTTTCCGACGACAACCAAGTATGTGGATGGCGACTTCACGTTAACCACTTTACCGGGAAACCATTTGACCGCATCACCACGCAAAGAACGTACAAGTACACGGTCACCCACCCCAAAAGATCTCGGCTTAGATCTACGCTTATCGGCACACATTTTTACTTTTTCAGTTTTGTCGATCATTGCACTTTCTATATTTGGCCGTAGCAACGATAAGCGAGTTCGCAGTTTCCGTCTAAGGAATAGTTCTGCGGGTGTCTTTCCCGTGAACGTGTGCGGCGTTGTGCGATATGAAAACACAAAATTGTCAATTCTATGTTGTAGTGACCTAGTATTGCCTTTTTCTTCGTCATCAAGCAACTGTTTCAGCAGTGCTTTCTTTGTTGTTTGTACAGCACGCTCTGCCACCCCGTTCGATTGCGGGTGATAAGGCGGCGTGAGCGTGTGCTTGACACCGTTAGCTTTCAAAAAGTCTCGAAATTCTGAGGCTCGGAACTGCGGACCGTTATCAGTCACTATTTCCATCGGCAACCCATGCGATGCAAACAAAGAACGGACAGTTTCAACTGTATTGCATGCGGTCGTCGAGTGCATTATCTTGACTTCCAACCACTTGGAGAAAGCATCAATCGCCACAAGAAACGTCTTTCCTTCTTTCTCGGCAAAATCCAAGTGTACTCTTTCCCATGAATTTTCACAGAGCTTCCATGGTGACAACGGTGCAGGCTGTGCTGCGGGCAGGACACTTTGACAAATTTTACACTTCCGTACAGTTTGCTCGAGTGTTTCGTCTATACCAGGCCACCAGACCATTGACCTTGCCACAGCTTTTATATTTGTTATTCCGAGAGGTTGTTCATGCAGTAAACCTAGAACAACATTCTGCAGGGATTTTGGAACGACAATTCTGTTTGTCCAGATAATACAACCGTCGTCAATGTAGAGTTCCAAACGTCGTGTCCAAAATGGCTGCACTTCGCCAGGCACACTTTTAGGCCATCCACACCATATCATGTTGCGAACTACCCTTAACTGGTCGTCGCGGGCTGTTTCACGCTCGATGTCTTTTGCAGTGAGTGGCAGATCACTGACCGGAGAAAAATTAAAAAAATATCTTCCACGTGTTCCTCAGTGTCTGCAAGTGGCAGTCGCGGCAAAGCATCAGCGTGGCCGATAGACGTTCCGGTTTGTGCGTTACTTTGTAACGGTAATCGGCCAAAAATGTCAGCCATCGGTGCACTCTAGCCGTGGCAACAGCGCTTCCCTGTCTCTTAGGGTCAAACAATATCGTCAGCGGTTGGTGATCTGTCATCACGTTAAAAGTTCGCCCGTACAGGTACTTATGAAACTTCTTTATGCCGAACACAATGCTCAGGGCTTCTTTTTCTATCTGGCTGTAATTACGCTCAGATGTTGAAAATGATCGCGACGCAAATGCTATTGGTCTCTCTTCATTGTTCACAATATGTGCCAAGACAGCCCCAAGGCCATATTCTGACGCGTCACACGTTAGCTGAATATCTTTCGTGACGTCATACAGCTGGAGAACACTTTCATCAGTCAGCATTTCTCTACAAGTTTTAAACGCGTTGTCACACTGACGTGACCAGTGCCATTTCGTCTCCCTGCGCAGCAGATCATGCAGCGGTTCTAGCACTGTAGCTAGACTAGGTAAAAATTTCGCATAGAAATTTACCAAGCCCAAAAAAGCTTTCAGCTGAGTCACGTTAGCCGGTTCTGGCGCGTTTTTTACGGCTTCTACTTTCTCTGCCGTGGGGTGCAACCCATCTTTGTCAATTTCGTCCCCCAGATACTTCACTCTTTGTTGAAATGGCTTGCATTTTTCAGCGTTGACCTTTATGCCGTGCTGACTCAAGTGTATGAGCACTTGCTCAAGTCTGTCATGACACTGTTTACGTGTCTCTCCTGCGATGACAACGTCATCTAAATAGCAGGCGGTTCCCGGCAGACCGTGCAGGACTTGATCCATGACGGCTTGAAAAAGTGCCGGCGCACACGCTACGCCATATGGCAAGCGCTTGAACATAAATAGGCTCAAATGCGTGTTGACAGTAAGCAGTTCTTGTGCTCGCTCGTCTAGTTCGAGCTGTAAATACGCCTTCGAGAGGTCAAGGACTGAAAACACGGTTCCACCACGTAGGGTGGCAAAAATGTCCTCGGGCAGCGGCAAAGGGTACTGGTCAACTTCCATGTAAGGGTTAACAGTGACTCGATAATCACCGCAGATCCTAAGCTCTTTGCTGTTCTTTTTCGGCACGATTACGAGAGGCGTAGCCCATTCACTGTGCCTTACCCGGTACACGACTCCAGCCTTTTCTAATTTTGCCAATTCCTGCTTGACCTGCTCGCGCAAAGCGTATGGCACTGGACGAGCCTTACAGAACACCGGGCCGGAGTTTTCTTTCATACAAATGCTAGCCTTAAAACCCTTTATCTCTCCGTACCCTGGCTCAAACACGTGGCGATACTTTTCAGTCAACGGTATCGTTTCCGCGGTCAAGGCCTTCACTTGCACGACTTCATGTTATAAGATTTTTATTTTGCTGAGCCAGTCTCGGCCAAATAACGTAAGCATTCTTGCGCCTTCAGTTTCTTTTGCGATAACCAGTGGCAATCGAAAACATTGATCATGGTATCGAACTTCCACGTCCACAATTCCTTTTATCGCGACAGGCGTGCCATTGTATGTCACGAGTTTGACGTCCGCTTTCCTAAAGCTTGCATGAGGAAGGTGCTTCGTGCACTCCGTTTCGGACATTACGGACACTGCAGCACCCGTATCTAGTTCCATCGGAAGTTTCTTACCATTTAACCAGACTGTAATTACAATGGCAGGCGTGCCCGAACTCTGGTTCGTGTGACACAACGAGAGCAATTCGCTGTCACACTCGCTCTCGGCTACGTGTTGCACAACTTTTGTTTTACACATCTTTGCAACATGTCCCTTTTTAGCACACTTATAACAAGCGCTGTTCAGAAAAGGACAACTTACAGGTAAGTGTTGTCCTCCACACCGGTGACACGGTTTTTCAGTCCTTTGATCCACGGCTTTCGTTGCTTTTTTCCCGTGCCCCCTTGACTTGGTCGGCGCGTTCGTCGTCGCTGTCCGACGCGGAGGTGCCGATGCTTGTTGCCAGTTGACGTCCGCGGCGTTCGAAGATTTTCCCGCGTTGCTTGACGTCAGCATTTGCTTTGTGTCTTGAGCCGCCGCTTCCATGGCCGTAGCTATGCTGCATGCACGGTCCCACCCCAGGTGAGTTTTGTGTCGGGCATTGCGAGAAGACGACAACGTATGGTGTCGGCGTGCAGACCTGCAATGAGTCTGTCGCGTAGAGCTTCCTCGAGGAAAGCGCCGAACTCACATGTCGCTGCGAGCTTCTTCAGTTCGACGGCGAAGTCAGTCACGGTCTCGTGAGGCCCTTGGTTTCGTCGATTGAAACTGAAGCGCTCTGTGACTAGTGAACGTCTAGGTGCGTAGTGTTCTTGAAGGATGCTGACAGCTTTCTGGTACGACACCTTGTTCGGCGTCTTCGGCAGAAGCAGGCTCCGGAGGATGGTGTAAGCTTTTTCACCGATAGCCGTCAAGAAGACTTGCAGTTTCTTTTCTTCTGCGATGTCATTGGCTGCGACGAACAGCTCGAAGCGTTCCAGATAAATCTCGAAGTTTCCGCTGTCCGCCTGGAACTCCGGTGGCTTCCCGATAGTTGCGGTCATCTTCCGTTCCTTGGCTTCTTCAGCCATCCTCGTCGCCAATTGTTACATTTAGGGGCCGAGATGCAAGTCTGGCAAAGTACTGTATTGCGAGGTGCAACACAGGCAGCCTCGGGATCAACAACTCGTGGTACATTAAATCGGGGCTCAATATATACAGGTAAGATACACCGGACGCAGGCGCACAGCACTCTGACCTCAGACATAAAAGTGCATACTTCATGGCATGCTGTTATCATAAACACTCAGATACGACAGTCCCCAAGCATTCCGGTGCTTCGATAGCCGGCAATGCTGCGGTCGTCGCCGGGGGGGATGCGTGTTTTCGAGGTCGGCTACACGGTTAAGCCTGTATAACCGAACCAAAACACGTTTTTTACAATATCGCATGATTTCTGAACAAATTATCTGTTATTCAACGTGTAAATTTATGGTAATTTCTGTAAATAGCGTGTTTCTCACCCTAAATATTGACCAAATACACGGGACTTGCTAACAGTGCAGTACACCCAGCCGGCAAAGCTGAGTCACAGACCGCTGTAGCACGAGCCTGGTGGTGGTTGACTTGAAATAGTAGAATGATTCACGCAGTGAAGTTCAACACTTATTCGAATGCGTCTGCGGCTGCGCCCGTAATATTGCACGGCCATAGGAGAGACACACACGTACCAAGGGTACGTGTGTGTCTCTCCTACTCGTCCGTCGTTTTTAGCGCTTTTAACCCCTAAACATGTTCAACCAACTAGCCCAAATCCAAACCCTTCTACGTCATCAGCCGACGTGAACATGACCCGCTGCTCTGGTGATCCGAAACCCAGGAAGGAGGCCATACGTGGCCTCGCCGTGCCGACCCACACTTCTTACACCTGCGACTCGTCTCAACCGCACTGTTTCTCGGAGAGCTCGCACCTGTGCCGGCAAAATCAGGTCGCAATCAATGAGGTCTCTGTTTGGATGATGCTTGGCGAAACTTGAGAACTGCAATCCATCCGTCGGTAGCGGAGGGTCGGCAGGAAGGACCTTTACGACAGGGATGCCACCGTATCGTTTTTTTAACCGTAACAGAAGATAAGGCATGTGTTCCAGGATGCTTCGGGTAGTTCACTATTCTCAAAAATTTCAAATGACACTGCCTGCACGATCTACAACGAGGTAACTTACAACGAGGTAACTTACAACGAAAGTACGCATTGTCCTTTCATACAGCAGCGTGGTAAAGTTTCATGGTCATGGCCACCACAGACAGATAAAGAATACCAATTCATTCCACCGTGACGTCATGTGATCAATGTTGACAAGGGCGTGGGGACGTTTTGATGGGATTTTGGGTGACATAGAATTCGTACAGCGGTCAAAGTCTTTTCGTATCCCTCGTCAGATAGAAAGGATGTCAGGGAAGGGACCGCGGTCAGTCCTAGATGGAACGTTTTTTTGAGACCCCTGAACACTCCTCGTCGTCCGAAACCACTACCTTTAGGGCAAAGTGCCAAGCGTACGGGAATGCAATTTCGGGGTTAAAAACTTTCACTTCAAACTTCAAGCTTCATCTCAGTTGGCGTCTCAAACAAATCTGAAAAATGTATTGCAGTATCAGTATTTCTGTATTTGTACTTCTGCCCTCCCTAAAATATATTCCTGTATTTGTATTTTAAAATACTTTTTGCCTCTATTTAAAATTTATTTCCGATACGTGTCGCGATACATTTTACAGATATATTTTAATATCAACATTTTAGCTACTATTTTAATGTATCCCAGTCTTTGTATTGCCAAATACATTTTTGAGTATTTCTGCCCAACCCTGATTCTATCTAAAGAATAACAGCGTCCTAAATGCCAATTAATATTTCGACGTACACTCGCTTCTTGCGGCGCGCCGACAATACGAAAATGCGAGAGCGGCAAGAAAAAAGAGCAAAAGTGATGTCATCAGCGGGGTCAGATGACTTTCGCTTCCCACTAAGCCATAAAGTAATATACACAAGGTAAAGAGCGGACACTACCATAGGCCCCAGCGGCCCAGATAGACCAGTGACAGGTAGCGCTCCTAACGGGTGACATTAAGCATAATCTGATTCCGGTTCCGGTCAAGCTAGTTTCGGTTTCGGTTTAGGCGTTTCTGCTACGGTTCTCTTCTCTCTCTCTTTCCTCCCCGCCTCGCTCGTCGCTCCGCTCTCGGGAGCTCGACTCCCGAAACCGCTGTTTTCATTTTTTTTTTTTTTGTGTTTTTTTTTCTAATATTGACGCACTTTTATTTTAAATTTTACGATAGAATCCGTGCAAAATGTGTCAAACAATATTCTAAATTACTTCACAAATCAGGGATATGGTTCTTGTTTTTTTCCTATTGTAAAACATTGAAGTTACACAACTGCCACAATGACTCCTGGCTGGTGGAGCATTTTGGGGTCAACAACAGTAAGTGGTTCGAAAACATTTTATTCGACCACATTCATGTATACATACATGATTTACTTCAGAAGCTCTGTATGTTTTATACGAAACAGATACTCACAAAAATAAATTAGTATGAAGGAGTTCGGCATATCGTACACTTCGTAGTAGGTTCTTAGTGGAACCAATTTAACAAAAACTTTCCACGGAGAACATGCTGAATGTTTACTTTCATGCCGACTCGGGCACGGGAAGTACGTGCAGAAATAAATAAGGCATCGCTATCATTACCAGTAAGAAGAGTATAATAAGAGTGCGAAGTTCACACCGGATAGTACAAATTCCCAATTTCTGGCTAATACAAAAAAACACCAATTCGCATAGCCTCAAACTCACTGCGGACAAGCTATTACCAAACAATGAGAGCTCTATACGAGATCAGTGAAGATTCAACATCCCTAAACATTTCCCGAAATTCTTCAGGACAGAAGTATGGCTTCAGAACAAGCGGCTAAAAAGCTATGGAAAGTGGATACAAAAGTGGATACGTTTTCTTTTGAATAAGTTTAGCCTCTATACACTATTTTCTAGAGAAATTCTGTATAAAGTGAATAAATATTTTTGTTAGGGAGCCGTGAAACACATTTGCTGGAAAAAAGGGAAACAAATGTTTGGAGTGCAAGCAGCACCACCCAATTAATAAGCACTTTCTGTTTTTGATTTGGCAACTGTCTCCGTTAATATACTATTAACAGTTAAACCCGTCGAGTTGCTTAATAGCCACTGAAGAGTGCAACCGAACTTTGTCCAAGTTCTGGTTAAGTAATCGAACATGCCAACACAAGCGTGTTCTGCAAAACGTTTTTAAAAACCTTTTGTGGCACTCCTCTGAACAAAGGCTAAAACCACCCAGACCTCAAAGGTTGCGATACAAGGTGGCACACACTCATCGAACATGTGCCACACTCTCTATTATAGGAAGAAAGTGATTTTATAGTTGCTGAATGAAATTAAAGGCAGCCTGTGATGGTACTACTAAGTTCCCCAAGAGTTTTCCTGGCACGTGGTACGCTTTAAGCACAAGAAAGTACTGGTGAGGCCTGGTCAGGTTACGAGGCTGATCCCATAGCAGCTAAGAAAAGCCACAGCTGTGGGTTGTCTGTTCAAATACAAGCTTGATCAAATAGCCCCAAACGTAATAAGTAAACGAGTCATCAATTACGTTAGACCTGATGTCTGATGCCAGCTCAGAAATATCCTCTAGTGGCGGGAAGTTATCAATTGGAAGACATTCCACATTGTCTGAAATTGCACTTTCATGGTGCGAAGATATTGGCAACTTCTTGAAGAGGTCTGCCTTGTAATCCTCTACGTTTTCATTGTTCGACAGTTTGAACAGTTTCTTGATCCCTATGTGTTTTAGTCCTAAGGTGAACTAATGCACATTTGGGTTTGTGCATTAGTTCACCTTAGCATTTGTCGTATATAGCTCCAAAAATGTTCTCAAGTGGGTCTTGTTGCAGGCATCGTATAAGTAAGAACTTGAAGTCATGGTTGTTTGCAAGCTCATGCCAGAGCGTGAGGATACCTTTATAGTAACTTGCCATCCTATGATGGCTTTGTGGCTGCCTCCTACTTTGGAACTGCCATGCTGAAATCCATCCGAGTTGCTGGTGAAGGAAATCGAGTATTTCAGATCCTCCCTTCAGACTGGCAGGACGCAACTTCTGCCCTGTCTTCTTCAATTATGAGCTATTTAGACAATCAAAAAGTATGTACATCCTATCACATGAATAGGCTGTAGCCATGGCTGCCTCAGGAAGCTGCTTGGCATAAACAATGGATAGGATTCCAAGAAAGAGTGAGGCACTCAGTCCCTGTGCGGCACGATTTACTTCCATGTTACTGAAAGGTTCTTAAAAAAAAGTGTCTCTCAGTAAGTTTCGGAGCCAATTGCAACGTCGCATTGGTAGAACGATAAAGTTTAACAATGTGGGACCATTCAATGACATCATTTTCAATGTGAAGTTTGTGTGCTTTGAGATAGCTCTTGGTTGTTTGGGGAGGTGCGGAACATCAAAGATAAAGTAAGCATATTCGTTGTCAACTTCAAAAAATGGCTTATCAACACGCACACCAAGTTGGTCGGCCAAGCTTACGTTTGAAGCCCCCTCATCACAGACCACAGCCTTTGCTGTGAAGCCAACAGTCTTAACCTCCCGAATGAGAGAACTGAGTAGACTGCGTTTAACAGAAGACGTTGTTGGAGTGGGCCCAAGAGTGTATGCAAGAGGCTAAGCCCACCGCGCCTCTTGGAAATTCCAGAAAGCACAACAATCAAGGCTCTATCTGCAATCTTAGAGATTCGTTCAATACCGTCATCTGTAAGTCCATGGACAATGCCGTGTGCAGGGTCGTGACTTAAGTTCGTTTTTAAAACAATCTCATCGAAAATCAAGATGCACACACGATCAAGTGCAGCAAGGCAGCCCGGCGGAAACAACAGCGCGAGAAACTCCCAAACCGATCGGCTCCACTAAATCACGCCGAGCATGCGAGCACGCCGGCAGTCATGCGTCACCTTGTTTGATGCAAAGCCAACCGAACACGCTGCAGCAGAAAACAAAGGACGGCACGCACGGCACGGACGAACGACGCACGGACGAGCAGAGGCCATGCAGACTGATGCTGAGGCGACGGCGTGCAGGCCCACGGCAGGCCGTGGCAGGCGCCATTCCTCACGTGGTTTTTGTGACGTATTCGATTAAAACTATTTAATCGTTTTAAGTACGTTAAGTAATTCTAGAGCGTATCAATTTCAAAAATGAATACTTCTCATAGAATGAGTTCTAACTAATTTTATCCAAAATAGAGGAATGCGCCACGTAGCGGTGGGCATTAAACGCACTATCTGGGCCGCGAATCGGCTTCTGTGTCCTCTCTTTACGTGTACTATATTACTCTATCACTAAACTGGCTCGGGGGTGCCGTCAATGACGTCACGACGCTCCGGACAGATAACAGGCGGCTGAGAGGATCGCCGCATGCCCGGCGGCAATCGCTACACGTATCTTTTAAATCAAATGCGGTTTGCGTTTACTAGTTGTAAATCATATTTCCAGAAAAGTGTTTCAGCTTCCCTTTGAGCGCCGTGTTTGGTGTTTATTCGCACCCTGTAACAAGGCGCGCGCCATTAAAACATTGGCGGCTGCACGCAAAGCAAACGTGCCGCCGGGGAGGGTTCGACGCTTCTTCACAGAGCATATTCTTTTTATGGCATTCAACCTCTAGCCGCTTAGAGGTCCTAAGTTTTAACATCTAGATGCGAATGTAGACCGTAACTAGAGAATGAAAAGCGTTATTTTCCAATTTTTAATACACAACCAAGTCCAGCCAACTTCAAACATGATAACCGTGAGCGGATATTTTACATGTTCTTACTGGAATGCATGTTGAAAGTGTAGGAGTCCGCAATTACTTCCCAGCGAAAAACGGAAAGTTTTATGAGAGCAAAGAAAGTAGGACAGCCGCATTTGCGTGCAGCTCTGCTTTTATTGTTTTATGACAGTTCGCTTTGTGTTATGAGGAACCGTACTACATTTTTTTTTAATGAAATGATACATTAAAGGTGAGGTGCTACATGTAAAGATATGCTCATAACTTAGTTAATTCTAGATTTTCAAAGACCAAACCTGAGTGTCACACCTTTTCTTTTTTTTAACGTGAATTGGTAACGAGAGATACAAAACCACCCATGATGGTCGTGTCCCATTCTTGGCAAACTCTCCGAGTCATTTGGCGGTTTTATTATATTATTCGTGTAAGAATCATAACATTCTAAACACACGCCATACTTTTGAAGAAAAAAATTTCATTCCAAGAAAGCATATAATAAAAATTATGCAGTTGTATTTCGATCTATTGATGAAGCCATCAGATGCAGCATTGCGTTTTACGAGGAACGCAGTGCACTCAACGACGCCGTGTCTTCCAGCGTCGCCACGTTCTCCTTTTGCACCTTTTTCATTTTTTTTTCTTGTCGTTGTTCAAGTTTTTTTACAGCTGAAAATAGTCTTCTTCCACCGTGGAACGCGACGCTCACTATAATCACTAACCAAATCACTGCTAGCTTCAGTAAAAAAGCAGTTGGTCATTAAAAATGCACTAAAATATATCGCAGAAAAGTCCAGTAATATTCGCAACCTCGTATGACCCAACCACTATACTCACCGTCCAAACAAAACAAAAAAAAGAAAAAAAGAAAACCACCTACCGTCCCGTTTACAAGTGCCTCTACGGAGCCCCTCAGGAGGAAAGCAGCGAACCACGCCTTTACCGTGGCCCGAGCCCTTCGACTCGGGGCCCGTGAGCAGCCCGAGGAATGCCAGGTCCTTCCGGCGGCCTCTCAGCCGTCCCGTCGGATCTCACTTCGTTTGCTCAGAGCGAGAAGACGACAAACACACGGGCGGCGCAATTCCCAGCCAACGTCGGTGCCAGGCCCGTATGGTTTTCGATCGTCCTTTTCGTTTGCCCGAGGTACGTGGAATCGAAAGGCATCACAAGCTGTCCAGCGATGCGGGATGCAGCATTATTTGAAGTGTTTGTGGACCCAAGGCCGCCATCGAGCAAAGGCGAGAGGTCCTGAATCGCGTGTCTGGCCTCTTTAGACGCAGTCTTGAGGCAACAACGTTGCCTCTAGAAAGCCGCCGTGACGCTGCTCGTATGCCGTACAAAAGGCATGGCGTTCGCTTCGGACATCATTCGCGAATGTCTGCAGACTCTTGTGTATGATGTATTAGCCGTGCCGCAGCTTAGGGTTTATACGCTCTGGAGACCTGGGACTGATCGCGAGACGTATGATAACACCGGCAAAATGAAGGCATAAATTCAAACAAAAAAGAAGATTTCAGCCACGATGCGATATATCTATGTAATTGAAAAGAAAAGAAAACCCTTGGTGAAAACAGCAACAACGAACGGTTTATTCTTCGACGTTTCGGACAGGGTCCGGCCTTCGTCAGGAAGAACCTTGCAAGGTTCTACCTCCGATTCCCTTAGACCCTGTCCCCGGATGAATATGACACAGTAATACGTCGCTCTAGGCAAAAGGGCTTATTCACTCACTTATTGCCTGGGGGGTTTCGGGATCGGGGAACGGTCATAGGCGAGGCCGGGGCAAAGTCCGCTGCAACTGCAGCTGCTCCAAGCCCTAGAGGTAGCTATCCACACCGCGTCATGGGGACGTCGTCGTCCAGGGTCCCTGTCCGGTCCGTTCGTCGAGTCCGCCACTCGACGTAGCACCCGCACTCCCCGCGCCAGCGTCCGTGTCCCGTCGATTCCGGCGTCAGCGTTCTTTGCTGTCCGTCGTCCGAGAGAGCCTCCTCTTTTCCCGCATCCCCTTTTCTAGCCTTGGCCCCCTTGTTCTGGGAAGCCAGTCGCGTGACGTCAGTTGGCTTAGGGGAGCGGCGTAGCCGGATCTTGCGGTGCGCAAGGCCATCGCCGCTCTCCTGAGACATGACACATCTTGGGGGCATTGAGTCCGAGTTGCCGGAATAGACTACTTCCATAAATCCCTGCCTGCAACACGGCGCGCGTCGCACTCTGGGAACTAGTTGGCCAGGGAGGAGAGTGGCATGGTTTCGGTTTCGATCGACACGTCGACAAGAGATCATACACAGAGCGTGGACTATTAACGGCAGTTATCTCATGCTTTCTGGTCCCGAGACCGTCATTTGTGGTCTCTAAACTAACCTAAATGGCCACACCTCGAAGCTTTAGTACAAGCCCAAGACGTATAGCTTGTCTTAACGCATGCTTGTTGTATTTTTGTACTTGAGCCTTTCTGTTTGCGTTTCGAGGTATGTGGACGAGCCAGTGCCGTGAATGTCGACGCTGCGAAGCTCGGCGATCTTGTTTGTGTACGAATCAACAAGCTGTAGCAACCAATAAGTATGCGTACATCGAGCTCGCGCCTTTACTTTATTTATTTTATTTATTTATTTATCAATACTGTAGGTCATTGAAGACCCATACAGAAGTGGACATTAGTACAAACAAGAAGCACTACAGCGGTATAAGACATTCGATAAAAAAAAGACACAAAAAGAAAAACGTATAGGCGGAATGTTATGCTAGAGCATAGAAGTGAGAGTCTCGGCAAAAGACTGCGCTGATGTACTATTTACGATTTCTTCTAACATCGCGTATGCGCATAAAGTTATCCTGCAATCATATGGGCACCATTCGCAAATACAAACCGTTTTAAGAAAGCAAAAGTCGAGCACTTGTGTGAAGAATGTCGACCGCACCGTTCGCCGGAAATGCGCCGGAGGAGCAAGAACCCCTATGCGGTGCGCCAAACGAACGAAATTATTCAAAGCGCATTTGACGGTTGCTAATGGCCATAATATTTGTTATGTGTTTGCCTTCTTCCTGACTGAGTATGTCGAGATAATCCCAGGCACACCGTTCAGGCACAGATCTTGGGCGTCAGGAAAAGCTCGTCCAAAAAGGCCTAGCGAAGAGTAGGGGACGCTTGTTAGGGCCTCCGTCATAGCTAGCCGATCTCAACGTTCGCGAAAACTTAATCTTCTATCAGCATAAAATTTGAGTGTGAGATATGCGATGACACGAGGAAGACATCATAGTAACTCTTGTGCAGTAGTGAGGTCGAATTTATTGCGTTTCCTTAAAAGTTCATGCGCCAACGCTGGGCTCAATTTTGATAATCCTGGGAGGGTGCGGCTTGCTTTTCGCCTAATGAAGTTACAAGAAGCGGACGTTTGGCAAACAAAATACGTGTAGGGCTCAAGGTGACCAAATTTCTGTTGTAGTTCTATGTTACTAGACGGGATTACTGACATTGAGCTCAGAGACGCACTCGTGGGTGAGGTGACTAAGCCACGTCTTACAACGTTTGCATACGCACGCACAATATCCGGTGTTTCGGGAACCAACAAAAGTGCCCCGGTCTTCGTTTTGTATGGCTCGAGAATGAGTGTATTGTACATTCATAAAAAGTCAGATAATCGAAAACGCAAGCAGCGCGTTCGGTCGCGGCGTGATAGCATGAGATGAAGCTGCTCAGTCGAAACCGAAACTGAGTGGCCAACTAGTTCCCAGAGTGCACTGCGTGGTATGTCGCCGCGATGGGGCGCGTCGGTTATGGAAGAAGACTAAAACGTGGACCACCCTACCGCACAGCCTAACTGCCATGTCATCATTCTATATCTTTAAACAAGCCATACGTGCACACTAAAGTCACTGGATATGGAAAAGTAGCGCCATTGCCTTCCCACATGCTAGCCGAACACGAACAAATACCAACATACAGACGACAAAACCTCTCAAGGTGATTGGCCCGTTGCTGTCGGTTGCTATAATGATCGCCATTTTGGACCCTTTCTGCCCTTTCAAAGGTCACCAGACGACGCGGCGACGTCACAGCGTTCACGTGACCCGCTCCGGCCAGCCCGAAAAGCCCATCTCCTCTGCGTGCAAAAATCGTCCGCTTAAAACGCCATTGCCTTGGAAATTGTCTATTCGCTTAAAACGCCATTCCTTGGAAAAAAACCTTGGAAGAAGTCTATTCGGGGCCCGAAGGGTCGGCGCGGGGGAGGGCAGCCAAATCTCCACAACTTTTACAGATGAACGCGAATGGTGGTTTCTACAGTCCAGTCGAAGTTTACAAAAAAAAAAAAATATGGCAGGATGACGGTTGGAGCTTTTTTTTTTTTTTTCTTTTTTTTAGAAGCGCAGAGAGCATTAGTGTCTAGATGGTAAGTCGTTTACACAATGCTACGGTAGCGCCCCGGGGTCAAAAATAACACACAAGGCTCACATATCCGTAAGATTAGATATACAAAAAAAAAACAAAAAAAACGCTGCTGTTTAAGGTGTTTAGCCCCTCCTCTTGTAGAAAATTCCACTCTCTGGTGTTTTTTGCAGAAAATGAATTATAATAAAAAGTGGTTGTTTTGAAGGGTTCAAGAACCTTTCTCGGATTATCACACCTTGCTGAAACGTTCGTTGGGTCTAAAAGATACTCTCCCTTATCAATAGTACCAGTTTTGTTATAATAAATACGATGAAAAAAACTTTAATGTTAATTCTTACCTTCGAATGTTGAATAGTTCCCAACCCAGCATGGCTTTAACCTCCGACATACTGGCGTAGAGATTATAGTTATTGCTGACAAATCGTGCTGCTTGATTTTGAAGTTTTTCTAATCTGTCAATCCGACACTGCTTGCAGGTATCACAACGCACGCATAATCAGGTATCGACCTCACATGTAAAAAGTAAAGTGTTTCCTTCATGTTACAGGACACATCTTTGAATCAGATTAACGAATTTGTTTCAGCAAAGCATCAACCTTTTCAACGTCTCCAATGCTTCTTTGTCCTCGCTCCGGCCCCCCTACTCCTCTTTTCCTATCGCGAAAAAAAGCAACAACATAATTGTAAGAGGTCTGGGGAAATAAGCATGGGTGATGAGTTATTTAAACGCACAGTAAGGGGGGGGGGGGGGGGGTGCAAAGACGCTCATATTGGCCGAGGAAGGCTTTCAGTACGATGATGCTCCATAGCGATCTTGGTGCGACTGGTCTTAACGACCATTTCAAATCTTGGAAGCTTTGAAAAGGTCCAAAATGGCGATCACCATGGCAGCCGACAGCAATGAGCCAATCACCTTGAGAGGTTTTGTCGTCTGTATGTTGGTATTTGTTTGTGTCCGCCTAGCAGGTGGGAAGGCAAGGGTGCTACTTTCCCAGATCCAGTGACTTTAATTAACGCTAGGGAGTGATTCTGAGTTGTATTTAGCGAAAGTAGAAGACTCGCTTCGTGGCCCTTTTAAGTCCAGACGCAGCCGACGCTACGAGCTAATGGGACCACTCAAGCAGCGTCAAAAGTTCAAGTCACGGGTACAAGTCACTGGGCCCTTTCTTTCTCTATGATTGGTTCATCGATGATAGAACACGTAACGAACGCTGTGATGGTGCTCTTTGACCATTTCCTTCTGGGTTTCCTCACTTCCCCCTAACCGAACAAATACGGGCATGTCCTGCTCGTCAGCGTCGCCTGCATCAATAACTAAAAAAAAAACATTTTTTTCTTTGAGAGAGGAGGAGAATTAGTGTTTGGGGTTTATTAGGTTGTTTCTATTAAAACCTTTAATATTGATTATAGAACCGGGGCTTACTAGTTTCCTTGTAAGCTCGGGCGTGGTTTCTTAAAAACCACTCGGATTTTAACAAAGGCTAATAATGGCGCGTGATTCTGTTCGGAGACGACGGACGACAAGGGAACGAGGGACAAACACGCACGGTTCAATCAACGTCTCCGATTAAGACCGTGCGTAACGTTAACCAGTTTGCCTATTTATTGATATTGCCTGGTGGTGATATTTGGGGTTTGCTTTTCCCTGCCGTTAAAGTAAAAAAAAAGAGGAAGGTGGAAGCGAAAGTGACAATGGAATCAAGGTCAACTATATAAAAAAAAGCAATTGAAACCAGATTTGAAGACGCTTCTTCCTCGTTCAGAGTACTATTTATCGTTCACTCGTTTATCACATGGTGGAAAAAAAAAGCGCAATCAGCATAGTTACGACGAACGCTCAAACCTTATTTGTGGATTTGTAGATATAATGGAATGCACAAAATATAATGCCTAATGAGAATGGTAATATAAACAGCTCTCTCTCTCTCTCTCTAAAAAAAGTAATAATGGTTAAAGTGGAGCACGCCCGTAACAGGGCACACTGAACTATTTCTGCTGGGAATGCGCGCGTTCACAAGGTAGTCAAACAATTATTGTCACCGTTAGAGTAAAAAGGGACACAATGCCACTACAGCAAACAGAAGCAGAAACTCGTAGCTCGCACATGCACTCCTGTTGCTTCCATTCCAAACCCATGGCCGCCTCAGGTAACACAACCTCGATAACAAAGCCGCAATGCCCTGCACTCCATTGTTGCCTATTTTTCTTTCTTCTTTTTTTCTTTTTTTTTTTTTTTAGGAAGGCGTTAAGCCAGGGCAAGGGCACACGCCAGAATCTACGCAGACCACCCAGCGGTTGGATATACGGACGCCGCAGACTACTCCCAGAAACAAGCAGCGGCTATCAGCTTGATCAATCAAGACCTCGAAACCGTCGTCACTGCGACAATCAAAACGAACCGACCAACAGAAGCCGAAGAGGCAGCCATCGCACTAGCCATCATCAACAGCGACCCATACACTACAATTATAACGGACTCCCAAACAGCGTGCCAAGCCTACCGGACGGGTTATGTATCTAAATCGGCGCACGTTGTACTCACGAAGCACCAAGATAAGCTCCCCCCGGTCAAATTGGTCTGGACCCCTGGACACGAGTCTGTACCCGGCAACCAGCGCGCCCACGCTGTCGCTCGAGCAAGTACCTTCCGAGCACCGGACTGCAGACGAACAGAAGAGAGCAAGAGCGACGGACACCCACTGACCCAGTACGCGGAAATCACAGAGTACTATCGCCTAGAACGCCAAAAGCTCCCCCCGCCGCACAAGGAGCTCACACGAGAGGAGGCTGTTGTCTGGCGGAAACTACCAACCAACACATATCGACACCTAAGTCTACTTCACCGATGGTACCCCGAACAATACAACAAAGAATGCCCATTCTGCGGCACGTACGCCAACCTTTACCACACTGTATGGGCATGCCAACGAAACCCCGCGATACCCCCTATCCCACACCACACCCCTTCCCAATGGGAGGCCGTGCTGCTCAGCTCCAGCCTGGATGACCAGCGTAAGCTGGTGGACCGGGCCCGCTCGGCGGCGAAAGCCACAGGAGCCCTGGACTAAGGGCCCCTCCCCCTTCAGAAAACTGAATAAAGTTTATTCTCTCTCTCTCTCTTTCTCTTTTTATTTTTTTATTTTAAAGTGGAAATCTGGACATATGTATTTTTCTTTTTAAGGGGTCTTTTTGAAAGCAATTCATTGGGTAAAGCACTCTCTGAAAATATATATAAAAGCATCTAAGTTCCGAAGCCTTTCCGCAGTTCTGAAACACGTTCATTACGATGAAACTTTCACATTGCTGTAATTGTTCCTTAGCTACAAAACTCAACGCAATACAAAAAATGTCTGTGAAGAGGTATTCTCTCATAGATTTGTAGATATCGGTCAAGGGATCACTTTCTGGGTAAAATTGTGGCGCAATTAGGAAATTGTTTCCTGGACAAACGGTCAGGCAGGATTTCTCGGAGTCCCCAGGAGAAATGATCATCATTTCTTTTACAACTGCGAACGTCTGTAACTCACTTTTCCCCTGTTTTTCTTCGCGAGAGGAAAAGAGGGGGGGGGGGGGGGCGGAGCGAGACAGAGAAACATTGGAGATGCTGAAAAAGGTTCATGGTTTGCTGAAACAAATTCGTTAATGTGATTAAAAGGTGTGTCCCATTACGCAAAGCAAAACACTTTACTTTTTACAGGTGAGGTCGGTACCTGATTATGCGTGCGTCATTTAGGATCCCTGCCAGCAGTATCTGATGGACAGGTTAGAAAAATTCCAATATAAAGCAGCACTATTTCTCAGCAATAAGTGTGATCCATACGCCAGTATGTCGGAGGTTAAAGCCATCCTAGGTTGGCAGCTATTGAATTTACATAAGCAAAAATTAACATTAAGTTTTTTTCATCGTATTTATTATAACAAAACTGGTACTATTGATAAGGGAGAATATCCTTTTGGACCAAACGTACATTTCAGCAAGGTGTGATAATTCCAGAAATGTTCTTGAATACCCTTATAAAACACACTTTTATTGTAATTCTTTTGTAAAAAAAAAACATCAGATAGTGGAATTTTCTACCAGAGGATGTGGTAAGCACAATGGACAACAGCGTATTTTTTTTTCGTTTGTATAATTAATCTTGTGGATATGCATTTGACCCTAATTTTCGGTCCCACCCCTCTGATGATGCCCTCAGGGCGCTGTAAGTAGTCTGTGAAAAAATAAAAATAAAACTAATAAACAAATAATTATAGAAAGAGTAATAAATAATAAATCAATGAATGAGTAAATAATTAAATAGTTAAAGAACTACCTGCGTTCAAATTTAGAAAATAATTCACGTAGAGCGAGGCTGGTATCTGCGTTAAAATTTAGATAACTTATTTATAACGTGCTAGCATCTTCGTTGTCCCACTGTACTGTTTATATTGAAATTTGTATAGCTATCCAGCGTATCACCGACTCTAAACTAGCAATGTAGCTGTTTCTGCGTAATTGAAAAAGTGTGTGGGTAAGGGGGCGGGGGGTCTGGGGGGAGGGGGCAAATTCGGTTTATAGTTGCTGAATCAGTCAACGAAAAAAAAAAAAAGAAAACGGAAATTGTTTTAACATCCAAAGGAGGGAGGGAATTCAATTTAGGGTTTCGAAAAGCTCGCGCCACCATCGCCAAGTAAACAAAAATAGATAACGAAAAGTGGCTGCAATGAGATTTCGTTAGTCCATTTTCTAACGTAAGAACATTGTAATCTTTTGGACAAATCGAAGTTTCGTCCACTGTTAGGGGGATTTCCCCAGCAGCAAGGAGTTCACTTTATCCAGGCTGCCTCGAGCCACTGCAAAAATCATATAAAAAAAGAAAGAAATTATCGAACGCAAAAAATAGAAAAATGTCAACATCCTATACAAAAAATAAGAGCGTCGGTAAATTTAATTGGATGGAGAGTATAATACCAATAAATGGACGGACCATATAGGGGACACATTTTTAAATATGTGTCTTGTATTGGTCCGTCTATATGTTATCATTATTATTTCCTAATCCAAGTCGAAACAACTCACGATTCAGGCAACAGAAAAGACGTGCACGTGACCAAGATCAAATCGAAGTTTTCCAACCTCAGGAATTTGTTTTATTGATTTTCTTTGTGTATTTTCAGAACGACTTCAGGCTTTATGAGCGGATACGTCATCGAGTTGAAATGTTTCCTCTCGGAGACTTTGCACGAATATAAATGCAATTTTTTTTGTCCCTTAACCTAGTCAAAACGTAACATCTTAATCTTAAGTTTTCAGTGCGCTCCACACTTAAGCTTTGTCAACTCCAGTAGCATCCCACACAAAACCATTCGTATGAGGCAGGATTTCTTTGTCCTTGAAAAAAACGCCCAATGCAAAGCTCAGATCTATCAGAATATGATCGAAACTTTGAAAGAATATAAAACCCTACTAAAACAAAAATAAAAAAATCTTAACTTTTTTTTTTTGTTGCTAGTTTTGATTTTTGCTGCAAAAACGCTCTTGCTTTTTAAAGCAACTTAGCGAAAGGTCTGTAAATTATCGAAAATAACAACAACGGAAAGTTGTAAAAGTAAAACAAAACAAAAAACATCAGCCGTTTTTCAAGCAGGGTCAAGTGAATTCAGTTCCCGACGTTTCTGACGACCGAGAGCCACTTTATGCGTTTTGACTTTGGTGAGTGGAACGCTTTAGCAAAAATGAAACAGCGGTTGTCACAAACGCGTCGCGTGTTCTTCTTTTTCTAGATTTTTTTAAAAATTTTATCCCCTATTTTCTTTTCGTTGGGGTCCCTCACACCTCTTCCTCTTTCTTCCTCCTACACCAGCTGACACGTAGTGCAGAGATAAAAATAAAAGACAAAGCCGAAGAGAAAGGGATATTCAAATTTGGTCTCGACAACGCGGCAGGCAACAGCTGCCCGTTTTGGTCCAGATAGGCATTCGTCTTTTCTCAAAACAGGCAAAGAAACTACAAATAAAACAAAGATCAGTGTTGATATTTTTAGACGATTAATTTATGCGTATAGGATATTTTACTCCATCTCGAAAAGGGTTGGAATCAGCGAAAGCAGTCGTCTGAACCTCTCCTTTGCGCGTGAATTCGTCACATCTCCATAATACTGGGGCTTTTGTTTCCGGTGAAAGCGCGTGAACGAGTGTGAGTCACGTTTGAAGGTATAGAAATAGCATAATTAAAAGAAAAAAGCAAAAAAAGTGCAAATCGAAAGTAATAAAAAAAGAAAAGAAAAGGGCAGGGGGAACTAGATGCAAACGTACTTCCCGTTCCTGTGCGTACGTTTTGGTGAACCGTTCTCCATTTTAAAATAAAACAGCATATTTTGCTTTTGCAAAATTGAAAAAAAAAAAAAAACGAGTTTTAAGGATTACATTAGTTTCGGTGTTCAAAGATGCGTTTTGTTGATGATTGCATATAGCATCGAATATTTCCAAATCAAACCCAGTAATTTTCCCTAGTCACAGCTACAAGCTACGTTCGAGCAATGTGCCCCAAAACACAATAATTATAGCTTTATTTCCAACAATGAGGTACAGTGGTGGTGGGGGCTTGTGAAAAAAACCTGATAAAACTGCTTGACTGGTCCCGAGCCCCAAGAAGTGTAACAGCAGCGGAAAATTTTCACGGAAAAATCATATATACATTAAAAGAGATGTTCAAAACAGAAACCTCACAGTGGCGATGGTATTGATTAAAGAGAAACGAACATATCAACTTGCCACTCAAAACTGATTGGTGTGGTTAAGAATTGTTATGTCCCTTAGGTTACCTGCAGACATATTTTCAAGCTCTATGCGTTGCACCCCCAAAATAGTTGAGGGTGGTTGGAAGGGTAAACGCAACAGTTTTGAAGGCCGTAATTAGGTTTAAAAATGGGAATTCCCAATGATCTGTTTCTTTCGTTGAATATACATATACTTTTTCTTCTAAGTCAGCTAAGCTCGCACGATGTCGCACATTCATACTCATTTCAGCTTTATATTGAACACACAGGTGGTATCGACGCAAGCTAAAAAATTTTACTACATCTAGCGGGCTAAATATTTTTTTCGTTGGAAATTCCGGTAAGATATTGCAAATGCTTCGTAATACAATTTTTTTTGTATTAAAGATATCGTTTGTAGATTTGTATCTGTGGTTGTTCCCCAAATGAAATGGCCATAATGAGTTTGTGAGTAAAATAGCGAGTTATATAATCGCAACCTCATTGTAGAAGGCAAGACATGTTTCTGACGATAAGCCAGGCCAACAATGCTAAACAGTTTTTATGTAACATAATTTATATGAGCATCCTATGACATGTTCTGTGAAAAAAAAGACACCTAAAGTTTTAAATGCCGGTATACCACTTCTATTTTAGAAGAATTTAACATAATATCCTCGTCTCTGTTAATAATTTTACCCTTCGGACGAAACAGAACAGCCTTGGTCTAATTCACATTTGTATGTAAACCATTATACCTACTCCATGTATTTAGCTTCCCTAGTGTGACGTTTCCGTTTTCATTGAGTTATGTGGGGCTATCTCCATTAAAGAACATGCTCGTATCGTCTGCGTAGATAATAAATTTCGTTCATTAGCTTATATTTACGATATCATTTGTATAAAGATTAAATAAACAAGGACCCAAAATGCTTCCTTGAGGAACGCCTGATTTAATTAGTTCTACATCGGACAATTGAACAGTGATGTCGACATACTGCTGACGAAAAGACAAGTATGAATAAATAAGGAGCGATGCCTGACCCCGATAACCATGTATTTTGAGTTTTTTTTTTTTTTTTTTTTTTTAATTAGAAGGTTGTCATCGAGAAAATCAAATGCTTTCGTGAGGTCAATGAGTAAGCCGAGAATTAGTCTCCTATTTTCACAACTTTTAAGAATATATGTTCGTTTTGAGTGAGAAGAGCGAGTTCAGTAGCGTGAACACCGACACGGGACGTCGCATGAGAATACCGTCCCAACACTTATGTTCGGTGTACACGTACGTACATAAGAGAATACCTTTTATCTTAAAATTGGGATCCGTGCGCCGTGCGCCAAAACGCACACTGATTCGCAAAACACGCGCGTCTGTGAAAACAAGCGCCCTAAGAGCCAAGAAGACAGAAAGCACTTAGATAACCAATAATTTATCAGGGAGGGTCTAAAATACTGCGTTGGGGAAGACAGCTACACGTAGTCGATTCTTCCTAGTGGTTTATCATCGACATCTGTATTTTATTAAATATAAACTAGGTGTTGTTCTGAAGAACTAGAATTACAACTTCCGAGTGTATCGTCCCCTTCTTCACACTATACTGACATGGTCGGGAGATGACAAGCTTGGTCTTCATAAAAAGAGACACCGACCGTAAGTCACCGAGCAATGTTTCCGCCACATAAAGTGCTACGATTCTCTGTTGCTGTTATCACACCTGTTGTTTTTTTCTGTTCTTTTTTTAAACAAAATAAACACTGGCAGACGATGAAGACATGAGAGACGACTCAGGTCGGTCAATTGAAGGTTCGATACTTAAGTTGCCTCTTTTCAACAGGACACAAAAAGAAACAGTGCAAAAAAGGTGATGTTTTACTCTGAGAAATTCATCTAGGTGTGCTATCCTGTTTTCGTTGTTTTTGCGTGACCAATAAGCTTTGCAAGCACTGCGTTAGCACGTTTCAACGTGGAACGTTGTTGAGTTTATTTTACATTTCCTTTTTATTGGATCGGGATGTTCGTTTTTATTGAGTATTTCAACGTTCTCTAAAAGTGTTGCTGGTGCCGACAGACGCCACACCCTCCCCCGGCGCCGTTAAAAATTTAACCTCTCAGACTCTCTTGCTTTTTTTTCTTTTCTTGAAAGACCATAATGTACAGTTGCTAAAAAAAAAAACGCAACAATAATTGACGATATCAAAAAAGTTTCACTCTAAATTACTGTCTGGATCGATTCAGGTAGAAGACATCTAAACTCAATTACGGCATATCAAACAATTAATAATAGAAAAAAGATTTTCGATCAGCGACCTAGTACAAGGCCAAAAAGCGTCAACGAAAGCCCATTTCCACAGGTCTTATCGCCATAAGCCTCGCAAAAAGCACCTTTCCCATAAATAAAATGTCATGTTTTTTCTTATGTATTTTTTTAGAGTAATTTTATATCAAGCCTTAAAAAAATGGAAAAGCTTTGTGTTGTGCAATAATTTGGAAAAAAAAATATTGCTTTTAAACATCCGAGCACGAGAATAAATTGAGATACAACAAAATTTCTTTAGCTAGATTGCGCAAACTGTAGTTATTTTTCTACGGTTAATATGTAATATATTATGCCAGTCCCAATAATGTTTCTGGTTTTTTTTCGTTAACTGGTCCTCCTACTTTCATTTATTGTCTATAAGACCCCATCGCTTTTACTAAGCATCTACAGTCCCCTTTAAAGCATTAGCTGAAGAATAAGAATATTTGTATTGGGCCTTTGAGTGCTGGCTCGTGCAGAAATAGGCGAAATAGCCTTTCTTAAGGAGACTTTTTAGTCGTTGCCATCACTCAGCGAGGAAAAAAAAAAAAAGAAGTCAAATAGGAATATGCGAATATTCGAGTTTCAAATATGAATCGAATAATGATTTCCGGAATAATTCGATACGACTTTTGGGTTCCTAGTATTCGAGTATTCGAAAAATAACATATCAATACTGTTGGCGGAAATTCTGGTTCATATACGCTATTACCATAGTGAACCGGTACTCACGTACGGGCCGGTTTGGCTTCTAAATCAAACCTGTATTCAGAAGCCTTGAGTAACAGAAGAATAAACACGTAGTGCTTTCTTCTCATGTGCGCAGCTATTTGAAATGCGGTAGAAAAAAGTTTTCTTCAGCCTCTCCCGGAAATGTTTATTCCATAACATGAAAAGCATACGCATGCGCGTGAGAGCGATAAGTGGATAAATGAAGAGGAAAGAACGTCATTCAAAACGTCCCCTTAAGAGTGCTGAGTCCAGGAACCCGAGAGTTTAAGCGCGACACTCAACCCACTGTTTCAAGGGGCAGACTTGTAAAGCGAGAGTTATTATGTGCTGTTCTTCTCTCCTTATCGCGCGCATGCGCGGGTCCAAAGTCGAGGGACTTACTGGGTGTGCCGCAGTCTTCAAAAGGCTTTGCAAGAGAAAAGGGCGGACTGAAGGGGGAGACAGCCGAACAGAAGTGGCGACGTGCTGAGTAGGACCATCTTATTGAATGCAAGTGTAAAGACTTTTGATGCTCAGTTATTCGCTCTAAGGTTCGCCGCAATTCAATCATCGGAGTATAGCCTTCAAAGAAGGCAAGCAATGCATCAAATTTTAACGTAGTCGTCACCGAAAGAGCGAAGAAAAAACGCAGGCCCGTTTTTAGACTCGCGAAAATTGCGAATGAATGTTAGTGTATTCGATTCGACATCCGACTGTTTGGCCACTGTTCGACACTATTCGATTCGAATTCGATTCGAGTTGAAATTTCCCTATTCGCACGCCCCTAATAATAAGTAAAGAAACGGACGATAAAGAATTGTTGAACGTGTTGGTGGCTGTCATGAGTCACACTAAACGATAGGCACGTAAGACAGGAGATGACCCATGCTCTTGTCCTACGTCACGTGTTCATCATTTCGAATGTTTCGTGTTAAATAAAGGTCTGAACAGAAATATCACAGTCACATTACATTAACAGGCATACCGAGGCTAGTCGCACAAAACGCCCTCGGGGTCAAGCGACCATAAAAACATACACCTATTATCACCTCTGCTGGAATTGTATAGTTATTTGCTCGGAACAAACAGCGAAATATAGGGATCTTACAATAATGGACACTAAAAAATAAAAATTAATATATGACAAAAATAATTTTCCTCTTTTTTATAACAATGAACTTTGTGGCATCCAAACTCATATTTTTCAACTGCACATAACTGTTCAAAGATGAGTGTATCCCATACGCTCACCTCTGAAATTCCTATAGTCTCTTCGTGTCTCATGCTTGGCACAAGCTTAGTTTCTAGGATCGTATCTCATTTTTTTAACAAGTGTGAGAGCGCATAAAACGGCGCTTAGTGGCTGCTGATCTTTTCATTATACTTCCATTACAAGCTGAACTTAAGGAAACTACTTGATACTCAGTAAGAAGTTTTTTTGTTTTTGTTTTGTGGAGGGGCGAGAAAGGGGGGGGTCTTTTCAATCGAGCAGGTAGTAATGAAGTAGTGCACGAGTGTTCATGGCTGTAATAAAGTTGATAGGGGATACTTATTTTTAGTTCAAATACCAACTTATCTCTGTATCTTATAAACACCATTCCACCCTGAAGAAAAGCGGTCCTTGCTTGAAACGTTGGTGAATTGGAGGTCATTCCTGGAACTTCTTAATTTCCGTTTCACGTCCAACCAGCCCGTTGGATCTTCTCACCGTGTATATACCGTATATATATATATATATATATTGTTTTTCGAAGGAGCAGTTGCGAACGGCTCCGATTCTTTTAAACGTTGTCTTCTTTCATCTGTCATGGAGGAAAATTATCAGGTCAGTCAATTCACAGGGGTAACTCTTGAGCTATGAAAATAATAATATTTCTGGCTGGCGTGGGGGAAAGCAAACGGTGGTTGGGACCGGATGTCAAAGCTTTACTGTTATGTTTCAAAGGTCACGATCGAAGAAGTGGTTTTTGTAAAATTTTAATGAGAATATGGTGCTCATTTCTGGTAGCAGATGCCATTTATTTTTGTATATTCGCTGCCTTGTTGACCTCATTTTCGAACTGAATATTCCAGAAAACAATTTGTAGCTTTGTAACACATAACGGTAAGTTCTTAAACGTTGGCACCTGGACATAACCGTTAGACCTACCTTTGGGCGGAGTCAGAACGTTCGGCCATGCTTAGTTTATTTTCGTGGCTAAAAAAGAAACAGGCTTTTTTCCTCAAAAACACCTTCTATTTTCGCCAATATAGTCGTGGAATACCATGGTGAACACGCAGTCACAGCCAGAGCACCACTACTCTCATGTCGGATAAACATATTTCGGCGACGCTAGCTTAACTTTCAATGCAAAAATGCTTTCTCCTTAAAACATTTCCCTGTACTCGGAGTCAAAAACAGCTGAGTTATGGAACGCGGGCACCCTGCGACAAAAATATCCGCAGTCCTCTTTATTTCTCGCTTTGCTGACGGTTGAGAAAAAGAGCATACGATGCTCGCTCACGCTGTATCAAATCGAATCGAATCAAATCAGGTTCATTTGCTGTCACATTTTACATGACAACATGGACTCGGACAAAAATCTGCTAAAGAGCAGCTGAACAAAGGTCCCAGCCCCCGTGCAGTTCGCGACAGTCTTAAACACAATTGGACTGCAACTAAATGTGGACTACAACTCCACGTTGTAGAGAGGAGAGTACAAACCAAGGCAAAAGACTGATTTATACAATGCTTCATTTGACGCAAACATTAGACGAAAAATACACAAACAAGTGAGAGAAAAACACATGACATATTAAAACAGTGATACATTCCTACATAGAACACATAGAGAGGAAGAACTTGATGTCCTGGCTTGGGATACTCCTGTCCCGTAAACCTTTTGCTCCTTTGTTCGTTTTGCGTCAAATTGTTATCATTGTTTGGTATTTTATTTTTCAAGCAGATTTTTACATCTTTATTTTCTCTCTTTGTCTAACTCTTGTTTAAAGTGAAGAGACTCGGTGTAATATTAAACTTTTAATTTTCCTGTGGGTGGTGAATGTGACCTGATAACACGCCAATTGATCATATCCCACCAGCCTCTTTTTTTTTTTTTTTTTATATCCCACGATCGTCCTCTTTTCGCGCTGGATAAACGGCCGGAACTCCTTAGTTCATTGGGCTTTGCTACGTTAGCCTTTCGTGTAACCGCGCAATGGTGCGACGCTAAAAAATCAGGGTACATACACTTTGATGTTCATTAACGTAGAACGTTCTTTGTCTAGGTGTTCGGTATTTCATGACGCACGAAATTGAAGTGTTTATAAAAGCTTGGCCGCGGTGCATGACAATGAATGGTTTTGAGTGCGTGCATGTGTGTGTGTGTGTGTGTGTGTGTGTGTGTGTGTGTGTGTGTGTGTGTGTGTGTGTGTGTGTGTGTGTGTGTGTGTGTGTGTGTGTGTGTTGGGGGGGGGGAGGGAGCGATGGAGGGGGAGAGGTATTCGCTGTAAAAAGCGTTCGCGTCAGGTGGGAATCGAACCCAGACCATTTAGATGTCGCAGCAGGTCGCCGTGAGTTTAGGTGGTGGTTGGCGGGGAAGCCCTGAGGGGGCATCTGCTCTGCATTCGGCAGATAGCAACTTGATGCCCTGTCACACGTTTTTAAAACCCCGGTTAGCACCGGTATCCCCATTTAAGCGATTGCTATTGAGTGTAAATGCCACGTCTTAAGCCAGTCGCTAAGCTAACCGATGAAGAGCGCCGAGAACGTAGACGCCACACGTTCCAAGTGCAACTCAATTATCTACATCAATAGAATTAGGAGAGAGGGTTGGTTAAACATCTTGGTATGCAAGAGCAAAAGGAGACAAGGGACACACAAAAAAACATCAGACACGGTTAGCGTACAGCTTCCAGCAATTTGCCATGCATATTTTATGACATTTTGTTTAATGTTAACAATAGTTTTTTTTTTTTTATTCAGTAGCACATTTTCTGCGATTCGTCAGTTAAAAGCCGTCTTTTCTTTTAGTGACAAAAAAGCCTAACCTAAATCTTAAAAAATAACGCATCGTGTTTCTTTCATGGTTATAACTACCTTTTATTCGATTTTTCTAAACACGAAGTTTTGACCTTGTCTCATGTTGTTTGCGGCGCTATCAAAGGCGGGGTCAAGAAAACGCCCCTCTGCAAGCTTCGTTTTTTTTTCAATACATTTGCACAATTATTGCAAATCCTAAACCAAGTTGCTCGCACTCCTACGCTCATTAAAGAAAGTAACACTGCACTTTTTAACTTACTTTCGTGCTTAAAGAAGGTTACGAGAGCAACACGAGAACCTTGGCAGGTTGACAGCTGTCATGATAGCTTATACGTTGCACGTAGGGATGTTTCGAACTTGCTGAGGGAATATTCGGGCGTTTTCTTCACGGCCCTCAGTTTGCGTGAACATTTTCTAAACACATGAACGAACATCGCTGAAATATTACCCCAAATATTAAGCCAAAATGATTTTTTTTTTGCGAAGGTAATAAATTGGCAATATTGGTCCTCACCATGTTTTTCATACTGAAACTGGCAACAATGAAAAAGTTACGCCAGCGACAGGAAAGGTTGACTCTTTTGGGCTGTATTCGCGACTCCAGCAAAACGGACGCCACCAAGCGGGAAAGCCGGAAACCAGCCGGACCAGGTCGCTCCGCGCCCCTCCGCGTCTCTTGTGGCTTTCGCGGACACGTGTTGTCGGCGCGGTGGCGAACAATGTAATTTGACGAAGGTCCGAATATTTCTTAAGTTTGCCTGCGTGTTCATTGGTGTGGTGAAGCCTCAGTATATTGTTTCCTTCCATCACGTGTTCGAAAGCCCGTTTACTCCACAACACGTGCATGGTCGCGTGCTTTCAATTTCTTGGATGGGGAGGAATCACGGAAAAACGATATCTTGTCTTTCTCGAATCACATTCAAAGTGACGACTACTTGGTAACTGATAAGTGGTTTCTTCGTAAGGATGTAGAAAAGTGGACTGCGGACGACAGACGAGGTGTTTCACTGGAGGGAACACCAATGTCGCGGTCAAGTGAATGGGAAGGTACGATAGCTGCTTTTCTTGAGTTTGGTTGTGCTCGGTTAGCTTCAAGTTTGAGCCACCCACGCCGCTCGGTGCGTTGGCTATTCACCTTGGCTACTTTTTGCCGAAAAAGCTTCTGGACCACACTGAAGGAGTTGGGCTGATTTCGTATTTACTTGATTCAGGAAAACCTGCTCGCTGAAAATGATGAATGAGGGAAATCATCTGTTTTCAAAAGGTGAGGGACGAGTCTCGCAATGTTAGATGCTGTCACGGGATTTTGATCTATCGAGCCTCCAATATTTATATTATACCGCCGTCGAAGCCAGCAGCAATATACATCTACATTGCTCAGGTTGACCGGCAACAAAAAATAATCATTTTCTCCGTTCAGGATTTGAAGCAAAGTTCAATGCAGAGAGGTTCTGCGTGAATCTCCGATGAAGACTCTCTTCAGTTTGTCTCCGTGCTGCCGGCTAGAACCATTTGGCTAAGTTTAATTAGTATCTCATTGTCTGTCAAATATACTTTTATTCAGCAGTTCACCTAATAGCTAGTCAATTAAGCTCATAATTCAATCCAAAGAATATACTAATATCGCTTTAGTGGGACATAGTACGTAATATAATGCATAACCCGCTCGTCAAAATGACTTCTCGATTGCTACTCAAACTTGAATTGAAATATGAGTATCAGCTGCTTAATAAGGCGCCGGCGGGTTGACATGGTTTTTGGCTCAAGCAGCGCTTGCTTAATTTTCGTAATTTTCCCGAAGCCTGTGTTGTTGACCGAGCAGAGGACTGGAGCTGTTTCTTTAACGCGGATACGCACAAAAGCTCGATTTCGCGGACAAATAAGTCGCATGGTCGAGGCATGCGAGTTAGCTGAAAATTACTCTCGGTGGAACAATCCTGTAGTCATCACTGCTTTCCTTAGCTGATCAAGACTGATTAGAGTCTATTACCGTCTCTCCGGAGCCCATAGTTTCGGTTACGAAATCCCCGAAACGAATGTTTGACATGAAAATAACAAAAAAAAAAAAAAAAACACCGGGAAAACAAAATTATGCTTTCCAAGTTTATGTGCACCGGCTACACTTCACCGTCTCAGTTCAAATATCTAAGAAAATCTGTTAAATTGAACGCGCCACCTGTTCAGCCGGCCCGGCCGAGCCGACGCGACCTGGACTCAGCCGCCATGTTTGTTTGGTGGTGGCGCCCCCTATAGGTCGCTGGAGTCGCGAATACAGCCACGTATCCGGGGGGGGGGGGGGGCCATGGGGCCCGGCCCCCCCCCCCCCCCCCCCCCGAAATCTTCCATTGCGCTGGGACCTCCTCTCCCCCTTTCCCTCGTACAGCATTTTGTCATGGGCGCCCCCCCCCCCCCCCCCGAAACAAAATCCTGGCTACGTGCCCGGCTGTAGAACTTATTTCCGCCTGATTACAAGCCGTTTCATGGTGTCAAACGAATGCTTTAGAAGCTCGTTTCAATTTTCGCGCTGCAGCACGAAACAAATGCTTGGCATAGTTTATTTCTTAGACTGCTTTCTCGGCTGGCAAGCCTGCCTGCCACTGACGTCACGGCACTGAAAAGCGCGGGTATATTTGAATGTTGGTGTTGGCATAATTTTCATTTGACGATTTCACAATGACTGTTCTAGATTTCGCGACCCTAAAAAAGAAATGAGAAAGGGTAATGGCTCGGAATTCAGAAACTATAGTTAGCTTGGGTAGCTAAAGAAATCGCCCGAGTACCCCTTGAAGGATCGAGTTCGTCCAGGTTTGACATTTTCGAGCATTTAGCGTGAAGTTTAACAAGCGTTCAGCAGAAATCTCACTGTTTAAGTTTAGCATAAGTTTGTGTCGTTTTTTTCTTTTTTTTTTTGAAATTATGTCCGAAGAAATATATCAAATGAAAACTTAAGAAAACTCTAAAGAGCCCAGCATACACAGATGTAAATTAAAAAAAATACATATTTGACGAGCAAAAATAAGAAGTTTTCGCAAGTTTTATGAATCTTAGCGGTATTTATATGTTGATAAAAAATAGCGAATATAAAAAGATATCAGATAAAAAAAAAATTGTTTTTAAATATGTGAATTTTTTATTGATATTTCTATCGTATTGTGCAAACCTCTACCAAACAGCCGAATGCTAAAAAAAATTCATTTCGATTACTTACGGTTATTTTTCAGGGAAACACGCAGCTACTGCTCTTACACGTATATATAATACATTTCGTCTTCTCAGTAATGGGTCGCAAAAAGTGCATAAAGCTGGCAAGAGAACGAATTTTGCATGAACCGACATAGAATTATCCAGTTATTTTTACCCAAGTTATACTTGGATAAACGAGCGCGAAGGTACCGTGGCAAACATTATTTTCCCCCCTAATATTCGGTATGATTTATTGGACGACCTTCGATATAGTTGTACATGTTGTGACAAAAGTTTTGAAAAGTCGCGTTATGCATGATCTATATAAAAAAAACATCAAGTTGCAATCATGCCGGAGAAAATAGGCGCGAGGAATTTCTCTGCTTAGGTCTTGCGCTTGCACTTTCCTGTCACACAAGGGAACGTCGGCGTGGAGTCAGGATTGGATTTCTCTGCATTTAAGACTTTGGCTCCACGAATGACTTTTTTTTCCTCTTGATTAGTTTCTTTACGTTGGTCGGGAAAAAACCGATAATAGCCATTTCTGCATCTCCAAAAATGTAATTGGAGAAGCTGCGTTGTTTTTCCAGTAACATAAAAAAAAACATATATATAAAACCTCTAGCTTGTGGAAAAAAACGGCTCACAAAAGAAAAAAAAAACTTACAAATCTTTTCGAAAAACTTATTAGAAAAAATAGAAAAAAAAGAAACTGGCGACATCAAGAAGTGCCGCAATTTTCTCGTCGCAAATAGAGTCTGCAAAGTCGAGATGAAAATGCTTTCTTCTCAAGCTCATCTCGCCAACACCAATTCCAGCCTCTGGTGGTCTAGATGTTTTGGTGGGAGTGCCGTAAAAACGCATAAAAACAAACATTTGGATATATAAAGCATCGGAATTCTTGGCTCGAGCATTTCCACTCCGCCCGTGGTTTCCACTTGAACAAGTGCAGGAGCATGCGGACCTTGGAATACACTGAAAAAGTTACACGCGGCATTTAAGACTGAACTGAAAAACGAATTTCTAGTTTATTTTTCATTTGTTCGTTTCTCGTTTTCTACTCTTTTTTTTTTTTTCCACGTTTAATAATTTTACGGGATAGGCTATGTTGTTTTCACTTTCGTTAATTGTTCGTATGAGTACCAATAAAATATTTCGTGCACGGAGACTTCAGTAGCAGTTATTCTCGAGTTTCGTGTCCGGTAAAACAAAGCAGGCAAATCAGCGCGGGAGATGACCGTTTCTTGTAATCTTTTTTCTTTCTTAGACTTTTCTATACCAGCCGCTCACCAGGTTCGTCAGCTCCTGGCGCACCCCGTGCGTTTATTTACCCCCCACATGCGCCCCCTGCTTTCGTACCCCCCCCCCCCCCCCCCTCACCAACCTTAACCAGTAACGGCGTGCGCTTGGCTGCGTCGTCATCGCGCCTTCCCTGCGCCTTCTCTATGGTGCCCTTTGATTGGCGTGAACCTCCTTGCGTTACAATCCGCCGAAGACGGATTTTGGAACACTTGCTCGCCTTAGAGGCACCGACAACTCAAAGAGACGCTGACAACCCTCACTCAACTGCTCGAAACCGAAACCGAAACATGAGCACGGAAGCCGATGGCCGGAAGTCACGTAACTACACCCGACCGAGGATTTTTTTTTTTTGTATATATGTATATTTATATATATATAGTACGTTTTATAGTTATAAATATTATTCACAAATACTTTGAACACGGACTTCAGAATAGTACTATGTTGACGTCGATTGTCAAAATATTTCTAGATATTATTTTGACGTCCGTGACGCCACTTCCTGAAGACGTGAAAATATTTTCGAACACAATTTTCACTTCCCCCATTGAAATATTTTGTTTCACCTTATTTTGACATTTCAAACGTAGAACCATGGAGCTTCGGAAATTCGGACTAAAAAGTGTTCGAAAGTGGCGATGAAACAAATGTCGTGTTGCTTACAGGCGGCGTCACGGTTCGACAAGCATTTTTAGAAAACAAATGTGCAGTCGACTGCAATTTATACTTTTTTTAAGTGATGTAGAATGCAAGAAAAAAATCAAAGTATAACAGCTGTTAGGCCGCACGTAACGTTTGCTTGGTTGTGCCCAGCAATACAGAATGCGGCACCGTTGCTTTTTATGATTTATTTCACGTCTTTATATAGTCAAAGGAGCTGAATCTCGTGTCATGAAATTTGCAGTTGATTGAGAAATTAGTGTATACGGTACAACCGCGCCAGGACCTTTGTTCGTTCGCACCGGTCAAGAAACATCAAGGAGACAAAGTTTGCATTCACAACCTTTTATTTAACGTCCCGATCGTTTCGCAGTTTATTCGCTCATTATAGGCGAATCAAAAATAAGTAAGCAACGAACTCACAAAGCCCGGTTAAGAACAGGGCGAGAGCTGGATGCAAAGCAAGAATGCAACCATACGAAAACGCGCTCGCACGATATGGAGGCACAAAAGGCGTGCCAAATGTCTGTGTTACGCAGCGTAGGTAATTACATTTGTTACGTGCAGGCAAGACAGAGAGATATCCAGCTCGCCTTTGATGGAGATTCAAATTTTTAAGTGAGACGCGAGCCGTAATGACGTGCGAGGCGCAGAACATCGCCACGGGGTGTGTACGTCCCGTAGAGTTATTAAAATGTACGCTAGAGGTTCAAATTGGCGCTATTTTGCTGCTGCAAATTGAAACTGACAGCAACCAGTCGGAAATTGACTTCCGGTAAGGCATTTCCATGGGAAAAAGCGAGTGTATTTTCTCTCTGCGCTCGATTATAAGAGCAAATATCACGAATAATTCGTACGTACTAGGCACATTGGAACATTTCTCAGTCACACAGATGAAATATTTGGTCAATTACGGCGTTTTTATTTGAAATTCGTGGCATGAAAAACGGTGCTAAAACCGCTTCGTGCATGTATTTATGTGCACAGTCGGACACTGTTAGCGCGAACGCGGCGTCGACGCTTTCCAGCATGGGGAATATAGGCGCCAAACGAACGAAGGACATGTGGAAAACCAAGAGAGACGGCAAGAAGTACGTAATAACACTAGATAAGTAACTCCTTCTGCACGCAGGCGATCAAAATAAATTGAAATCCAAGTAATATAGTCCGATTTGCAATAGATAAGTACTGCTTTATTCTTTCTGCTCATGAACATGTGCGAATATGCTTGTCCTGGGTTCAAATCATCACCCGCACGCTCCAAATCTTTGCAAATAGGGAGAAGTCAGAGAACAGGTACCCGATAAATACCGCCCGACATAGGAAATAATAAAAAGACACACCCTTTGTGGCCCACGTAATTTTTTTATTACATTCGAAAGTTTTTTAAACGACCGTAAAGATGCACGACGGAGTCATTTTCAAAGAGTGACAGAACGGGCATAATGCTAGCGAACTTTGAACACACTCTGCATTCCTTTCGATCGTTAGTTTGCTTAGAATCGTCGCTCGTTTTTACATACCTGTCATGGAACAGAGGGTTGTGCCTGAAATATAGACCAACACGCGGCTCTGACGTCACACCTCTGCGGTGGCGCTGTTGTCGCCACGGTGCATGCGCAGAAGCTTCACTCGAATCTGGTTTCAGCGCTCGCGCAGTGCCCACACCTGGTGTGGGCAATCGAGGGCTTGTTTGTAAACAGGGTGTCGCTCTATAGCGAACATTAACATCGTTCAGTATTAAAGAAAAATGCTGTAATTAAAGCAATTACACTTTCACAATAGTAATAAAGGTGCATGCTATCCGGTACAACCGAAGTAATAAAAGTTATTCATGTTATTTTCCGGCGAAGAGACAAAATTCACGCGCGTTTTGCCATAGGAATGCACAGGAGGACCCCAAATGTAGACTGGTTGCTGTCTGCTTCAATTTGCCTCCCGGAAGTCACATAGACACTAGCGCCAGTTGAACCTCTAGCGTACATTATAATAACTCTATGGTACGTCCGAAAGGGTTAACTGTCAGGTCGGTCCCACACACACGCTGAATAACACATTTGCACTGCCACTTAGGATCGAAACTTCCTAGGCACGGAACACATGACTTCGCCAATAAATCAAAACAACACCGGCAACACCATCCGAAACTAAACAGAATGAAACGACGAAACGGCCACCACCAGCTACCACGGCGACGGCTGCATGGCGGGCGACGCCGAAATAATAGAGCCCCTATTTTTACGTTTTACAAAAGTGACGTCACGGACGGGGAAATAGTTTTTGAGTTATTTTGACGGTGGACGTCGAAATAGTCAGTGCCTTGTTTTTCTCCACTTCTCCGGCGTGTGAAGCAGACGACAAAGTTGTCGTGCGATTGTTTCGCACTTTTATCCCTTCCGCTCGATGTTCTGCGCTTGAAGATCGATTGGCCGGTACCACCTACGACAGTTCCGAAGTAGCGGTACCACGTCCGTCGCAACGTTGATCCGTCGTGCGCCTCCATCACGTCGTCCAGTCCGTGGTACGTCGTTCTACTAAGAATGACGCTTAGGCCCTACATGTACTTGTGCTGTACAACGTTTGTTTCTGTCGATCAACGTATTTGCAGTTTTTTGGAGGGCAAAAAATAGGGTTTCTTAATATTGCATGTGTGCCTTAGATGACCGATGACTTTGAATAAATTTGGTACACATAGTTTGAACGCCACGTGACAATGGAAAAAAAAGTAAGCGCGACTGAAACCGGTTAATTTTTCACCGGCTATTTTCGGGCGGATAGAAAATGAATTTCGACACGCAAATTGTGTTATGGCTAGTTGGGCTCTTATCTGTCTTTGACCAAAGTCGCTCGCACTGAAACTGCCCAGACTCCGAGGAGATCTTACAGTGCCTTCTCTTCCTCTTTCGTTCGATATTGTCTGCTTTTGATACACCATGTTTCTGACACTCTCATCTTCCCCTTAATACCTTCTATTTTTCTCATTCTAGCCTAATTTATCACCTTGATAGACCACCTAAAGCGTTCTCGGAAATCATCATGCTTGTTCTCCCCAACTCCTTCCCTCCTTGATCATGTCTCACGTTCATTTCTGTATAATGCTCAAATCCCCCCCCCCCCCCCCTAACCGCGTTTTCTTTACTCTCAAACAAGTCACAAGAAAGACACCAAGCGATCTTTTGACACCGAAAATTAAAATTGACTGCGTACGACTTCGCTGATCTCAACCCCTCAAACGTCTCCGTTCTTCCGCAGTATGCTTGATGTTGCTTGATGTTGTTCCCGTGCCCAGGGATTTTGCTGTCTTTGCTTGTGCAGTGTGTTGACGCGGTCGGCCAACTTATCCTACTGTCCGGGGACGCAGAGCTGAATCCCGGACCCACGCGGTCTCAGATGTCTCAGGAACTAGGTTCCATGACAGAGACACAACTAAAACAATTTAATGATATGTTCACTCTCTCACAAGGCGTCAATGCCCGTACGATAAAAATGGATAATGAACAGTCGGACCTAATCAAATCCGTAAATGAGATTAAAATAAATCAGAAGTCAATTCAGGGTAAAGTCGCGGAAATCGATAAGAGACTATCTGCCATCGAGACTAAAAGCACCGCTTGTGAGATCATCCAACAAGAGCTAGTAACGCTGCGCCAACAAGTTGCATCTCTTTTAAATGATAATTCCACGTTGAAGGCAAGTCAAGAGGAACAAAAAGATAGGTATCGGTGGGATAATTTGCTTTTTTAATGGCTTGGATGACGCTCAGTCGGAAACTTAGGCTCAAACAGAAGGTAAATTGCTGAATGCTATAGCGACTCCTCTCAACCTGGTCATCCCTAGTGACACCATTGAACGAGCGCACAGGCTTGGCGCATTCTCAGTCAATAAGTGTAGACCGATCATAGTCAAATTCTTGTCATTTAAAATGAAGTAACAAATTTTATTCTCAAGTGCTAAACTGAAGCCTAGCAGCATAACTGTCAGCGAAGATTTTTCACCCGCTACGAGACATGCTAGGAAAAAGCTTGTGGAATTAGGCAAATCACACAACGGTACATTTAAATTGCGCTATAACAAGCTCTTTTTGAACAAGTGTTTTAGTTATAATCCCCTTATCAACAGTGTATGTGAGCTTGCACGTCTAGTACTCAGGTTTATCAAAAAACAGCTAACTGATTCGGCTTCCAACGCCCGGCTATGACGAGTCGTGAGGGACAGTGGCTTGTCATCGTTGCCAAAACAAGTTTCTGTTATGTTTACTAATATTCGTAGCATTCTTCCAAAAAGGGACGATTTATGTTCTGTTATCGATTCCACTGATGCTGACATAATCGTTTTTACTGAAACCTGGCTTTCCGCAAAGGTTGATAACGGCGAACTTTTCAATTGTAACAAGAGTTTCAGTGTGTACCGACATGATAGAGGCCAAAAGTGCGGTGGGGGCGTCTTGATTGCTGTGTCTGACTGCTTTGAATCATCCCTCGTTGATATAAGTAACAACTTGGAAATTGTGTTTATTCATCTTCGCTTGCGCCACTCGGGGTTGATTTTGGGAGCCTGTTATCGTCCCCCGTCCAGTAGCTCTAACTTCGTTCAAGATTTACATGTGCTATCAATAAAGTTTCTGTTCGTTTTCCTAGTCTCCCACTAATTTTACTGGGCGACTTTAATTATCCCAACATAATGGGGTTGAGCGAACGACCATTACGAATCCTTTTTCAAGGGAATGTTACGACTTCTTACAAATATGTCTGGATTTCAATTTTTCGCAACTCGTTACACAACGTACGAGAATCACTTCATCTACATCAAACATTCTAGACCTTATTTTTTCTACTGTGCCCGACATTGTTTCTTCGGTATCCTGCCTGCCTGGCTTGAGTGGCCACTCATTGATTCACTTTGAGCTTAAGGTTACATTATCTCGTGCTGTTGATAATACGAAACGCGCCAGAGATTATAAGAGAGCAGACTTCGAATTAATTAATCGTGCGTTGTGCCTTTTCTTAGATGACTACTTACCACAATTTTCGTATCGCTCCCTGGAAGAAAATTGGAATCTATTTAAATTCAAAGCTGATCCTCTCATGAGCACTTTCATACCGCTAACATCCGTCAGTTATAATTTCCAGTCTCCATGGTTTAATCAATCCCTTAAACGATTGTCTAAAAAGAAGAAACGTCTTTTTTCGATCTGCGAAAAGCTCTAACTCTCAGCAGCGTTGGTACACCTATGCGTCCGCAGCTAGTGCTTATAAGACAGCCATTACGAACGCCAAAGTTGTGTTTTTTGATGTTACCTTGCCCAACATGCTGACTAATAATCCCAAACAATTCTGGAACTTTGTAAATAAGAGTGATAAGTGTGCCGTGTCTCTCAGAAATACTGATGGTGGTTATAATCCTAGCAGTGATTGTACAAGTGTCTTCAACGAGATATTTGTGTTGGCGTTTTCTTCCTCCAAGATCTCTTGTATTCCTGAATTTTCTACCAATGTATATTTTCCAATGGATCCAATTTGTATTGACACTATAGGCATAACCAATGTGATAGATACTCTCAAAATATCGTCGTCTGCTGGTATTGACAACATCAATTCTAAATTTTTGAAAAATACGAAAATGTACAGTGCGATTATTTTATCGAAACTTTTTGAGCCTTCTTTGGAGCTTGGTTTTATCCCCGACGATTGGAAGATTGGGAGAGTGATTCCTCTGCATAAATCAGGCGACAAACGTTGTCCAACTAACTATCGTCCCATCTCAATTACTAGCATGCCCTGTAAAATTCTTGAACATATCATATACTCTCACCTTGCTAATTTTTTAGAGTCTAACTCTTACTTCTTTAATGCTCAACGTGGCTTCCGGAAATCATTTTCTTGACCTTCATTCCATTCTTGACCGCGGCTCTCAGGTAAACTGTATTTTTCTAGATTTTTCTAAAGCCTTCGACAAGGTCCCTCACTCTCTCCTTATTCAAAAGCTTATCAAGCTTAATTTAGACCCTAACGTCGTGGCATGGCTACGTTCGTTTCTTACTAATCGATCACAGTTTGTAACTGTCAATTATGTGGATTTTCAACCTTCACCAGTCCCTTCAGGTGTTCCCCAGGGCTCTGTTCTTGGGCCCCTCTTATTTCTTATCTATATTAAGGACCTACCTAACAATGTCTGTTCATCTGCCAGTCTGTTTGCAGATGACTGAGTTATTTATCGTGAAATTACTAATGACTCTGACATATCTCTCCTTCAGTCTGGTGCTAACTCTATCTCTGAATGGTGTAGCTTGTGGTGCAGGAAATTAAATACGGCTAATTATAAATACATGCGTGTGTCTCGTCTTAACACAACACGTCCTGTTTTCTCCATTGAAAACGTTCCTTTTGGGTATGTGCCATTCTACAAGTGTCTGTGAGTGCACATAGCTTGTGATTTATCCCGGAAAGCTCATATTTAACATATCGTTAACAACGCTAATCGCATGCTTAGTTACCTTAAAATAAACTTTTTTCTCGCGCCTATGTCATTGAAACTCATTCTTTACAAAACCCTTGTTCGGAGTAAGCTTGAATATGCTGCGTCTCTCTGAATCCCCGGTTTTGAATCGCTCATTTCTGAATTAGGATCCGTCCAAAATCGTGCTTTCCGCTTTATTCTTTCTGATTGCCATCGTACCGCCAGCGTAATCGTAATGAAAACCAGGTTATCCTTGCCTAATCTTTCTATGCGCAGAAAAGTGTCTCGCTTGTGTTTGTTCCACAAAATGTATCATCATAATTCATCTCTCAAGCAAAGGCTACTAACACAACCTCATTATCTCTCAGCACGGAACGATCATCAATTCATAGTTGGCATTCCATCCTGCAGAACTTACGCATATTATCAGTCCTTTATTCCCAGCTCCTCTTTGTATTGGAATCGCCTTTTCATGGATGTTGCCGCAATCGTGGACAGTAAGAGTTTTAGAAATGCCTTGACTAACATGTATTGCTTCACACAACTATAGTCCTCCTGCCGTTTCGCTGTTGTGTATTTTTTCTATGTGTTTTTTTAACCCACTCCCCTTTGTAACGCCTTTGGCCCTGAAGGTAAAATAAATAAATTAATAGCACCGTTTTTCCGTCGAACAAAAATAAGTAAATTGCTTACGTGGAAGACGCCTGCACTCGAATTTCCTAGCGGTAATACGTCGCGGTCACTGCTGGAAATGGGTTAGCAGAAGGAAGCATCATAAGAAAGCAGCAGATACACAATATCTGCTCATTCGCCCTTTTTATTTTTTTCCTCGGTAAGTAGCTGTCCGCGATACAAATGTAAATTACGAATCGTTCCTAACGCTTAACTTACGCAAGACGCTCAGTAACTTATTTATTCAGTTCGCTTGAAATAAAACTTTTTTTTTTGTTTTTTTAGTAGGAGGGGATTGACCGGCACATCTACGCTTCATACGAAGCGCAGATGTGCCGGTCAAATCAATTTCGTTTCTCGACGCAACGCAGTTAAACGCTCTCAAACGCAACTGTGCGTAGGGGCCTTTACTTCCACGGCACGGGCATCCGTGCATGCCAAGTTGGCAATCTTATGCTCGCTATTACATCGCTCGCGTTTACGGTGGAATGGAGTGCATAACTCGCTCTAAACAGCGGTCTTCTTGCATCCCACTCAACTCGCATAACTATGCGGCTTCCGTCAAGTTGAAATCTTTTCGACCGATTCGGTGAAGCAAGATCTTCCTCTGAGGTTCATTTTCTGTTCCAAAGCGGACACTGAAAAGCTTTACGGCCGACTTTTCTACAGGCCAACGCTACAGGCGCAGCAGCCCGGCAGCTGCGGCGTAGCAACATCTTGGGAAATTCATGGCGACCGGAAGTCCAAAACCGAAAGCCAGATGTCATGTGACGACCGGCCAATAGTGTGCGAGGCGGCTAGTTCAAAGAATGGCGCCACTTTCCCTAGGATAGAGGGGCTTTAGCCTAGTGAGGGAGGGTTCGCAATGGCTGTCTGAAGTAAATAAGAAAGATAAAAAGGCAGTCAGAAACTTTTGGAACCATTTTAGTTCATTAAGTCATAAAACAAAGTCAGAGCAGAAATATGTTGTCCTGCCTGAGGGCAATCAGCTTGAAGGAGATGAGGTACTGGAATATATAGGAGCAGTAATGACAGAGAAGTTCAAGCAGCAAGGATACATAGAAAGCGCCTCACCAGTGGGGGAGAGTTCAAGTACTGATGTTGAGGCTATCGAACAAAAAGTATGGGAAAGGGCTGAACGGAAAGTTCCAAGGGATGCATCAACAGGTGTAGTTGGTATGCCAATAAAGTTGGTAAAACAGTTAGGACCCAAATCTAAGGAAGCGTTAATAAAAGCAGTAAGTAGCATTATCATAAAGGGAACTTTTTCGGAAAAATAGAGGTATACTCTCGTCTCATAACAGTAACATCCGTAGTCTACAGGCAGGGTTGGGCAGAAATACTCAAAAAT
The DNA here is from genome assembly GCF_016920785.2 of Ixodes scapularis. Lineage (NCBI taxonomy): Eukaryota > Metazoa > Arthropoda > Arachnida > Ixodida > Ixodidae > Ixodes > Ixodes scapularis. Next base: position 103,251,772 of record NW_024609857.1, read on the forward strand.
GTATTTGTAAATACAAATACTGGGATACATTAAAATAGTAGATAAAATACTGATACTTAGATACACCTGTAAAATGTATCGCGATACATATCGGAAATACATTTTAAAAAGAGGCAAAAAGTATTTGGAAATACAAATACAGGAATACATTTTAGGGAGGGCAGAAATACAAATACAGAAATACTGATAGTGCAATACATTTTCAAATATTTTTTGAGAAGCCAACTGAGATGAAGCTTGAAGTTTGAAGTGGATGTTTTCGGTCCCGAAATTACTTTCCTGCAGGCTTCGCACTTTTCCTTGAAGGCAGTGGTTTCGGACGGCGAGGAGTCTTCAATAGGCCCAAAAAAACGTTTCATCAAGGGCTGACCGCGGTCCCTTCCATGACAACCTGTCTGTCTGACGAGGGAATCCTGTCAACATTGATCACATGATGTCACGATGGAATGAACTAGTATTCTTTATCTGAAGGTGTGGCCTTGAACATGAAACTTTACCACTCTGCTGTATGAAAGGACAATACGTACTTCCGTTGTAGGTTATCTAGTTGAAGATCGTGCATGCAGTGTCATTTAGAATTTTTGAGAATAGTGGACCACCTGAAGCATCTTGGAATACATATGTCTTATCTTCTGTTACGGTTGAAAAAACGATACGGTAGCATCCCTGTTTTGAAGGTCCTTACTACCAACCCTCCGCCACCGACGCACGGACTGCAGTCCTCAAGTTTTGCCTAGCATTATCCAAACAGACACCTCGTGGATTGCGAGCTGATATTGCCGGCACAGGTGCGAGCTGTCCGAGAAACAGCGGTCTCGAGACGAGTCGCGGGAGTACGTAGTCTGGGATGGCACAGCGAGGCCACTTCTGGCCTCCTTCTGAGTTTCGGATCACCAGAGCAGTGGGTCCCGTTCACGTTGGCTGATGATGTACCCTTGACCCGTGCAATGTTACGGTCGTAGCCGCAGATGCATTCGAATATGTGTTGAACTTCACAGCGTGAGTCTTCATACTATTTCAGGTCAACCACCGCCAGGCTCATGCTGCAACGGAATGTGACTCAGCTTTGCCGGCTGGGTGTTCTCTGTATGCTAAGGCGAGAGACGGTTAGCAGCGGGCATTGGATGCCAGCAAATAATGACTCAAGAAATCCCTACCTAAGGACCTGCGGCAGGAGATGCTCTGACTCCACTCCTGGCACGCCACCTGGTTCGAGTCTCTGACTACGCAACACTTCTCAGAAGAGAGAAGTGGACGCATAGAAAAATAGTTTGTAGAATGAAAAGGAACCTTGGTCAGCATAGTAACAATGCCCCAGCATCTTCTTGACTCTGGTACCCTCAAAAGTAAAAAAAAAAAAAAAATGCGTTCGCACTTGCTTTTTTTTTTTTTTTTCGGGAAGGGGGGGGAGGGGGAGGGGGGAGTATTTCTCACGAAATGTAACGAAATACATTTCATCCTGATTGTATTGCGATACAAAGAAACATTCCAAATGTATTTCGATACGGGAATACAGATACTGGTGAAAAAAATGTATCGCGATACAGAAATACAGATACGAAATGTATTTCTAAAATACTATCGCGATACATTTGTATCGCGATACTGCCCAACCCTGTCTACAGGTTGGCAATGGAAATCATCAATGAGAGATTACAAGCATGGTTAGAAAATGAGAATGTGCTACGAGAGCTACAAAATGGGTTTCGAAAAGAAGGAGGTTGGAGGAGAGTTTATTTTTGTCAATACAATGTATCGAGGTAGCAGAAAAGGAAGGTGGACCACTCTCGTTAGCATTCTTAGATATAAAGAGAGTTCCTTCATGACAATGTCATTCAAAGCAAATTGTAGAACATAATTAGGGAGGGGCTTAGATGTGGACAACGGAATATTGAAATTTTAAAGAGATATCCCAAAGACAACATGGTACTAAGAACATGAAAAACAAAAAGAAAGAAGCCAATATAGATAAAATGGTGTCTTAGAAAAAGATGCCCTTTGTAGCCATTGTTGTTCATGTGTATTCCGGGCATCCCGGGAAACGAAAGAGTGAACGAGGCCACGAGGGCACAGCTAAACACGTGTACCCTGCTTTCACAAGGCCACGACCCTCTCCTTGCACCTCAAGAAGAGGACGAAAGGCCCGAAATACACCCGGACCAAGACGAGAGGAAGACCGCAAGCAGCACAGAGCTGGCCAATCATTGGCCAATGGCTGGCAATGGTTCTTTGGCCAGTGGCCAGACAGTGGCCAGCCATGGGCCGATGACTGGCCTTTTTCTGGCCATTGTGACCAATGGCAACTGGCCATCGGCCATCGGCCAAGCATTGGCCGATAAATGGCCATTCTTTGGACATTGGCCAAAAGACCATCGCCAGCTATTGGCCAATGCTCGGCCAAATTCTGTGCTGCTTGGGAAAGAGGAGCGGTTAGCCTGAAAACTCAAGCTCATCTTACTTCTTCCACCAGGCTCTTATCCTGTCCTGCCGGAATACAACCGGTGGTAAGAGGTGAGTATCAGGCAGCGCTAAAACAAAGACGGCCATCACGCCCATCTGGCAGGACAGATTTTATAAGCCTACCGACCCGAACGACCCAGGCAGTGACCCCAACTGCGAACACTGCGGGGTTCCGGCGACATGTTTCCACCTTGTGTGGGACTGCGCTGGAATTTTTCGGGATCACGACACAAAGCAGCGTGGAAGAAGCTTCCACTATAGGCCAAAACACCCACATCATATGCAGAGGGGACCCCTCCGGACGTCGTAAACCAGCACAGGAGGCAAATCCTCGACTCCCTGTTAGATTTTCTCCGTCTTCGAGGCGTAGCGAGCAGTGTTCCAACTAATGCGTTACAAGTAACGACGTAACTGGTGGCGCGTTAGTTTGTTTGCTAACGTACGAACGCACTCGTTAGAATCCCAAATGACTAACGAGTGAAGTAATGTTATCATTTTACCGTATCTCCTATTAAATTACGTTAGCCGTTACTCATTACTTTTGATTGAAAATGGCCGCATCATTGTCTGAAAACAAGTAATTTCTATTCTGTACACTACGTAAAATTGGCAAAGAAACCCCAACGAACCTATGTATAAGCGGCGTCATTTCAAACTCCTTCAGAAGGCACTTTTAACGTTCCCACGACCGGGCCCAAAAGGCGCGAGATTATCGCTCAGCAAACCCCTAAGCGTCTAAGCGTCCCTGGTGCAGTCTTTGTAAAGGTGTTGCTAAGATCACCGGCGCGTGTCAGTAGACTAGATCCGAGATAGAGCACGCGATTTGAACAGAGTTTCTGCGCCTCCGAATCCCCTGTGGAACATGGCCACTCCTTCTGGAATCGGCGTATGCCTTCCCATCATTCACCTTCCCGCAGTCCCGGATCTCGAAGCACACGTTTTCGCAATCGCGGCACTAACACGTGTTCAGCGCACGAGCGAAGTTAATCATGATGTCAAAATATGCGTGTCGTTAAGCGATATGCATCAGCGTAGTTTACTTGCCTCTTCAACGAAATACTCATGAACGGTGTCCAAGTACGTCTCGATTTTCAGCCTCTTCTGCGGAGGTCCGAAAAGGCAGTCGAATTGATGCGAGAAATACAAGCGATCCTCGTCGTCGCTCCTGATCGAGCTGCTGCTACTGGAGGAGCTGCTCGGGCAACTTGATGACTAACGGTCATGAAGCAGCAGCAGCAGTAAAGCGGGGTGCACAGGCGGCACTTCGCGAGTGGCCTTTACGAATTCTTTCGAGGCGAGATCGCGAGATGCGCGGCGAGAAAGGAAGTCACGTTAGTGCGCCGAGGGCTAACCAGGCCGGCTTTCAGTCAAATCCGCCAAAATCGGCGGAGCGACTTTTCTTGGAGCTGGATCGAGATCTGGAGTAGGAGCTGATCCAGAACGACGAGTAAACATGTCTGTCTCGATCCTAATCACCCGGTGAAAAAAAAAAAAAAAACGCTTTTCAGAAAAGTCGATTCTGACGCACTCCAAAACGACCAGTTGAAATTCGCCATTAGTTCTGCATGATAATGGTGGCTCTTAATTGCATCGTATGGAGCCCACTAAAGTTCCCAATGCCTCGAAGCAGTAGATGGTTACATATAAAGCATTGAGTCAACGCAGACCAAGGACACCAGCCAGTTCTGGAGCCAGCTTGCTGTCAACTTATAACAATTTTGAAATGAAATTGATAATTTTCTTTCGTAGACAAACCATGAGTTTAGACAGGGTTACTTTTGAGCGGGGTATGCCATTCTGTTTATATTAGTTACTCAGATAAATAACTCAAGCTCACGCTTGCACGACACGGCCTTCGCTTCAAGCGGACATTAACGTTTTCTTTAAACTTAGTTTTACCTGGTTATCAAAAGCATTGTGATTCTTCGTTTCAAAAACCGCACACTGTTTTATTTCTTTTCCTTTTTTCTTTTTTTTTTTTGCTGATCACAACTATTTTGCATGCTCTGTTTTCCAACACATTGTCTAGTAATATTGCGTCTTTGAACTAACGGTGCCCGTGAGTCTGAACTTCTCATATATGTCGACTTCATATATGTTCAAATGTTAAACAAATACAACAAATAAACATCTTAGCCGCAGCTACGAACGCGTATTGAGGAAGTAAAATAAAAAGGCGCACATTTTCAACCATCCGCTGATCAAGATACCATCCTATTAGGCAGGAGATCGAACTATAGGGGGCGCTTTATCGAGGTTGTTGTCCCCACAGCCCGGTGTTTACTAACATAGCATAACAAAGAAATTTAACATCGTCATGCACGGCCTGGACACGAGCGCTTCGCTCTGACCAATGCTGGCCTTCGAATCGCCATCTTCGATATCGCTGATCAAAAACAAACAAGAAAATTCGGTTTGTTGGCCCCACAGCTGAAGCGTGCCGCTAGAGGCGTGGCTGTTCGATCTCCTTCCCAATAGCTAAAAATATGACGAGGTTTGAGTAAAAAGAAAAAAAAAATATTGCCTTGACTTTTAAAGATAGGGAGCTTCCAGCTCGAGAGACAAACTGAATAGAAACCCATTATAAACTTCAATTAAATATCACTGCGATACGAGAATTCAAACTCCAATTTAATCTCAGAGCGAGGTTGTTTTTGTCAACAAAATTCTGGCAGTGTCGGACTTCACTTGAGGTGTGTTGGAGGGGGGATTATAAATAACTGCTTAGCGTTTGTAAAATCCAACTCTCGTCAAAGTCCCCTCGGGCGACTTCCAAAGAGGTGGGCACTCGGGCGTATATCGTCTTAATTTATTGACCGAATTCGACATTGTAATTGCCACACTGGGCATATAAGCCCATGCCGATGGCTCGTGTTCAGTCAACGCACATCTGGCCATTGCATTGGCAAGTAAATACGCTACCGGCACTGCCAATACCAGCGTAATTGAAGTGAGCAATATGCTGCGGGCACTACCCGCGCCGCACAAAACGAAAATCAGAGTTTACCGCCGCCTCTCGGTGGCCTCTCGTCGAAGGTGCGGGGGCTTCCCGACGGAGTGGTCGCTAGTATAGAGAAGGTTGTTATCCACCCCCTCCCCTGCAATCATGCTTGTGACGCTGCGGGGAAACCTGGAATAAAAAATTACACGCACGTTTATTCGACCAAACGCGATGAAATGCAATAGCTTCACAGGAACGTCGTTAGTGAAAACAATTTATAAAGGAAATGGTATGGTGACGAAATTGTTGTAATATGCCGTGAACTCATCAAAGACGACGTCAAGGACGGCGTCGAAAACGGCGTCTAGTGCGTCGTCTAGGACGACCTCAACTCTATTGAAAAAACCAGCAAGAAAATCAAGCTGGTCAAGCTCGTTTTTAAGCTGATTCGAGCTGGTTCAAGCTCGTCTAGGTAGTAATCAAGCTGGTTCGAGCTGGTCAAGCTGGTTCAAGCTGGTCAAGCTGGTTCGAGCTGGCACTGCAGCTGGGTGAGCGGGTACTTGAGGTGGGTCAAGCTGGTCAAGCTGGTTCGAGCTGGTTCTGAATCTAGCCCAAGCTGGTTCGAGCTGGGCAAGCTGGTCTTGCTGGACGCGCACACACCAAGGTCGGCTAGAACTTGTCGAACTGGCATTGCTGGTAACACGCGCGCCAAGGTCGGCTGAGGCGGGGACGAGGCCACGTCGTGTTCTTTGTCCTCTCGTTTTTGGTAGACCACCGGGCGCTTCAGGCGCTCTGTGGGCTTTCTTTGTGCGCGAGAAAAACGAGAGAGAGAGAGAGAGAGAGAGAGAGAGAGGGAGAGAAAGAGAGAAAGAGAGTAGTAGAAACGGAGAATTTGAGACACGTTTGGCTATCTTGTTCAGATTTTCGAAGGGATGGCTATGTGCACGTTGTTTGGAGACTACTTGAACGGCGGTGCAAGCGAAGCGGGATTTGAGGTGACAGCGAGCGGCAGTCCGTTCACGTGCGTGGGAAGAAGTGGGACGCCCCGACTGAAGCGTCGCTTCGTGCCTTCGAACATGTGCGTGCTCGTGAATGACGGTGGTGCCGAGGAGTATAGCCAATGCCATCCAAGCTACACGAATTTCCTCGCCTCGGCCGACTACGCAAGAGGCCGCTTTGCCCGCATTACTGGCGGGACACAGTTTCAATTCTCTCATGCGTGCAGTATTTTTTTAGTAGGGTACGTTGTTGGGCAAGTTGGTTCATCTTAGTAAAACATATAAAATAGCGCAACAGAAAGACAATGACAAGTATACAGGACAGGCGCTACGCCTGTCCTGTATACTTCTTGTCCTTGTCTTTCTGTTGCGCTATTTTATATTTTACTAGGTATTTTTTTAGTGTTATTCCACATTTTTGGCGTGTGTCTAGTATTTTTCGCGTTGAGAGATAAGCAAACTAGTTTTAATAGCATTGTTTGTTTTTCACCGAGAACCACTGTCTGTGCGTCGGTTAGTACTGTGTCAGCGCAGTGGATGTCTAGCATCTGAGCTCATGTGATCAGGCCGCGAATACGACAAATATAAATTAGATGCCAAGCTGGCTTTTCTGAAGGGTTTGGCTTGTTTATCCTTTGTATTAATTTACACCGGTTAAACTGGTGGGGAAGTCCACCAGCGCAACCAGCATGACGAGTTCATCCAGCATGACCCAGCATTTGCCCAGCATTCACCCAGTACGACTCAGCATCCAACCAGCTTGACCAGCAGGGTAAGCTGGGCATGCTGGAGTAATAACCCAGCATGGAGCTGGGATGCTGGGACCAGTATGAAGCTGGGATGCTGGGAACAGCTTGTGCTGGGACCAGCATGACCATGCACGGCAAGCTGGGCATGCTGGAGCAATAACCCAGCATGAAGCTGGGACGCTGGGACCAGCTTGTGCTAATTTTTCAATAGGGTAGGACAAAGTCAAGGACGGCATCGAGAACAACCTCAAGGACGACCTCAAGAACGATCTCCAGGACGACCTTTATGATGACCTCCATGACCTCTAGGACAACCTCAAAGATGACCTCAAGGGACCTCTAGGACGACGTCAGGGGCGTCAGCCTTAGCTACAGACACATACGAGCTTACGCGAACCGAGCTTGCGCAACCGACGCCTTCCTGACCTTGATTAGTCGACTTTGAGCTTCAGCCACCGACGTTAAAAACATTACAGGACATGAACTTGTAGACATGACCATGAGGCCATGACCATGAAGCCATGACGTAACTGCGAGCTCTACCTCTCGCTTCAAAGTCGACCAGCGAAAAGCGCAATGCGTGTCGATCGAGCTCGGGACGTCAAGAGTTCCTGCACAGCCAAGGGCATGACCTCCAAGATTTTTCTCTCGCCCTGCTCCGGCCTGTCCAAACGCTCGGCTGCCCAGCAAAATAAGCGAGACGAGTTAGTTCTCTAGACGTCCGCATGCGGCGCTGGTAACCAAACCCCCAAGAATCGGAAACAGAATCTCCTCAAAGCACGCTGTCAAATGTGAGCCCTCGGCATGAAGCTCGCATTCTCATTGTTCTCATGGCGAACCTACCGGGAATGATTCACGGTAGGTTCGCCATTCATCTTCAAGTATTGTGCGAACTCCGTTGATCAACATCCGTCCTTATTGAACATTTTCAAAAACTTGTCATAACATCTGAATTACAAAACGCTAAGTTTTGAAACTTTGGAATCTGGTTTCCAACAACTATAGCACCACCTTAGGGCGGCGAATTAGGTGTAGCTGTATGTGTAATTTACTTTTGTGACAAAAAAACAACAACACGATTTTATTTTAGCAAAGCACCCGGTATGGGTTTTATAAATATCATGCAAAGGCATCTTTAAAAACATTTCAATGCATTGCTGCAATACGGCATACGCGTGCATTTAGCGTCGTCGCGCACTCGTATTGCACTTGTTGGAAAACGCTGCAAGACACGTGAATCCACGCAGCTATGCGGCGCTGCGTGGATTCACTAGTGATGGCATTAGATGAATAACTACACTGCGGCATAAGTTTATCTAAAGTAGTTTAGAATGCGAAAACTACGTAACATTTATACGGATATTTAGGGTATTTAAAAGTCTGGCCTTGACTATTGTGTTTTATATTGTTGTGCTCACAAATGTAGTAATAGTATTGTAAGAAGGAGATGTTTGCTTTGATATATATATCTATAATTAAATATTAGAAAGAACAACCGGCATAACCTAACTCTCCGCTATATGGGGACAAATTATTTTGGGCAGAAGCGAACAGAACCCAAAATAACTTCAAAGATTTTTTTTTTTTTCACGAAGGTTTTTTTTTGCTTTTTTTTTTAATGTAAGATGCATCTCAAACAGCAGGCTATCGAATCAAACTTGAGGTCGACCAAGGGGGTGCACTTGCCGTTATGGTTTCTTTTGTTTTTTAGCGCTTGTGCGAAACATGCGTGGAAGCTAGTGTCCTCAATAGACGTTCTCAATAACTCCAGTTTTAAAGTATTAGTACTTTATTTGTTTTGTTTTCATAAATATTTTTTTCTGTCTCAAAATCAGTACTCCCTGTTGTTGTTCTCTTTTTCTTTTTTTTTTCTTTTTTAAAGTGTAGCTGGTACGCCGTTAGCTGTTAAATTTACATATTCACATACAGTTGGGCGTGAGAATTCTAGCGTATTCCTATTGAGGTCACCGAACAAACACAACTGATTTATCGGACTAAATTCCGATATGGCTTTATCAAGTTCTTTCAAAAACAAGTTCACATTATTTGGTAGGGGTCGATATATTGCGATCAAAATTACGGAAAAATCATGACGGCTAATCTGCAGACTCATGTCCTCGTAATGGGTCATCGTTCTTGTAATCGGAGTCGTGCACCAATCATCCCTGACGTAAACCAATATTCCTTCTCCCCTACCATATGCTTGTGGAACCGTAAAACGTTCATATCCGGGAATACAAAACAGAGTTCCTATGTGAAACTAATGTAAATTTCGGTTATAATGAATTCATCGATAACCGAGTCAAGCTCTCGCACAATAACCATAAATTGATCCCCGTAATTCTGAATGCTTCTTATGTTAACGTGAAAAAAAAAAACACCAAAAGTAGACTTAGAGCGTTCTTCAAAATTATTTTTAAGCAACAAGCAGTTTGAGAACTGAAGAAATTCCATGGCAACGCCTAAACAATTTTGTCCAAGTCTGTAACACGGTTAATGCGCAACAGTGAGGACGCTTCGTTTTTCTTCGCAAAGATTTTTCCGTTTTTCACCCACGTGAATTTGTACTGCTTTTCCTTTGCCTTTTCTCTGACCATCAGTGCACATGCCGGTTTTGTTTTGTAAGATTCTCGTTAAAGAAAAGTTTAGGTACCGATGCTGCCTGAACAAGAACACGGAGCTTGTCACGCGAGCCTAGCCACCTTTTTTTTTAAGTTGTGCCGAGGCAAGTCTAACCAAAACTATTGGAATTGACTCCGGTTTGGCGGTAAGACGATGAATAGCAAGAATATCTGTAGCTGTGAAATCGGAAAGCTCGAGTTCTGCTGCCAGGTCGCTTACAACTTTTCGCAGGTCTTCGTTGGGAGATGTTGGCAGCCCCTGAATTTCCAGGTTTGCAAGACGACTATATTGTTCTTAGCTGTTGAGGTCCTCCCTCAGAGTTTGAATCATTTCCTCCTGTGAATACACCGTTCCTTGAAGCTCCGCGTGTTTTCTTTTTTACCAGCTTTTTACCCCGCTAAATCTAGCGGAAATATTTCCCCACTAAATTTAGCGAAAAAATTCCCCTGCTAAATCTAGCGGGAATGTCCCCGCTAAATTTAGCGCAAAAATTTCCTCGCTAAATCTAGCGAAAAATTTCCCCGCTTAATCTAGCGGAAATATTTCCCCGCTAAATCCAGCGGAAAAATTTCTCTGAAGGTCACGTGACCCCCGAGGTCACGTGACACCCCCAGGTCACGTGACCTCTCCGATGAACCCCATACCCCGAGGTCACGTGATCCCTCCCCCAGGTCACGTGACCCCCCCCCCCCCCCGACGTCACGTGACCCCCGCCCCCGAGAACACGTGACCCTCAGTACCCTTCCTTCCGCCTCCTCAAGAGCTGCGCTCTAATTCGGCGTTACAGGGAGTTGTAAACGGCTTTCATGTTTTTTTCCTTTTCCTTTTCTTCTTACCGAGG